>NW_006922025.1:1295397-1303443 GCF_000298275.1 Orycteropus afer afer | reverse complement strand
CATTTCCTTTATCTGTGCTGGTTTGTTTCCCTCCTAATATTTTCCCTCTGCCTGTCCTCTCAGTCTCTTACCTTGTGGCAAGAATTGACAAATGTCATGAGGGAAATACTAACATTCGGGGAACTGGACACACCTCAGTGAACTTCTCTTCTCTCTGTGATCCTGGAGGACACAGACGCTCTCTGATGCTTTTTAATAGATGCTTTTTGATATGCTATTGACTTTTCTACTTGCTCTTAGTGGGTCTCCTCAAAAGGACTCCATTTTAGAAGAAACTTCATGCTTAGAATTTGGTATTTTCAGATTTCGGTCTTATGGTATAAAGGTGTTTCCAAGTGTAAGCTCATTGTTGCCATTCAGCTACTAATTATGGCATTGCCAAAAATAAATTTTTATAACTTATGTTTATTTAGTATTTTTTAGTTTATAGTTGGTGTTCACATCTGTTACTACTTTTTGTCCTTATTGCAACCATAAGAAGTAAACATCATTAACCTTATTCTATAGATTTCAAAAGCCAAACCAAACTCACTGCTGTGGAGTCAGATCCGACTCATAGGAACCCCTCTTTGGGTTTCCAAGGTGGTATCTACTTCTGTAAGTGATACTGCCTTGGAAACCCAAGGAGTGGTCGCTATGAGTCGGGTCTGACTTGATGGCACATGACAACAACAACAACAACAATCATTACAGAAGTAGATTGCCCAACCTTCCTTCTGAGGAGTGACTGGTGGGTTTGAATTGCCAGCCTTCCGGTTAGCAGTCAAATGCCTTAAGTACTACACCACCAGAGATCTTTCAAGATTGGTTAAATGGGTTGTTCATGATCTCACAGTCAAAAAATTCTATTGCTGGACTCAACTAAAAATTATCTAAACAAAAAAATCTTTCTACTTCATCCATGTTTACTTCTCTTGAATGAAGATTCTAGGTAGCGATGAATTCTTGAATATTTATTCCTTAATATTTCTTAATACATATTTTTATCCTCAATACTGGACAGTATAATGTGTTGATTAACTCAGAAGACAAACTCTTTTGCTTTTACTATGTTATATGGCTCTTTACTGGTTACCTTGTTAATCTACAGTTTTCTGATCTTTAAAGTTACAGTAATATTGGTACCATATCCTTAGATTAATTAGGAATGTCGAAGAATTAATGTATGTGAGAGCTTCTGTTAGCTATTACAGTTGTTAGTAATAATAATAATTGTGATAATGTTGTTGTTACCGATGCCTCTTGACCATTCTCAGTGCTCCCTGTTTCTGCATTTCCTTCCAATGTTTCCCCTGTAATAATCAATTGATAAGTTTGCAGAGACCCAAAAGTGCTGCTCATAAACCATTTAGAAAACAGATGCTTGCATTTTATTGCCAGTGACAGCTATACTTTTTGTTGTCAATGGCTAGAGCTATGAATCAGCTGGAATCTTGATTCTTGGAAAAGAGTGTTACTCAAACTGTAAGTTCCTTTATGCAAGACTTGAAAAAACCAAGAGCCCTCGAGGATATTGACTAGAACAAGGGATTTCCTGTTTTGTCTGCTTTGAGCTGCATTTTGAAGGCCCACTTCATTCTCTGCTGCTGAAGCCACCATTGTTGTTTCTCATACTCCCACATCACAGGAGTGTCTGACTCCATGGGGTGTGCCGGGAGGAAGGCAGCTTTGGATATAAGTATGTGGTGGGCTTGAAATTGAGAGAATGAACAAGGATACCAGTCTGGCACCCCAGAGACTAGGGACTAGTAATTCAAATAATCAAATCCAAAAGGGAGTAAAAATTCCCTTAATTCAAAGGGGTAGATGAACCCAAGTCAATTTTTCTATCTGTAAGCTTCTTGGTGCCAGGACTCAGTGATTCCTGGTGCTCGGTAGGGTCTCCAAGTATTATAGAAACAGGCACAGTAATCAGTCATATATATTTGCAGGAGCTCTGGTAGCGTAGTGCCTTGACTGCTAACCAGAAGGCTGGCGGTTCAAACCCACCAGCCACTCCTCGGAAGGAAGGTTGGGCATTCCTACTTCCATAGTGATACCGTCTCGGAAACCCAAGGTGGGGTCGCTATGAGTCGGGGCCGACTCGATGGCAAATAACAACAACAACAGCAACAACAACACTCTCTAGTTAGTGATTTACCATCCCTTTGCCTCTCACCCCTGGAAACCTTCAAATAATGGTTCTTTCTGTATATAAACCTTTTCTTAACATTTTACAGTAGTGGACTCAAACAAAATTTGTCCTTTTGTAATTGACTGATTTCACTCAGCGTAATGTCCTCTAGGTTCATCCATGTTGTGTGGTGTTTTGCAGATTCATTGTTATCATTTAACATTACATCGTATTCCATTGTGTGTGATTATACAAGTGAAAAACAGATTGCTGGGTCCCTTTCTGATTCAACAAATTGGAGAGTTATAGAGTGTTCATCCGTTCACCTGTTGATGGGCACTTAGGTTATTTCACTCTTTTTCCTATTGCGTCACCAACATTTTAAATGTTATCACATTGTGCCTGGTGTTGTGGTAGCATAATGATTATAAAAGTATAAATGTAATGATTATAAAAGTCTGGAGACAGACTTTCTGGGACCATAGCTGACTCTACTACTCAACTAACTTGGTGATCTTTGGCAAATTAATTAAGTTTTCCAAATGTATTTCCCAATCTGTAAAATGGTAATTTTACTTTTCTCATATGGTTGTTAAGGATAAGCAATTTTTTTTTTTTATCAATTTCTTAAAATATTGTCTGGCATATTAAGTGCTTAATATTATAGTTATATTTTTTCTTGATAATATTAGGCATATTTCTGTATCAATAAGCTACTTTCATGCCTTTTTAAATGAAAGAATTATATTACAGTAACATCATGTAACATAATTATTCTAACAATATTCTGTTGCAACAATTTTCCATTGTAGAGTGCTGTCAATTTGTTTTTACTTTTACAGGAAAATATATGCCTTCAAATATCCAGGAGAAATCCCTAGAATTTGAATTACTGGGTCAATATATGTCCAATTTTATAATATTTGCTATAAATTTCCAATTTTCTCCATAATATTTGCCAGATGTTTCTGAAAATTTGCTTCATCTTTGACTCTACTTGGTGTTCTTCTTTCTATTTTTTTTTTTAAATTATGTTTATTTTATAAGGAGCTCTGGCTGTACAGTGGTTAGGGCATTCAGCTGCTAACCAGAAGGTTGGTTGTTCAAACTCACAAGCTGCTCCATGGGAGAAAGACACAGTCGTCTGATTCCCTAAAGGCTTGCAGCCTTGGAAACCCTACGCGGCACTTCTTCTCTGTCCTATAGTGTCCCTATCAGTTAGAATTGACTCAATAGCAGAGGGTTTGTTTGGGCTTTATTTTATAAGTGGAAAAAATTGTCAAATTATAATATGAATTTCTTTTCATTCTAGTCCAACTTAGTATTTTAAACATACCTTTATTAGGCATTTTGGGGGACATTTTTATGGTGGTAGAATTATCCACTTAAGTCTGTTGTTTATTTTTCTCTTGGCTAGTCACACTTTAGGAGCTCTGGTAGCGTAGTGCCTAAGGCAATTGACTGCTAACCAGAAGGCTGGGGATTCAAACCCACCAGCCACTCCTCGGAAGGAAGGTTGGACAATCTACTTCCATAGTGATACCGCCTTGGAAACCCAACGAGGAGTCGCTGTGAGTCAGGTCCGACTCCACGGCACATAACAACAACAACAATCACGCTTTCTTCTCTTTCTCTCTTCAGTCTCTGTTTTCCTTTTTCCTGGTGAAAACATATCTGATTTCTTTTTCTGATTTGATATTTGGTATATGGCAGTTGGAATACAAAAGTATGTACAATTGAAGAAAAAGTGATTCCCTCTGAAGCTATACCCTGAGACAACTATTATCAACAGTATGGTATTTATATCTGTAGATTTGCTAGTTCTATTAGGACTGTCTTGGAGGGCTTGTTAAAACAGGTTGCTGGGTCCCTTACCTAGATTTTTCTGATTTAACAAATTTGAAAGAAACCTGACAATTTACATTTCTGACATGTTCCCAGGTAATGCTGATGCTGCTGGTATGGGGACCATGTTTTGAGAACCTCAGTGACATGCACCCAATACCCAGATAGCACTGTAACTTCCTATCTTTTGCTTAATGTAACATGGATACTATTCCATGTTGTTCTGACCCATCTAGGTATGCTACATAGAACATACTATTTCATTTTGTTGTTCTAACCTATTTAACATCATAAGACTTTAAGTTCTTTGTAGTATTTCATTATTATCGTAGTAAACTCAAACTAACTCACTTCTGTCGAGTCGATCCTGATGCATAGCAACCCCTCCTTGGGTTTCCGAGGTGATATCTCTACAGAAGTAGATCACTCAGTCTTCCTTCTGAGGAGTGGCTGGTGGGTTATGAACCACCAGCCTTCTAGTTAGCAGTCAAATGCCTTAGGCACTATGGAGTAGTGTATCAAAAATCCTTGTTCACACATGTCTGTGTACTTTGTGTAGGATTTTCCGTATGACAGTTTCCTAGAAGTGGGATTTGTGGTCAGTGGGAACACACAGATGAAGTTTTGACACATTTCCTTGTTCTCTCCAAATATTATTTTAAAATTCACTTGTACTTACTGAATGTAAGAGACTCCGTTTCCTCGTGTCCTTGCTAAAGATAGAATATGCTCAGAAAGCTAGTCAGTGGGGAGAAAAATTAAATTTCCTTCTTGCTTTGGTTACATTTCCTTTATTGTCTGTGATGATACATATTTCAGATGTTTAGAGCATTAACATTTATTTTGGACATCATCTTTGCACATTTTTCACACTTACTGTTTTAAAATGGCTACTTAATCTTAGATAGTTAGCTTTTAAAATATCGATTACAAATATTTTTTCACTTGATCGTATAATTGTGATGAAGAGGAAAATGCAATTTGCCTTATATTTTATGTTTTCTTTCATGCTAATTTTTTCTTTTGAGTTCATGCTTTGTTGTCAGGTACCGTTGGGTCATTTCTGATTCATAGCCAGGCTGTGAATGACAGAATGCAGCACTGCCCAATCCTGCACCATCCTCACGATCCCTGAGCCCATTGTTGGCAGCCATTGTGTCAGTCTGTCTTATTGAGGGTCTTCCTCTTTTTTGATGACCCTCCCTCTACTTTACGAATCATGATATCTTTCTCCAGGGACTGGTCTCTCCTGATAAAGTGTTCAAAGCACATGAGATGAATTGTTGCCATCCTTGCTTCTAAAGAGCATTCTGGCTGTACTTCTTCCAAGACAGATTTGTTCTTTCTTTGAGCAGTCCATAGTATATTCAGTATTCTTTGCCAACACACTAATTCAAAGGCTTCAGTCTTCCTAATTCATTGTCCAGCTTTTGCATGCATATGAGGCAATTGAAAATTCCATGGCTTGGATCAGATGCACCCTAGTCTTCAAAGTGGCACCTTTGCTTCTTAATACTTTAATGATTAGGAAAGGGCTTTTGAAGCAGATTTGCCCAGTGCAGTACATCATTTGATTTCTTGACTGCTGCTGCTATGGGATTGACTGTGAATCCAAATGAAATGAAATCCTCTATAACTACAATCTTTCTCTATTTATCATGATGTCACTTACTGGTCCCGTTTGGAGGATTTTTGTTTTATGTTGAGGTATAATGATAATGAAGGCTGTAGTCTTTGATCTTCATCAGAAAGTTCCAGTCTTCTTTGCTTTCAGCAAGCAAGATTGTGTCATTTGCATATTGCAGGTTGTTGATGAGTCTTCTTGAAATCTCAATGCTGCGTTCTCCTTATATTCCAGCTTCTTCGATTATTTGATCAGCATACAGATTGAATAAGTATGGTGAAGGGATACAACCCTTACACACACCTTTCCTGATTATAAACCACACAGTATCCCCTTGTTCTTCACACAACTGCCACTTGGTCTATGCACATGTTCCACATGGGCACAATTAAATGCTCTGAAATTCCTGTTCTTAGCAATGTTATCCATACTTGTTATGATCCATAGTCGAATGCCTTTGCATAGTCAACAAAATACAAGAAAACATCTTTCTGGTGTTCTCTGCTTTCAGCCAAGATCCATCTGACATCAGCAATGGTATCCCTCATTCCACATCCTCTTCGGAATTCCACTTGAACTTCTGGCAGTTCCCTGTCAGAGTACTGCTGCAACCATTTTTGAATCTTCAGCAAAATTTTACTTGCATGTGAAATTAATTATATTTTTCAATAATTTCCACATTCCATTGCATCACTTTTCTTTGGAATGGGTACAAATATGGATCTCTTCCAATTGGCTGGCTGGGTAACTGTCTTTCAGATTTCTTGGCATAGATGAGTGAGTGCTTCCAGCATTACAACCATTGGTTGAAATATCTTGATTAATATTTCATCAGTCCGTGGAGCCTTATTTTTCTCCAGTGCCTTCAGTACATCTTGGACTTCTTCCTTCAATACTATCATGATTGAATGTTGACCAATTCCTTTTTGTACAGTGAGTCTATATTCCTTCTGTCTTCTTTTGATGTTTCCTGTGTCATTCATTATATTGCTCATAGAATCCTTCAGTATTGCAGCTTGAGCCTTAAATTTTTTCTTCAGTTCTTTCAGCTTAAGAAATGCTCAGCGTGTTCTTCTATTTTGGTTGTCTAACTATGGCCTTTGCACATTTCACCCTTTGAAATATTTTTTTCAACCCTTTTACTTAATTGTTTCTTCCATTCACTTTAGCTATCCTATGTTCAAGAGTTCACACTTAGACAAACTTTTTTCAAATATATTTAATTTGTTAGTTCATTTTTCAGAAATATTTATTGCTGAGTTACTAGGGTACTAGAAGCTTTCCAAGGCACTGGAGATAAACAATTAAAATTATGAAGCTTGTATTGTAATGTGGGGAGGCAGATGGTAAACAAAAAAAGAAATAATTGATACAACAGCATAGAAGTTGATGTGTATTATGAAGAAAAATGGTGCAGGAAAGGATGGTATGGATATTTATTTAGATTTTCTTTTGTTTCCTTTTATAATTCTATTTTTTAAGTTTCAATTTCTATTTCATTTATTTATGAATTATCTTGGTATAGGCCTGATGTGTGATTTTAACTTTTCCTTTATCTAAATTTAAGAAGCTCTGGTGGTGCAGTGCCTAAGGCATTTGACTGCTAACCAGAAGGTTAGCAGTTCAACCCCATCAGCCATTCCATGGAAGGAAGATGGGGCAATGTGCTTCCATAACCCATGCACAAAAACAAACTCCAGCTGGATCAAAGACTTAAATGTAAAAGCCAAAACTATAAAATTCATCAAAGATAAAATAGGGGCAAATCTGGGAGCCCTAATTTATGGCATAAATAGACTGTCAAGCAAAACCCAGAATGTGCAGGAGGTAGAAGAGAAGCTAGATGACTAGGACCTTTTAAAAATTAAATCCTTATGCTCAGCAAAATACTTTGTCAAAAGGGTAAAAAGAGAACCTACAGATTGGGAGAAAATATTTGCCTATGACATATCTGATAAAGGTTTATCTGCAAAATCTATAGAAAACTTGATCACCTCAACACCAAAAAGACAAATAACCCAATTCACAAATGGGCAAAAGACTTGAACAGCTACTTTGCCAAAGAAGATATACAGGCATCCAACAAACACGTGAGAAATTGCTCACAATCATTAATCTTTAGAGAGATGCAAATCAAAACACAATGAGGTATCATCTCACTCCAGGAATAATAGCAAAGTTCAACAGGTCAGAAAATAACAAATGTTGGCAAGGTTGTGGAGAGATTGGAACTCTTGTGCACTGCTGGTGGGACTGTAAAATGGTAACAACCATTGTGGCAAACTGTATGGCGTTTCCTTAAAAAATTGAAAATAGAAGTACCATCTGACCCAGCAATTCCATTACTAGGAATATGTCCTAAAGGGGTGAGAGATAGCACACGAACAGACATATGTGCACCTATGTTCATCGCAGCACAATCCACCATAGCAAAGAGATGGAAACAACCTAAATGCCCATCAAC
>NW_006922025.1:1293038-1293938 GCF_000298275.1 Orycteropus afer afer | reverse complement strand
TTTTTTTGATTTATCTAAATTTAATTAATGATTATGTTGTACTTTCCCTACATATCTGAAATACCAACTTCAGAGTCCATGGAATACTTAATATTTGGGTTTATTTTCTGTCTTTTTTCATTCTGTTCCATTGATACACCTCTGTTATAGTTTCCAGAACACGTTTTACAATTGTTCCTTTATGTTATATCATGTTCTTTAATATTACAGCTTTTCCCTCATTATTCTTTTCAACATCTCTAGGCTATTCTGATCCACTTATACTTACAGATGAGTTTTAGAATTGTGTGGCCAAGTTCCAAATACAATCACATTGAAATTTTATTTAATAATATTACATTTGTAAATTAATGTTTAAGAGCTTAAAATCAATCAGTGTTGAGTTGTCCCATCTAGAGACATGGCTTGTATAAGAATATATTCCTCTCTCTTTATAGTCCCTATCAAAGTGTTGTAAATGTTTTTCATTTGGGTTGTGTGCATTTCTCTGTAAAGTTATTTCAAGGTGTTTTACATTTTTGTTGCTATTGGGAAAGTGATAATCTCTTTATTATCTTATTTAACTGGATATTACTGCTATCTAGGAAAACCATTGGCTTTAATATATATGTACATGACACTTAATGTCCACAATACATTCTGTGAAATAGGAAGTTATGTGATTTGGACATTATGTGAACGCTATATTAAAACCTTAAGGGAACTTGCTTCTGGTTTCCCTCATTACCACTGCTGCTGCCACTGGATGTGTTGTTGGAGGTTGGAGCAATGGGCTCCAGCAGCAGCAACAGCTGAGAGGACAGTGACCAGGGTGGAGCAAGAGCAAGGGAAGCAAGTAAGGAGGGAGTGGAGTGTATCCAGCTGCACCAGCTGTTTTGCCTGCCTGAGCAGTAGGAGCAA
>NW_006922025.1:1291198-1292433 GCF_000298275.1 Orycteropus afer afer | reverse complement strand
TAAGTTTGTTCTGACATAAATACTGCTTTTTTTTTTTTTTTTTTAAATTCGGTTTTCATTGTTATTATCTTTTATTATCAGTATCTTTATAAATCTGCTCTTTGTCTTTGGGGATTGGAAACATGGCATATAAACCTATACCTTCAACACCAGCACTCCTGTTTTCTATATACACATTATATAAGCTAACAAACAGAACAAAACAGAAAAGCAAAACAAAATGTGCAGTCATTCTGGAAGACATTGTAAATCAGGCACTACCTGTATGTACATTTTATAAACATATATATATATTATATATATATATATATATACACATATGTATGTATATAAATAAAAGCCTACGGCTATAATATTATACAATAACACACACAGAGAGAACACACAATTGAGTGTGCACAGGCACCTGGCCTCCCTACTGAGCAGTTGTCATACGTTTGCAATGGAAGCTCTTGGATTTCTAAGTAGTATACTGTGATACACAAATTTTGATGTGGTTGTCTCTTCATTTTCAGTAGTTTTACAATTATTGCTTCATCTTGTATTTTCATATTGCCTACAATTTCCAGAATGATGTTATATAAAAACTGAGACAATTTCCATTTCTTGTGCCTGAGTGAAATGGAAATTCCTCCATCATATCATCAGTAAATATGATGGAGTGGACATTTCTTGAACACTTAATATTTTCTAGGCTGTGCATTAAGCCGGGTGCTGGGGGTCAGGAGAATATTATGTTAAAATGTTTTCAGCATGCACTACTGGTTGTTTGGTCCTTTTATGACATGCCTTCCCAGTAAATAAGGTTTTTTCTTTTCTTTTTTCGTAATTCATGCATTATTTTACTGAGTTTTTCTTATGGACTTTTTTCTTTTTCTTTTTCTTTTATGGAAGGTAAATGTGAATTTCATTTCCTTGGTCCTTTGTCAGAGAATTTGTTTTTTATTGCTTCACAAAGGAGTTTCAACTTCCCTGAATATAAAATTCATGGGTTACAACTCTTTTTCATCAGAACTGCATATTTTGTGACATTGTTTCCAGCAACTAATGGTAAGGTGGAAGAAATTGAAATTAGTTTAATTTCTATTTCTTTGCACATGACCAGGATCCCTACCCCATCGGGTGGCATTAAAAAATAATAAGATGTGCCTACACCCACTAAAAAATGCACTGCCATAGAGTTGATTCCAACTCAGAGTGACCCCTTATTGGGTTTCCAAGGCTGTAATTCTTTA
>NW_006922025.1:1274644-1290288 GCF_000298275.1 Orycteropus afer afer | reverse complement strand
CACATTGTTCTCCTTCTCTATCAAGGATCTCCTACATAGATCCCCTTCCAAGTGGATGACAGTGGTAGCCAGGCACCATCTAGTTCTTCTGGTCTCACAGTTGTATAGGCTGCAGATCAGATGGTGTACCAGTCACTATGACTAATTGTTCCCATAAATTTTGGTTTTCTTCATTCTTCTTTGCTCTGGACGAGGAGATACCCATCGTTGCATCTAGATGGCAGCTTGCTTCCAAGGCTTGTACATCTTTATGGAAGCAGATTGCCTCATCTTTCTCCCACAGAGTTGTTATTGGTGGGTTTGAACAGCCAAGTTTTCTTTTGGTTAGTAGCCTAATGCTTTAACCATTGTACCACCACAACTCCTGTTCCTATGTTTGAAGTGAGAATTAAACATGCTCATCCTTATAAAGGGCTTAGATCAGGGTAGGGAAAATAGTTTAGTGTTCAATAAATGTTAGCTGTGTACAGGTAAGGAGTGCCTGGGTGGTGCAAATGGTTTACTTCCTCAGCTAATAACCTAAAGGTTGGCAGTTTGAGGTCACCCAAGGGTCACCTCAGGAGAAAGACCGAGAGATCTACTCCCCAAAAATCAGCCATTGGAAACCACACAGAGTGCAGCTCTACTCTGACACACGTGTGGTTGCCATGAGTCAGTATTGATAGCAACTGGGGTGGCCATATTAATACATGTTGTTGTTAAATATGTTTTGAATTCCATTGGTTCTATGTTCTTCAGGTCTCCAGCTTGTATTTTCTACGACAATCATTGATCTATGATCTATAGAAACCACTATAAAAAATGACTTCTAATTAATTATCTGGAGCTCTGGTAACAGAGTGCCTAAGGCACTTGACTGCTAACCAGAAGGCTGGCGGTTCAAACCCACCAGCCAGTCCGTGGTAGGAACGTTGGGCAATCTATTTCCATAGTGATACTACCTCAGAAACCCAAGGAGGGGTCGCTATGAGTCGGGTCTGACTCAATGGCACATAACAACAACAACAACAATTAATTATCTTTCTTTTTTCCTTGGTTTGCAGAAAGAGCTTCTTTAATTTGGTTTGCTCATCATGAAGGTGATGAAGTTTCCTGTATTTCACTTCAGCGCTTTGCCATTTTTAATGTTTTAATTCTTCCCATCATTTTTCTTCCCATGCATTAATTCCTTAATTCTATCAGCTGCCTTTTTTTTCTTTCTCAGTAAATTGCCTTATTAGTGCTTCTTACTTTACAGTCTGCATTTTCTATGATTTCCTTGAGAGTAGAGAGCAGATGGTATTTAAAATTTCCTGAGCAATTTTTCTTGAAAATATGATCTTCCTTTGCTTTTTGTATGTTATATTTAAATCTTCCTTCAAAGTTAGAAATTCTTTTCATAAGCCTCTTGTGGTTGGTGGAGGAGACATCCCTTTCAAATTCAGATGTAGATGGCTATAGCCCAGTTTGTTATTGGCCCCGGCATTGCACAGTGTTTTTCAAGGGTTTGGTTCTGTTTACCCATATGCCATTGAGATTTTTCTCTTTGATTTTTATAAGATTGCTGTGTGATGAAGCAAAATTATGTGTATAATGAGCCTAACTCATTGACTAACACTTGATATTAGTACTTAATACTTGTTCATTACTATTAGAATATTATTACAATATTTTATCAAATTGAAGAGAAGGATGACGTGGGTTGGCATCAGCAGGCCAAGCTTACCACAGCTCAGGTGGAATGAGGAAGAGCTCAGTATTGTGGCAGTCCTGTCAGCCTTTTCTCTGCATTTGTTAAAGCTCCTGTGCCTGTGTGTTTGGCTGTCTGGTGGAATGAATGGTAATTCTGATGGACCTCTTTCTTGATGCTACTGGCTAATGAACTGGGGTTATGCCTACTTGTTTCTCAAAGAGTGCTCTCTGATTTTCCTCAAATTACTTCTTGTTACCAGTATTCTCCAGAAAGGAAGTTGTCCATTGTCTGCATTTCTCAAGGTGTGTGTGTGGGGAGGACTTTGTGGCTCCGTATCTTAGATTCAGCAGTAGGATTAAGTTTCCTCATGTTGGTTTTTCTGTGGTAACTTCATGGGTGTGTGAGCGTGTGGGTATATTTGTGTCTGGGTGGGAGGCAGGACATTGGGCCAGTCCTCATGCTGCCCTTTTTCCCAGAAGCACTCACAGAGTGCTAGCTCAGTTGCCATTCTGTGTGTAATTTCTTTCCCAACTACTGTAGAGAGAATTAGGTATTACAGCTCCTGAATCCTGTCTCAGCTGTGCAGACTTCTCCTGATAATCATTGAACTCTGTTCTCATATTTCTTTAAATGATGGGCTTCTCCAGCAGATAATGAGCTTCAGTAGTGTAAAAGTTGCTCTTCCTCATGGTTTTTACTATTTTGAGGTAATTGTAAGTTATCTTAACAGTACAGAGGAATCCTCAGGTGACATCACTACCAGGATATTGACATTGATAACATCCATTGATCTTATTCTGATATCCCCAGTTTTGCTTGTACTTATTCATGTGTGAATGTGTGTGTGAGCTTGCACATGTGTATTTAGTTCTGTGCAATTTTACCACATGCATAGGTTAGTGAATCCACCACCATAGTCAAGATACAAACTGTTTCTGTTAACACAAAGATCCCTCATGGTTCTTTTATAATAAACACACCCACTTCCCTATCAACCTCCTCTCTCCCTAATGCTTGGGCAATCACTAATCTGTTTTCCTATTGTATAATTTTGTCATTTTAAGAATGTTATCTCTCGGAAGGAAGGTTGGGCAATCCTACTTCCGTAGTGATACTGCCTCGGAAACCCAAGGAGGGGTCGCTATGAGTCGGGGCCGACTCCACGGCAAATAACAACAACAACAACAACAAGAATGTTATCTACACAGAATAATACAGTATGCAACCTTTGGAGGTTGACTTTTTCATTTATCATAATTGTCTGGAGGTTCATCCAGGCTGTTCCATGTCTCGGTAGTTCATTCTTTATTATTGCTGAGCAGTATTCCATGATATGGTTGTAACATACTTTTTTAAAACGTTCATCTGTTAAAGGACTTCTGGGTTGTTACCAGTTTGACTATCACAAATAAAGGTGCTCTAACTCAAATGCTCAATGTAGGAGCTCTGGTGGTGTAGTGCCTAAGGCATTTGACTGCTAACCAGAAGGCTGGAGGTTCAAACCCACCAGCCTCTCCTCAGAAAGAAGATTGGGCCATCTATTTCTGTAGTGATACTGCCTCGGAAACCCAAGGAGGGGTCACTGTGAGTCAGATCCCACTCGACAGCAGTGAGTTTTTTAACACTCATGGAGCAGTTTTTCCTTGAACATAAGTTTCCATTTGTGATGGTTAATTTTATGTGTTACCTTGGCTATGGTACCAACTTGTTTGGTCAAACACTAGTCGATATATTGCTGTGACGGTATTTTGTGGAATGTGATTAGCATTTACAATTAGTTGACGTAAAGTAAAAGAGATGATCCTAAATAACATGAAGAGCCTCTCCCAATTAGTTAAAAGCCTTAAGAGCCAAACCAAAAGTTTCCCTGAAAAGAAGGAATTCTCTCTCAAGTCTTTAACCAAGAAATCCTGCATGAGTTTTCAGCCTGTCATCCTACCCTACAGATTTCAGACTTGCCAGCTCCATAATTGTGTGAGTTAATTCTTTAAAATAAGTCTACCATTCTCTCTATACACATACAATCAATAGACTATATATGCATATATATTTATATATGTGTATGTGTATATATATATGCATTTTTGTGGTATATATATATGTATGTAGGAGCTCTGGTAGTATAGTGCCTATGGCACTTGACTGCTAACCAGAAGGCTGGCAGTTCAAACACACTAGCCACTCCTCAGAAGGAAGGTTGGGCAGTCTACTTCCATAGTGATACTGCCTTGAAAACCCAAGGAGGGGTTGCTATGAGTCAGGTTTGACTCGAGGACACGTAACACCAACAACATATATGTATGTGTGTGTGTGTGTATCCGTATCCCCCCACTGGTTTCCCAATGCTGTAAATCTTTATGGAAGCAGAATGCCTCAACTTTCTTTCATGGAGTGGCTGGTGGGTTCGAACCACTGACCTTCTGGCTAGTAGCCAAATGCCTTAGCCACTGCACCACCAGAGCTTGCTCACTTGCTCACTTGCTCTCTCTCTCTCTCTGTATATATCTAAAAGAGATCACGTATATTGTTGTGTGCTGTCGAGTTGATTCAGACTCATGGTGATCCTATAGGACAGATTATATAGATTTATATATAAATTATATATATGAGGGGGAGGAGGAGGGAGAGAGGGAGGAAGAGAACCTATATGCATCTTATTGGTTCTGTTGCTCTGCAGAACCCTGACTGATAAACCATTTCTCTGGGATAAATGCCCAAGAATGCAATCCTTGCCAGCGTTGGTGTTGACATCATTTTATTTTAGCTCTTCTAATAGGTATGTAGTGATACCTTATTGTGGCTTGAATTTGCCTTTCCCCAGTGGCTAATGATGTTGAATTTTTTTCATGAGCTCATTTGGCATTTGTATATCTTCCTTAGTGAAATGTCTTTGCTCATTTTCTCATTGGATTGTTAGATTTTCAGTGTTGAGTTTTGAGAGTTGTTTATATATTATATGTACTAGTTCTTTGTCTTATAGGTGATTTGCAGTTTTCTTCCAGTCTGTAGTTTATCCTTTCATTCTCTTAACAAGTTATTTTACAGAGCAAATTTTTTAATTGTGATGAGATTCAATTTATCAAAATTACTTTTTATGAATTATGATTTCAGTATCCGTTCTAAGAATTTTTTGCCTAGCCTGAATCCTATTTTTTCCTCCCTAAAAGTTTTATCATCATTTTGCAATTAAGTACATGATCCATTTTGAGTTAGTTTTTCTGTATAGTGTGAGGTTTAGGTCTGTGTTCTTTTTCTTTCTTTATTTTTTTGCCTGTGAATGTCTGCTTGTTTCCATACTCGGTTGAACAGTCTTTCTTTCCTCCAGAGACTTGAATATTTTACACCTTTGTTAAAATTGAATTTGGCATATTGTGTGTGCATTTGCTTCTGGATTTTCTGTTTTGTTCTATTCATCAGTGGGCCTATCCCTTCACCAGTACCATACTGTCTTTATTTATCTAGCTGGACAGTAAGCTTTGATATCCTGTAAAGTGGCTATTCTAATTTTATTTGTCTTTTTTAAGATTGTTTTAACTATTCTAGGAATATGCCTTTTCATATAAGTTTTAGAGTAAGCTTGTCTATATTTATGGAAAGGAAAACAAAAAACTTGTAGGCATGTTGAGATGATCAATTTGAGATGAATTGACAGGACTCTCCTTATTTTTCCAGGTCTTGCAAGTTTTCCATCTTTGACAGGATGTAGTCTTCCCACTTTTCCTTTGCTCCTTTTAGTGGAAAATATTTGAGTTTTCTTTCTCTAACAGGTTTCTGCATTACACAGGTTCTAGCTTTCACTGGTTTTATCGTGCTATGTTGAGTCTTCCAATTCATGAATGTGATACATGTCTCCATTTATTTAGGCCTTCTTTGGTTTTATTATTCCGAATTTTATAGTTTTTAGCTTATAGATCCTGCACATTTTGTTAAATTTATAGCTATAATTTATTACTACAGAGTATTAAATGATACTGTGCTTTTAATTTTGGTTTGTACCTATTCTTTGTTCATTGGAAATGTGATTGAGGTTTGTGTGCTGATCATGTGTCTTGTAATCTTTCTGAACTCACTCACTATTCCTAGAACTTTCGTGTTTTGGTAGATTCCTTGGAATTTTCTATGTTGTTTATTATGTCATCTGCAAGTAGGAGTGGTTTCATTTTTTTCCATTCCAGTCTCTGTGCCATTTATATCTTTTCTTTGCGTTATTTCAGTGGCTAGACCTTCCAGTGACCTGCTAAAGAGGTGTGATGAGAGTGGACATACTGGCCTTATTTCTGATATCAGTGAGAAAGCACACCTATCAACACTAAGGATGATGACAGCTGTTGTTTCTGTTGGAGGATCTTTATCAAATTGATGTAGTTCCCTTCTGTTCCTAATTTGCTGAGGGTTTTTATCACAAATCATGCTGGATTTTGACAAATGGCTTTCTACATCATTTTTTTTTTATCTTCTTGAGTCTATTGATGTGGTGGATTACATTGATTGATTTTATAATGTTGACTCAGCCTTGCATACTTGGAATAAATCCCACTTGGTCATGACATAGAATTCTCTTTATACATTGTTGAATTTGCTAGTATTTATTCTAGGATTTTTGTGTCTAAGTCCCTGAAAGATATAGATATATTTTTTGGGGGGGCAGTGCTGTGTTTGTCTGATTTTGGTATTAATACTGGCCTCATAAAATGAGGTGCAAAATGATTCCTTCTCTTGAACTTTCTGGAAGAGATTTTGTATAATTGCTGTTAATTCTTTACATGTTTGATAGAATTCTCCAGTAAAACCAGCTGGGTCTGGAAATTTCCATTTTGTGAGTTTTTAAATTATGAATTTTATATCTTTAATGTTTGTAGGATTCTTCATATTTTCTAATTAATTTGGGTTGTGTTTTGGTAGCTTGTGATTTTTGATGAATTGATGCATTTTTTCCAAGTTGTGAAATTGGTCATTGATTATAAAGTAGTTGTGATGTTCCCATATTACCCTTTTAATGTCTGCAGGGTATGTAGTCATATCCTTGTTTTATTATCAATATTAGTGATTTGTATCTTCTCTTTTTACTTTTGTCAGTTTGGCAAGAGGTTTATCAGTTGTTGTTTTTTTTTTCAAATGACCAACTTACTATTTTGTTGGTTTTCTCTATTGTTTTCCTACTTTCAATGTAATTGATTTCTGCTCTTTATTATTTCTTTGTACTTACTTTGGATTTATTTTCTTATTCTTTACTAGTTTCTTGAAATAGAAACTTAGATTATTGATGTGAAATCTTTTCACTTTTCTAAAGTAAGCATTTAGTGCTATGATTTTCACTATCATCACTGCTTTAGCTGCATCCCACACATTTTGATATGCTGTATTTTCATTTTCATTTAGTTCTACATATTTGTTAAATTTCCTTTTGGACTTCCTCTTTGAACCATGAATTATTTAGAGGTGTGCTGTTTAATATCCAAATATTTAGAGATTTTTCTGTTTTCTTTCTATTACAGATTTTTAGTGTGATCTCCTTATGGTTAGAAAAATACTCTGTATTATTTCAATTCTTTAAAATATTTGAGGTTTGTTTTATGTCCCAGGTTATGATCTACGTTGTTGAGTGGTCAATAGTGCTTGAAAAAGATGTATATTCTGCTGTTGTTGGGTTTTGTTCTATATATGTCAATTAAGTGTTGTTGATTGTTTATAGTATTTGGATTTCCTATATCTTTGCCAAAGAGCTCTAGTGGCACAGTGGTTAAGGCATTTGGCTGCTAACCAACGAGAAGTTCAGCAGTTTAAATGTACCACCTACTCTGTGGGAGGAAGATGAGGCAATCTACTTCTGTATAGATTTACAGCCTTGGAAACCCACTGAGTTTCTATCAGTTAGAATTGACTTGATGGCAATGGGTTTGATTTGGTGGTTTATATCTTTGCCAATTTTCTGTCTAGTAGTTCTATCATTTACTGAGAGGAATTTTTTCACAGCCTGAAGTCTAACTGTTGATTTACTTATTTCTCCTTTCAGTGCTATTCGTTTTGGCTTAATTTCTTGTCAGGCTGTGTCTTTGGTGAGTACGCACTTAGGATCATTCCCTTAGTCATTTTTTAATTCTAATATGATGCCTAGCATATAATACAGTTTCTCAGCAAATACTCCCTGAATGATTTAGCAAGTTAAAATTAACTAAGTACATAAAATAAAAATGGGAACTATTTCACATTCTCAAGGTATGATTTTCTCCCCCTAGCTGTATAAATTATGCATCATATAGTTTTCAATTAAATCTTATTAGTTCCTCATTTATGTTTTTCAGTAGTGACTTAAAAATTTCACGTTTGAGAAAGAACAAAACTTAGTAGAAAAATCATGGTTTTCAGAGTGAGGCAGATTGCTTTTAAATATCAGCTGTCTGGCTCAAACCAGATGATTTAGGCTCTATAATTTTCAGTTTCTTAGTTTGGATATGGAGAATGCTGGCACTCTACCAACTAGGAAGCTGTTGGTGGCAAGTGACAGACCTGGCTTAAATGACAAAAACATTGGTTTACATAACTGTAAATTTCAGAAGTAATTCATTTCAGGTACAGCTTGATCCAGTGGAGATGTTTGTGTTGTCATCAGAGAAGCTAGCTCTATTTCTTTTTGATTCTGTAATTTTGTTTTTTTCTTCAGTACTAGTTTTATCCTCAGAGTACCTTCCCTAATAGGAGCAAAAAGTTTTCCCATTGTTCAAGAACTCACATTTTCTCACCATCCCACCCAATTTACATGGAAAGGGTGAACATATGCAAGCTCCCACAGGATCGTCTTCCTCAGAAGCACTACATTTTCTTACTTATCATTGGCTTTGCCTAAATCACATGACCTCCTCTGAATCAATCATCATGGCTACCAAGATGGAACTAAGGCTGGTGTCAGTCACAGTCAAACCACTTGGCTGTGAATAGAGCCCATTATTTTTTAAAAAAAACAAAAAAACAAAAACAACTCACTGCAGTGGAGTCGGATCCGACTCATGGCAACCCCTCCTTGGGTTTCTGAGGTGGTGTCACTATGAAGTAAATCACTTAATCTTCCTTCCAGGGAGTGGCTGGTGGGTTTGAACTGCCAGCCTTCTGGTTAGCAGTCATATGTTATGCTACCAGAGCTCCTAGAGATCATTATGAGTCTGAGAGGAAAATGGTTGCAGTGGAGGCAGATAACACATGTCTGTCATAGTTGCTAATCTTTCAAGGTAGTTAAGAAGATTAGAATAAAATGCAGAGGGTAGTCTGTACTGCCTGGAACTACTAGGCACATGTAATGGGCTTTAAACTGATTTCTTTTTACCTGTGGTCTATTGTTAGGTGCCAGTCTGGACCACCTGCCCTGTCCTATGCCATCCCCATGATCTGTTTTTGATCAAATCATTATGATCTATAGGGTTTTCATTGGCTGATTTTCAGAAGTAGGTCACCAGGCCTTTCTTCCTTGTCTGTCTTTATCTGTAAACTCTGTTAAAACTTATTAAAAGAGCTAGATACACTGTAAGGATGTACTATGCATTATCTCATTTGGTCTCACTTCATCCTCACATCTCCCCTGTGAGGTAGGTATTTCTTAATGTATTAATCAGGACTCCAATCTTCAAAGAATGGAGACCAGAGACTCAGATCAACTGATCTTTTGAAAATATATTACTGGTTCATGTAACTAAAAATTCCTGGGGTAGGTATGGTTATGTATATGGTTTAACCCACAGACCTGAAAAACCATATTCACAGTATATATGTCTGACAAAGGACTCATGCCCAGAATATACACAGAATGTCTGCAAAGCCTACAGTCTACAATATTAATACGTAGGTAATTAAATATAGACAAAAAGCTTAAACAGACACACCATAAAATACTTTATACAAATAGCTGATAAGTGCATGAAAAGATGTTCAACAATACAGTAAGGAAGGAGATGCAAAATAGTACTAATAGTGGTACAATCAAATACCAGCCACACCTACCAGAATGGCTGAAAACAAAATCCCAACAAGACAAAAATGTCAAAACAAGTGTTGTTTAGGACGTAGAGCAAGTGACAACTATATCCCTCTTGCATTGCTGGCAAGAATGTCAGCCACTTTGGAGAAGTGTGTTTTAGTTTCTTATAAAGTTAAACATCCATATACTCAATGGTCCAGAATTTCCATACCTATTTATCTTAAAGAAATGTAATCATGTGTCCACAAAATGACTTGTACTCAGATGCTCATAACAGGTTTATTCACAATCATCAATACCTGAAAACAACTCAAATGTCCGACACTGGGTGAGTAGATGAATAAATCTGGCATATATTCATCTATTCATATTCATTTGCTGCACAAGAACAAGAACAAACAACTGATATATACAACACGAATGAGGCATAAAACTATTATGTGGAGCAAAAGAATTCAGAAACAACAACAATACGGATATATAAGAACATTTATGTAGTATGATAAAATTCATACATGGTTGTTTCTAGGTAGTCAGGAATGTGATCTGAAAGCAGCATGAAGGAACTTTCTGGGGGTGATGGAAGCATTCTATATCTTGTATTCATTGATGATGACATACATATATGCAGTTGCCAAAGCTCATCAAACTGAACACTTCACTCTTCACTGTATATTTTACAATGTGAAAAATGTTCCTCAAACAATAATTAAGGAGTACGTGGAAAATAAAACGGGAAAGAGAAAGACTAAGACTCGCTGGACAAGCAAAAATGCAAGATGTACGCAGTTAGCATCATGCTCATTTTAGGATAAAATTTGGACTCAGAGAAGCCCAAGGGTGTGCTTAAGTTAACATAGCTAGTAAATGGTAGAGCAGGACTCTGACAGTGCGTTAACTGGTATGCCACCCCAGCTTTCTTCCATCTACCACAAGGTCTGGCACATAGTACATATACTAGACATAGTTGTAGAGAGCATGACTTAGTTGAGATGAGTGATATAGTGATGCCTTACCCAGGTAATGGAACCACAGATTGATGAAGTGCATTGTCATACTCAGGAAAAAGGCCTGACTATCTCCTTCTGAAAATTAGCCAATTAATTAGCCAATGATCTCAACAGCGTATTGTCTGATATAGTCCTGGAAGATGAACCCCTTAGGGTGGAAGGCACTGCACACTGGCCATGACAATGAACTGAAACATACTGGTGATCATGAAGTTGGTACAGAACTGGGCAATGTTTCATTCTGTTGTGAACAAGGTCACGTCAACTCAGTGATGACTACAACAACATCATCCTGTGCTAGAGTTGATGTAAGATCTGGCCTTGAAACCCTACCCCAGAAATAGTTCATTTGTTCTCTGAGTGAAATGTGCCTCAGGCCATTAGACTTCTAGTATTTTCTGAATTGATCCTGGTGGTGGATGGGTCACAATGCCCATTCATTGATGTATCTGGGCCTACATGTGAATGGTGCAAAATGCAAGACTGAAACACATCTCCACTTTCCCTGCTATGGATTGGAAACTAAAAACAAGAAAGTATTTCTTCTTGAAGGAAGAGTGCCTATTGAATTTTCTACTCAAGAGATTGGGTCTCTTCTCTATGCCATTACCATTGTCCAAGTGTGAATTCCACCCAAGCAGGGCTGGATCCAGGTTTTGTGGGGCTCTCTGAAAACAATTGTGGGGACCTTCTTTAAGCAAAAGGAATTAAAATTTCATATATAAATGTGTATATATGTGTGTATGTATATGTATATATGTGTGTGTATATAAATATACAATATATATCTTTTATTTTTTTAAAAAAATACCAACATTTAATCATATGAATATGCTCTAGTAATCCTCTTACAACCCAGTGATGTGCTAATTGAAGCTTCAGCTCCATAATCTTTAAGGTAAAGTTTTGCTTAAGGGTTTATACATATGGCTTAGTGCTTAAGGCATTTGACTGCTAACCAGAAGGCTGGCAGTTCAAACCCACCAGCCACTCCTCAGAAGGAAGACTGGGAAATCTACTTCCATAGAGATACTGCTTTGGAAACCCAAGGAGAGGTCACTGTGAATAGTATCTGACTCAATGGCTGTGAGCTTTTTTTTTTTTTTTTTACTTCCTTGCTATCTTGTTCAACTGGTGTCCTTACAGCTCATATCCCCAATCCTCTGCCCAATTCCATCTTCTTGAATTTTCTACTCTCCCTGAATGTACTAGGTTAAAGGTTCTCAACATCCTTTTGACCCAGTGTCTCCTTTTAATAACAGATATTTTGTTGGACCTCCAGAAATGAAATTCATAAATAATATAACCAATCTGCATGCATAATTTAAAAAAATCAACATAATAACCTCATTGTAATAAAAAGGAGAACTAAAATGAAAGTAATTTATTATAAAATAATATGCATACCAACATTCAAATGCTTGGTCATAACTACACCAACAGGGCACATATGTCCCCTTGATCGACCAAACTCTCCAGAGTGTATTGCCTTCAGGGTTGGGAGTCAGGTTTTCAGCATGATGTACTCTCTTTGTATTGCCTTTTCCTGATGTCTTATCTTCTAAAATCTTCAAAAACCAAGGCCCAGGCAGTGGTCTTTGTCTCCCTCCTTTTAAAAGCCTCCATGGACAGCTTCAGAGGTAATCAATACCTTTGCCATCTGTGCCCCTTACATCAGTCCAGACTCTTGGCTTGGCCTGCCGCACTACATTGTTTCTCCTGATGTCTGAGCTGATTAATGTGATCCATTATTTATGTCCATAGGGCAGAGGCAGTGGGAGAATTGCAGGACGTCAGGCAGAATTAAGGCAAAGCCCTGAGAAGCATCTCTATGACCCCAGAATGGTAAAGCCAAAGAGAATGAAGAGTTGCAAAGGTGCAGATTTCTGTTACGTTGACTTCAGAAGACATAAGTCATTGCATTTAAAAACTCCTGTTTGAAGCTAAGCTCCTCCCTTTACTCTCTGTGTGACCTTGGGGAGGTTAATTTCCTTATGCCTCAGTTTCCTCCTCTGTATAGTAGAGTTAATAATAGTTCCTTCTGTAACAGGCTGTGGAGAGAATAAAGTGAGAGATGTTTGTAAAGTGATGACACAAGGCCTGGCATCTAGGACGCGCTCAGTGAAGGTGGCCGTGATTTCAGAACACTTGTCTACCCAGATTCCTGGATGGACTGTAACAATGGTCAGCAGATTTTTTTATTTTTGTAAAGGGCCAGATATTAAACATTTTAGGCTTTATGGTCATATGGTTTCTATTGCAACTGCTCAGTGCTGCTGTGGACAATATGTGATTGAATAGGTGTTGCTGAGTTCCAATAAAACTTCAGTAGACAGCAGGCTGGATTTGGCCCGTGGGCCACTGTTTGCCCACCCAGTGCTAAAAGGTGTGATATTAGGATATTTGTACTGAGAAAACAGGCATTTTATTTAATCTAGCCCTCTTTTAGTTTTCTTTTAATAAAATAAGAACATATTTTGCAATCTGTTCTGTAACTTGTTTTATTTTTATTTATGAATGTATAGAGAGCTTATTTTAGGTAAATAAATGTATTTATAGAGCATCATTTTTATTGCCCAGACTAGTAATTCGTTATATGTGGATGAGCTCTCATTTATTTAGCTATTCATCTGTTGCTAGAGATATAGATCCAATTTTGCTTATTGTGCATTATAATTATACATTTGTGATGTTTTTTATTTAGAACTTTTCTCTCCACCAGAATGTAGGGTTCATGGAGGCAGAGATTCATGTGAATTGCTTGGCATATAATTGGAACTTAAAAACAAACAAACAAACAAAAAAACCAATCAACCCACTGCCATCGAGTCAATTCTGACTCTTAGGGACCCCGTGGGACTGAGTAGAACTGCACCATAGGGTTTCCAAGACTGTAAATCTTTTTTATTTCTTTATTTTTATTTTAAATGCTTGTTTTACATTCAATGTTATGTGGACATTTAGTTTCACTCCCCATTTACCATGTCTAGTCCTAACCCAGTCTCCTCCCCTGCCTACCCTGTAACCCTCCCTGGTGCCCTTCATACTTATGCACTGCTGTTTGTCCTGCATTTCCTCAATTTGAATGTTGGTCCTCTGATGTCCCATGGTCTATTGCTCTAAGGGATGTATTACCACATACCATAGAGTATGTGGGTGCATCATCCTGGGTTGAGTGGTCTGTGTGTACATCTTGTTAACTTTTGGGCTGAGAGCCAGCCCCTAGAGGTGCATTTTATACCAGGTGCAGAATGTATTCCAGGGCCATAGTATTGGGGGTCTCACCAGATTTCATCTGACCAGTAATTCTGGTCATTATTGAGTTTTTGGATTTTGTTCCACATTTTCCCTCCCACTCTATCCAGGATCTCCAGATTTGATCCTTTCCTGAGTGGTTGGCCTTGGTAGCTGGGCACCTTCTAGTTCTTCTGGTCTCAAGGGCCATTGTGTCCTATGGCTGATTGTTTCCAAATGCCGTTGGTGTCCGTGCCCCTCTCCCCGCCTTTTTCTTTGCTTCTGACACTAGGAGACCGTTATCAAGGCTGTAAGTCTTTACTGAAGCATACTGCCTCCTCTTTCTCTCACTGACTGGCTGGTGCTTTTGAATTGCCTACTTTTGGTTAGCAGCCAAATACTTTAACAACTTAGGAGTCATAAAATAAAAAATCAAGATTCTTGCCTGGCACTCACTACCATTTTGGGGAAGTTAGTCAACTCCTAGACAATATTTCCTCACCAGTAAAATGCAGCTCTAGGATGGTGTCAGGTGCTGTCAAGTCAAGTCGGACTCAACAACCGTAAATACGACAGAATGAAGCGCTGCCTGGTCCTGCACCGTCCTCGCAGTCATTGCTGTGTTTGAGCTCACTGCTGCCGCCATTGTGTCGGGCCGTCTCATTGAGGATCTCCCTCTTTTTGCTCACTCTCTACTTTTCCAAGCCTGATGTTGTTCTCCAGGGACTGGTCCTTCCTGATAACATGTCCCGATTACATGAGCCAAAATCTCACCATCCTCCCTTCTAAGGAGCATTCTGGCTGAACTTCTTCCAAGGTGCATGTGTTCATTCATTCCTCTGGTATACGCTCAGTGTTCTTTGCCAACACCGTATTAGTTCTTCTGTGTTCTTCCTTATTCACTGCCTAGCTTTTTGCATGCACATGAAGCAATCACCTAAGGTGTACCTTAGTTCTCAAATGACTTCTTTGCTTTTTAACACTTTAAAGAGGCCTTTTGCAAGCAGATTTGCCCACTGCAGTACATTATTTGGTTTCTTGACTGCTACTTCCGTGGTCATTGATTGTGAATTCAAGTAAGATGAAATTCTTGACAAATTCAATATTTTCTCCCTTTATCATGAAGTTGCTTGTTGATCCAGTGGAGGTATATGTTTGTAACTTTTTATTGTGATTTGAGTGAATGTTTGCAGAGTAAATTTGTTTTCCATTTGACAGTTTGTACACATTTTTGTGACATTCATTGCAGTCCTCACAATGTAACAGCACTCTTCCCACTTCCTCCCTGTCATTTCCATTTCCCTTTGTCCTTCATTTCTATCCATTCCTGCCTTCTGAGCTTTATCCCTGGGCAAATGCTGCCCATTTGATCTTGTGTGGTTAATTGTTCTAAGGTGTGCATGCCTCCCTGCTATTATTGTTCACCTTATAGACCTGTCTTTTGTTTGGCTAAAAGTTGAGCCACGGAGGTGAAGTCAGTTCCAGGCTTGAAGGGTGACTATGGGTGTCCTACTCATTGAAATCTATAGTCTTTGATCTTCATCAGCAAGGGCTTCAAGTCCTGTTAACTTTCAACAAGCAAGGTTGTATCATCTGCATGTTAAAAACCAAAAACCAAACTCACTGCTATCGAGTTGGATCTCCTTGGGTTTCTGTGGTGGTGTCATTATGGAAGTAGATCACCCAATCTTCCTTCCAAGGAGTGGCTGGTGGGTTTTGAACCTCCAGCCTTTGGGTTAGCAGTCATATGCCTTAGGCACTA
>NW_006922025.1:1273509-1274264 GCF_000298275.1 Orycteropus afer afer | reverse complement strand
ATATCCCTCATTCTCTGTCCTCTTGTGATTCTGGGTTGAATTTCTGTCCTGTTTTGATAGGCTGCTGAATCCTTTTTTGAATTATCTTTGGTATGTAAGGGATTCATGACCTAATGTTGTAAAGGACTTTGGAAACCACAAAGTAAGTACTCTACAGATCTCAGGTAGCACAAAACATTATTATTATTATTATTGGCTTAATGTGTTTATTTTCATGCTGGGCAAGGAAAGACTGTGCCCATTTCCCATAGGAGTTAGCAGTTCTGTGTTAATAGAGTAATACGCAGTGCTGCTGTGAAGATCTTTCGTAGCCAGTTCTGACAATTAGAAAATAAAAACAAGGGGAAACTATGTGACACTGTAAAAATTCCTAATATCGTGTTTGATTATTCAATTAAATTTCAGTTTTTCCTATTTTCATTCTCATTTTGTTCTTTCCCACCTAAAGATATTCCCAGTAGCTATGATACCTGAAGACAACCTGTGTTGGCATCTGGGGGTGACTGTTGTGAATTGCCTTCAAGTCAGCTCCGAGTCCCGCTGCCTTACGTATGACAGAACCAAACCTTGCCCATTGCTGTGCCATATGCATCACCATTGATATGTGTTCATTGTTGTGTCTGTTGTGTCAATCCATCTCATTGAGGTTTTTTCCCGTTTTTGTTGACCTACTACTTTACCAACTATGGCATCCCGAGGACATGCACAAAGTCAGCAAGACAAAGTTTAACCATTCTCACTTTTTTTTTTTTTTT
>NW_006922025.1:1266784-1268414 GCF_000298275.1 Orycteropus afer afer | reverse complement strand
TGGGAGTAGGGGATAGTTTTACAGAAAGGAGTAGAAAGGTTGGAATCTAAACTCCCTGGGAAAATATAACTTCAGTTGCTGTATAGGAGATAAGGTTTCCCGGTGTGTAGACTGACTTTCCACGGAGGACTCTAGCTTCTCTATGGCCGAGCATGAGAGGCAGGGAAACTGAGGTAGGAGAAAGGAAGTCAGGAAGGATCAGCCCAGGGTACCTGATTCCCATCTCTTAGTTGGAACATTCTCTTCCTCCCATGAAGATGTGGCTTGAAAGACATGATAGCTATGATCCATCGATAAATGCCTCTCAGTCTGCAACCCTGTGAGGCTGAGAAGAGCCAGAATAGTTATATATACAATATGGTACTGCACAAAGATTGCTCTTACCTCAGATTTAAGCAGTTTTGGACTTCATTCTCATCCTTTAAACCAAGTGTCCTGGGGGAGAAGTCTCCAGCAACAAAGGACCAGGATTCCACCACAGCCTTCTGTGGTTTATGCTGATGTGTTTCTGGTCACTTGACAGGCATCTTTCCATGGAGGAAATGTACCAAGAGATCGTAGATTTCCTCCTGTACAACTCCTCTCCAGTCCTTCCTAATTTTAATGGAGTTGTCGGACTTGTTTCTGCCTGTGAAAATATACGTGTGGCCTGTCTGTTTTGTGCTGGAGTTTCTTAGGTCATTAATCCATAGATGTCAGTGATCACTCACAGAACTGTGGTCCTCAGTGAAATTTCAATTCCACTAGGCAAGTACTCAGTGGGTTGCTCTAGAAGAAAGTGATTTGTCATCCATAAAGCAAAGACTTTTTACTAAGGAGGGAGATGTCTTTCAGTTATACCATAGATTGGCTATTTGAAGAAGAACAAACAGGCTATGGGATTGGACATTCATTGGAGCGTCTGATACTGAGCCTGAAGTCCTAAGGAGATGCCCAGAGAGGAAAGTGTTTAAAGTAGCGTCCTCTTTTACCCCAAACGTTTTGATCCTTAGAAATGCACCATACTTCTAACACACCAGCTCGTGATGATTCTCAGGTCATGTATAGAAGGAGGGATGGTCAAAGCCCAGAGTTTGACTGACTGACAATAGCTTAATGACTTTCACCCTCTGTTGTCTCTTACCCATTAATTGCTGATATGTCAGAATTGGGGCTCTGGAGAAGGCAGATCTAGGTTCAAATATGTGTTCTGCTATTTAGCAGGTGGAGAAAACTTAGGCAAGTTAGGAAACTTCTTTGACCCTCAGTTCCATGTGTGGATGACATAGGGATAACACTGGTATAACATTGTTTGGAATATTCAATGAAATGAAAGTAAAACACTTGGCACAGTAACTGGTGCTTAGTTTTTCAGCTATTATTATCTGTGTTATTGTAATAGCTACTACTACTGTTATTAATTTAAAAAGCAGTGCATGTACATGCATTGACTGACTATAATTTTTTTTAATTTTTAAAATTAACAATAGATATTTGTTACATAAGCACATGGGTGCTGAGTGGATTCTGACTCATGGTGACCCTATGTGTTAAAGAGTGGAACTGTGCTCCATAGGGTTTTCTTGGTTGAATCTGTATGGAAGAAGCACCCCAGCCTTATCTTCCATGGTGCTGCTGAATGGGGTTGAAC
>NW_006922025.1:1262445-1266159 GCF_000298275.1 Orycteropus afer afer | reverse complement strand
TATTTTGATACTTACTGTCATTTTGCCTTCCAGAAATCTGCTATCATATAGATGTATCAGCAGAGTTTTTAAGAAGTTCTAATTTCATTTTGTTCACCACCTCTAGAGACTATAGTTATTTTTGTATACTCTGCAAAGATGCTAAGGATCTTTGTGGCACGGTACCTACGGCATGTGACTGCTAACCAGAAGGCTGGTGGCTCAAACCCACCAGCCGCTCCACAGAAGGAAGATGGGGCAAAGATGATAGGTAAAAAATATTTCCTTATAATTAAAATTTGCACCTTTGGATTTTCAGTGTTGTTAAATTCATTCTTACATATCTAATTAGGAGGTTTGCATTTTTTTTGGTTGACAGTTCTGCTCATGTCTTTTGCCCACTTTTTCCCTGATACGTCCTCTTACTGATTTATAAGAACTTTTCATATAGTAATATTCTTAGCTACGCATCTGTCACATATATTGCAAATAGATTTTCCCAGCTGTCATTTTCTTTTTAAAGATATTTATTAGTTGTTTTTGGTAGTGTATAGATTTTTAATTTTCATGTGATCAAATATACTTTAGAATATACTTTCTTTCTTTGTAATTGTTTTCAGAAAGGCTTTCACATGTGGACAGTCTCAGCTGAGGAACTGTGTCTGTTTTAGATTTCTTTTCTAGTTTGGTGAATCTGATGCCTACAGACTAGCTTTCTAGATCTACTTGTCTGTGTGTGTGAGAGAGTGTGCATATGTTTCCTCCCCTAATTTATGATATGTAATATGTCTAGGACCATTTTCTTCCTGGAGTTTCTGCACCCAGACTAGGAGACTGACAAGGGAAGCCCCCATATACTCTGTTTGGCCTGGTCTCATGGCCTTATGATGATAAAAGAGCTTCCAGCACTCTGTCTCTCTTCATGGATATGCAGCCTGTGCTGTTTCATGAGATCCACACTTAGAAAGACCACGTGCTTGGTTTAAAGCTTTGCTGTCACCATCTTGAAATTCTTAATGATTTTTATAGAAGTAGACCTATATTTTAATTTTACACTGGGCTCTGCACTTTAGCTCATCCTATTCAGTAATTAAACTGCAAGTGAAGACGACTTGAAGCACTTACTGATGAAAATCAAAGACTACAGCCTTCGGGATGGATTACATCTCAACATAAAGAAAACAAAAGCCCTCACAAATGGACCAGTAAGCAGCATCATGATAAATGGAGAAAAGATTGAAGTTGCCAAGTGTTTCATTTACAATCAACGCCCATGGAAACAGCAGTCAAGAAATCAAACGAGTATTGCGTTGGGCCAATCTGCTTTAAAGTGTTAAAGAACAAAGATATCACTTTAAAGCCTAAGTTGTGCCTGATCCAAGCCATGTATTTTCAATAACCTCATCCAGCACGTGAGAGCTGGATAATGAATGAATTAGAAGAACTGATGCATTTAAATTATGGTATTAATGAAGAATATTGAACGTACTGCTAGAAGAACAAAAATATCTCTCTTGGAGGGAGTACAACTGGAATTCTCCTCAGAAGCAAGAATGGCCAGACTTCTCTTGTACTTTGGTCAAGGTATCAATCCCTGGAAAAGAATATCATGCTTGGGAAAGTAGAAGGTCAATGTGAAAAGGAAAGACCCTCAACTGAGATGGAGTGATACAGTGGCTGCAGTGATGGGCTCAAGCATTGCAGTGGTTGTGAGAATGGCACAGGACTGGGCAGTGTTTCATTCTGCTATACATAAGGTCACTAAAGGTTGAAATTGACTGGATGGCACCTGACAGCAACAACATTTCGGTTATTATGATGCTGACTTTTGGCTTCAGATCATTCTTTGTTGTAGGGAGAAGGTGGTCTTGTGCATCCTTGGATGATTAGCTTCACCCCTGGCCTCTGCCCACTAGATGCTACCACCAAACTTCCTCTTCCATTTGTTACACCAAAAGTGTCTCTAGATATTACCCACACGAGGAGAGAAAGCCATCACTGCCTGAGAACCACTGAGTTAGAGAGATTCCTCCATCCCCCAAGTGTGTCCTTATCTATAACACTTATCTTTCCATCTTTGGGGGAGCAGGGATGGTGGTGTTCCACCATGATTCTCACTTCTACTTTTTGTGACAGCATTCTATTTTCTTAGTGAGGGACTTTTGGAATTCAGGGCCCATTTTTTTTTCTTTTTTCATAACACTTGGTCCTATCCTTGCTATGTTTAAGAATTCCTGGAAAGGTGGGCCAAATAAACATATTTCTGGCATTCCAGGAAATGGATGCTCTTGGTTCAGGGAATTCTTTGTGTTCATGGGTTTCTCTTACACTGTATTTTCTGCTTCCTGATTCCCTTAGGGCTTTGGTTTATGAAATTCAAAGGTCTGAGCTTTTGTAAGACAAAAACTGGATAAAGACTACTTGTTTTTCTCCTTTTGTTTACATCACCCTATTCCTAAGGTAATGCTTGCTATTGTAGCAAGCAGAGGAAAGGCTACAGGTGAAAGGAAATACAGAGATTGGATATGAATCTCATTATACAACTCCTCCCAAGCTTGATTTTCTTTTAATCATTTTGGATGACTTGTTGGAAGGAAACGCTTTCAGAAAATCTTCTCCAAGGCCACTGTTCTTTATTTCTACTTATTTTTGTCTTTTCAGCTTTTATTTAAATGAGAAATACTCAAATTTGTATACAATCTAAAGAACAGTAGAGAATGTGAGTAAAGAGGTTTGCAGTCCATTTGGGGAGGGGAACAATAGTAGATGGAGCTATCATTTCATCTGGCAAGGAGAGTGTAGGCAGCTGTGTGTTGTCTTGGTGTCATTGAGGGAAACAAAGCTGAGTGTGGAATGCAGCTTAGTGTATTTGAGACTGGTAGAGTCTCTGAGTGAATCAAATGGTTAAGTGCTTGACCAGTAACTGAAAGGCTGGTGGTTTTTAACTCACCCAGAGATGCCGCAGAAGACAGACTGTCTGCCTTTGAAAGGGCAGAACCTTGAAAACCCTATGGTTCAGGTAGTTTGTGCAACACATGGAATTGCCATGAGTGGTAATGAACTCAGTGGCAACTAACAACAACAGAAACAGGGCTCTGCTTAAGCCTTTCTTACGTGTTCCTGCAAAGCAGAGACAAAACCATGGAGGCCTGCTGATGTGGATGACCTAGCTCAGATAGACTCAAATCAAGACCCTTCCATGAGAGCCATGACCTGGCTTGGATGCTCCGTGAGCAAATCCAAACTTTCTAGGTCCTATCCATGGCCTCTGAGAAGAACCAGACTTGGCAGACTGCCAGCCAATATCCTGCTGGTGCCAAACGAAGATCAAAGTGCAGATCACATTGTCCATGCTCCAGGCAGAACATACTGGTCTTTTCAGACATGGAGATGACTGCCAGGCCATACCTGGTGCCTGAGTGGATGTCAACTGTTCCTTGTTTGATATCTCACATATGGATGAGGTTCTTGTAGGTCCACAGACTATACAATGATTTGTGATTGCAATGGAGCAGACATTGCTACTGGATACCAGCAGGATATGGCAGAAGTTAATGATGCAGGGGTCTCACATCTCAATTGCCTGGTTAGGAGCTGCTAAGCTTGCTGCTTTGGTCCACCAACAAGTCCTGTACCCACTGGATGAGGCTGCTCAGTTCCTTCTTCAGCTTCACGTTGATATTCATGATGTCCCAGATCTTTTGGCTTTGAGAGTGCTACTCAAGAGTATGTTGT
>NW_006922025.1:1261226-1261960 GCF_000298275.1 Orycteropus afer afer | reverse complement strand
CTTGAAGAACTTGTCCAGTATGGGAATCATGAAGATGATCTCTTGCTTCTTCAGGACCTATGCCATGTGTACCTTGCAGAAATGGTCCTGTTTATTACAGAGTCTCTTTCAGGATCTCAAGAACTCCTTAGGACTTCAAAGAAATCTATCTTCAAGTATGTGTTCAGGTACATTTTGTAAGTGTCCTGGATGAGCCTGTTTTCCTTGAGGTGAGCCTCAAAGTGTGTGTTGGGGAGAGGTGAGCAGTTGATATTGTTGGGACAGAGCAGGGGCCTTAGTCACAGCTGCTCTTTGGAATTTCCAGGCATTGAGCTTGATAGTGAAGGGGCATTTGGATGGTCTGACCTTCCACAGACCAGCAGCCATGTCTACAGTAGATGAAGAACACCCTTAGTCTTCTCAGCCACCATGATGTTCTTCACTACCACCATTAGCCTAGTTTTGCCCTAGGACATACCTATGGCTTCAAAGTCCATTTTCTAAAAAATATGTGTTCAGAGTGGTAACCACCCAGTCCCTCCATACCCTGTCACATAGTTGGCCACATAGCTTCACTAATGGCTTCTCTTCCTTGGGAAATGGGGCATGCTGGATTTAATGTAGAATGTGGACTAAACTTGATGTATTCAAACAACATGAATAGATGATAGAGAACATGCTGTCCTTCTTATCTAGGGGAGAGTTGCTAAAGGAGGAAGACATTTGGATTGGATTTGTGTGTGCTGGTGCCGTTG
>NW_006922025.1:1246788-1260261 GCF_000298275.1 Orycteropus afer afer | reverse complement strand
AGTCTCATCATGGGAATAGCTACCACCAGCTTCCCAGTCAGTCAACCAGGCCCAGCCAAGTTGACATGCAACCAACCACATCCCTAATCAAAAAAAGATGATGTACTCTTCTCCTTTATATATCGATCAAGGAATCATTCTGATAGAAATTTAGCCACTTGTGCATAACACTCATAACAGCCATTTTGGATAGCTGGGATTGTGGGGAATAAACTGGGAGAGACTTAAGAAGTTGTTAAAATATAGATGGGAATGAGCTGGTTGAAGGGCTGTGGTTGAAAGTAGTGGAGACAAATTCTGAAAAGGTAGGTGGGGGGCTAAGTGGGGAACAGGAGCCACAGCAGGAAGCAGGGAGCAATGGTGAGAAATACATGCATGTAAGATTGTAGGATTGGGGTAAGAAGTTTGAATAGTTCCTTACTGGTGGCCTTTGAGTGTGAAGTAGGAGTTGAGGTCATCATTGAGAATGATGGGAAGTAAAGGAGGGGGACGTTTGTAGATTTGAAGAGATTAGAAAAAAAATTAGAAATAGCCATTAAGAGCAAGTTGCCCAGGGAATTATAGCAATATTCTTAGGCAATGCCAAGGGTGCAGATAAGGTTCATGATTAAAAAAAAATAAATAAAATTAAAGGAAACTATTCTACCTGCTTGTGCAGATTTTCACCAGCAATTCTCAAATGCTCACATGCATGTGTGGAAAAGGGGAGGGTCTGGTTTATTCAGGACTGGGTATTTTGCCTGGTGGGTATAATGGAATGAGAAACAGGTAGAGTAAGATGATGCTGAAAGGACCATGGACTAATGTACCAAGAGAGAGAAATGAAGAATGAGGAGTGGAGGAGGACACTAATACAATAGGAAACAGTGACAAAATGCCTTGGTGAGGTCAAAGAGGGAGTAGTTGAATAGGCAAGGTAGAGAAATAGGAGCCCCTGCCTGAAGAATGGGGTGATTCAGAGGGAGTGAGTAGTTCGACCTGTGGGCTCAGGACCGTGGTTGCAGGGGACATCAAGCTCAATTGGCAGAGCATACTACATAAAAATATTGTTCCACATCCTACTTGGGTGAGTAGTGACTAGGATCTTAAAAGCTTTCAGGCAGCCGTCTAGATGCAATGATGGGTCTCTCCTCATCTGGAGCAAAGAAGAATAAAGAAAACCAAAGATGCATGGAACAATTAGTTTGAGCAACTGGTACACCATGCGATCCTTACCTTATACCACTATGAGACCAGAAGAACTAGATGGTGCCTGGCTACCACTGTTAACTACTCACAGTGGGATCTATGTAGAAGATCCTGGATAGAGAGGGAGAACAATGTGGAACAAAACTCAAAATCATTAAAAAAAAAACGACTGGTTTTCTGGTGTGATAGAGCCTGGTGCAACCTCTGAGACTATGGCCCCTAGCAGCCCTTCTGGTCTGGAATTGAACCCACTCTTGTGGCTTTCAGCCAAACAAAACACAAGCATATGAGCTGAACATTTACAGTAGGAAGATACACTCCTTGGAGAGAACAATCATGGGAGAATAGAAGGGCTGTGCATGCACAGGGAGACAGCTCAGGAGGCAGGAGTCCATGGAGGGAAGGACACAAGGAAAACGTAACTATGGGGAGGAAGTGGGAGGAGAGCTGTTGCATTGTGGGAATTGCAGTCAATGTCATGATACAAAGTGTATGTGAGCTGCTGTATGGAAAATGAATTTACTCTGCGAACTTTCACCCAAATCACCAAAAACAAAAGGGGCGGGTGATTGTATTAGTGACTTCAGAGGTGGTTATTTCAATACCTTCCATGGTATATAATTCCTAAAAGTGGGTTTATGTCTATATAAGACATAGACATGCCTGCCTTTTTCAAGCCTTCCAGATTATGTGATCTTCAAGACAGTGATGATCCACAGTATTACCTCAGTCCCCATTACAATCTGTACTCATTAGGGTGCCTTTATTTGTAGATAGCAGAAGATCAGTCACATTGATTAGAAAAAAGTTAAATGGACATCTACTACTATAAGGAGTCAAGTTGTGAAACAGAACTGAGTATTGAGAAAGTAGAGCCAGACCTCTGAAGAGGCTAGAATTGGGAGTTGGAAACTCAGCAGGAACAAGAGACCAGAACCAGGAATCAGAAAGGCACTAGATCCTGATTACCTACTCTCTCAGCCTCTTTCTTTGAATCACTTGGTCTTTCCTGATTTTGCTTCTGTTCGTCTGTCAGCCACATTCTTCTATTCCTGTAGCCTGGCTTTCTCCTCATCCACCTAAATGCAGATCTGCTCTGTAATCTTCTCAGAGCTTGTACACCCTTTACTGAAGCTGTAATTAAAAGGTGACTGTCAGCCATGCCCAGTTCCACAGCTCCAGGTGTCTTACTGCAGATGCAGGCATAAACCAGGTGGGGCAGGGAGAGGTCATCACATTTACTGAGAGGTTGGAATAAACTGCAGTTCTCAAATCCCTTTGAAGGTGTTTCTTCTTTTAAACTTACTGCTAATTGTCAATATAATAAACAGAAAAAATGTGTTACACACACACACGAAACAGCAGGCTTTTTGTTTCTTTTCTTGGTAGAATTCCATTATTTAACAAACAATTTGGTCAGATGTTAATGACCAAAAAAGGAGTTCATAAAGTAAAAATTACTGAAGATGCTACATTTAGTATATTCTGATTTCTCCTGTATGGATAATTAAAAATTTTAAAAACTGATTTATAGGAATGTCTTTCAGAAGTAAATGCCAATTGCTTACCTTGTGCCAGATTGATTTTGTATACGTTATCTCAATGCTATTCACAATAAAATCCAGCCAAGTTGTTATCTCCCATTTAACAGATGAGGAAACTTACCACGAAATACAGAGCTAGCAATCCACAGAGGCAGTGTTTAAATCAAGTTTTGGACTCAGAAGACATGGATTCTGAGAACCCTCACATTGGTTAGCTTTGTGAACAAGTAATTAACCTCACTGAACATTAATTTTCTCATCCTCAAGGAAGATCATAGGATGAAGAGTAAAGAGTTGATGCAGGAATTTAGTGCAGGTGAAAATGCCTGTTGGAGTCTTCAAGATGGCTGGGAGGGACAATAAATACCGAAACCAAACCAACCCACTGCCGTTGAGTCAATTCCAACTCACAGTGACCCTATAGGACAGAGTTAGAACTGTCTCATAGAGTCTGAAAGGCTATAAATGTTTATGGAAGCAGACCATCTCATCTTCTGCAGAACTGCTTATGGGTTCAAACTACTGACCTTTTGGTTATCAGATGAATGTGTTAACCATTGTTATCACCACAGTTTCTTAGAAAAATAAATAGCATCCTCTTTTCTTGCCCGCATTCTGAATAAAGACCAAGGAATGACAGACCAGACAGAGGCCAATAAGGCACTTTATTAATGATATAAGATAAGTGAGGAAAGATATTTGACTGCTAACCAGAAGGCTGGCAGTTCAAACCCACCAGCCACTCCTTGGAAGGAAGGTTGGGCAACCCAAGGAGGGGTCGCTATGAATCAGATTCAAGTCAGTGGTAGTGAGTTTGGTGTTTGGTTTTGGAGGGAAGATAGCTTAGTTTGAGACAAATGGGTTTGCTGGCTGAATCCCATAATTAGGTTGAGTTACCTACCCACTTGATTGTCTGAGTGTTGCAAATAGTCAAGTGCTTGACTACCAGCTGAGAGGCTGGCTGTTTTAATCCACCCACAGGTACCTCTAGAAGACAGGTCTGACAATCTGCTTCCAGAAGGTCACATCCTTGAAAACCCTATGGAGCTGTTCTACTCTGAACACATGGGGTCATGTGAATTGGAATCTACTCAAGAGCAACTAAGAACACCAAACCTGCCATAGACAACATGAGAGTGGGACAAGACTCCCTTCATGGGAACCTGCCATAAGACTTTACTGTAGGAAGGAGCAGAAGAGAAGTCCTGCATCATCCAGGCAATTTGCCTCCAAGAGGAGAAAGGGCAGAGCTGAGCTGAGCCTGCTCAGTTTAGTTTCCCTGAAGGTAACAATCAAAAGTCATTCTGTTTCTCTTAAAGGCAAAGTGAGCAAAGGGGTGGAAGGAGGCCAGAGTGTCCCAGGAAATAAGCCTCTTCCATGTGGAAGGGAGCATCAGAGGAAGGGAGAAAGTGTTACCCTTTACAGTGACTCTCAGATAGTGGCAGTGATGTTAGTTGCCATCCAGTAGGCTCCAATTCATGGTGACCCCATACACAACAGAGTGAAAGGCTGCCCGTTCCTCACCATCTTCACGGTCATTGGTGTACTCAAGTCTGTTGTTGTGGCCACTGCGTATTTTGAGTGTCTTCCACCCTAAGGAGTTCATCTTCGGGCACTATGTTAGACAGTATTCTGTGGTGATCCATACACTTTTCATTGGCTGATTTTCTGAAGTACATCCTCAAGCCTTCCGTCATAGTTTGTCTGAGTCTGGGAGCTTTGCTGAAACCTGTCAACCATGGGTGATTCTGCTGGTGTTTGAAGTACCAGTGGCATTGCTTCCAGCATCATAGCAACATGTAAGCCTCCATAGTATGACAAACTGAGGGATGGGTGGTGATAGCAGATAGTAGACAATAAATGATAGCTAAACACAGAAACAAAATAGTTGTAAGTCTAAGATTAGAGCACATTTCTACCACAAGTATGTGCCTTTTGTTCTCACTTCATTCTGTTCTGTCATCTTGACTTGTGCAAGCTTTGTCACTTTGGTGAAGAAAGTGTGAGTATCATTCATAAGCTTTTGTCTTCCCATGTTTTCTATTCATAGTTTCTCTCCTCTGTAGGTGAAGGAATAACCTGTACTCCATCTTAACACCCCAGAGCAATATCCCTGGCTCTCTCTGGCCACTCCCTTGAGTTCATACTTATACATCCAACTGGTTGGTAACTTGACCTTTGCACTTCCCGATGTCATACTAAAAGGAAAAAAAAAAACAAACCTACTGCCATCGAGTCGATTCTGACTCATAGTAACCCCCACTGGGTTTCTGACATAGTAAATCTTTATGGAAGTTGATTGTTCTCTCTTCCTGCCATGGAGTGGCTGGTGGGTTTGAACCGCTAGCCTTCTGGGTAGCAGTCAAATGCCGTAGGTCCTGTGTCACCAGAGCTTGGCTCTTCCAGGATGTCATAAGCATCACAAGTTGGACATGTTGACTTCCCCCAAACCTGTTTCTCCCTCAGTAAAATCATGTACCCACTGTGTGATGTGTCATCATGTCAAAACTGGATAAATCAGTCTTGATTCCTTCTTCTCCTTCATTGCCCACTTTTAGGCCATCAGTGAGTTCTGCTTTTTCCTCCTACCTATCAAATACATCCCCAGTTTTTCTACACCTATCTGTTGTTCATTGTCAAAACCCTAGTCCAACCCACTGCTGTCTTTCACTCTGGGTACTGTGATGGTCTTCCAATTAAGCTCACCATCTTGACTTTTCAATCCATTCTTGTTACATTAATGTTTCACGTTGTATCAGTGCCCTCTGTAAGCACTGAATGGCTTCCCAATGTCCTTAGTATAAACTTTATATTGTGAATATATGTATTCAGAAACCTGGCTTCCTAACCCTAACCCCATGTTCTGCCACTTTTTCTTGCTTCACTCTGCTTCAGTCGTCTCCTTTATGGTCCTCCTTCCTACACCACACCTATGCTGTTCTGCTTCTTGAGCACCTTCCCCCGATCTTGACACTTTTGATTGCATTGAACATGTTTGTCTTCACTGAAGTCTTACCTTAAATGTCACTTTCTCAGAGAAATCCTTAACAGCCCATCAAGGCTACCTCCCCAGCAGGCTCTCAACCTGTGAGGTACCTCACTCATCACTAAATGAAATAACTTTCATTTATTTACTTACTTACATGAAGTCTATATTTTCTAGAATATAAATTCCAGGAGGGCATGGGCCTTGTCTGTCATGTTCATTACTCTTTCCCCAATGATACAATTCTACCTTGTTCATAATAGGTGCTCAATATTGGTTGAATGAATAAACATGTGAATACATGAATGAAGATATGGTTAGAATTGGATTAGAGACCTTCTATGGTCATATAGTCTTAACCAAAAACCCATTGCTGTAGAGTTCATTCCAACCCCTTGTGACCATATAAGACAGAGTAGAACTGCCCCATAGGGTTTCCAAGGCTATAATCTTTACTGAAGCAGACTGACACAACTTTTCTCCTGGTGGAGCAGTGGGTAGCTTTGAACCACTGACCTTTCAATTAGTAGCTGAACACTTTAACCACTGTGGCACATAGTCTTAGGTCTTGTTTATTGACCCCTTTCAAAACAGACTCCATTAGTGCTTGCTTCTTAATAATCAGTGTTGGTTTTCACATCTTCAAAAATCATATTGACTACAAGTTGTTTTTATTAGTTCACGATAAAGCAAATTTGGTCTCAGACTCTCTAAGCAGTAGAGGTAAAGCCTGGTGCTATGAACACAGAGAGTGCCTGGGTTGACTGAAAGGCCAGGTGCTCCAGTGGTTGAGAACATCCAAGAGAATGCCTCCCAGGGAGAATGGCAGCTCATTTGGAAGTAATTGAAAAGCTCACAATGGCTGAGGCTTTATAGTTCCCTGTAATTTTGCTGACTTTGCCATTTTAGCAAAAAATAATTTATTCTAATGTTATTTGCATTGCATAAAATTATAATAAATGTTTTTAAGAACAAGGTGTTGTATATTTATGAAAGTGTTGTGTTTATATGAGGAAGAGGTTTAAAATGTATTGGCATGTATTTTCCACAAACACTTATATGCAAAACTATATACTTCGCAGTCTCAACATTAACATATATTATTTGCATAAACCATAAACAGTGGGCAATTTCTTTGTCAAACAAGAACTACTGATTACCTTAGAAAGGATATTAATATCTTTCCTTTATCCATATTTTTAAATTTTGCTAGCTGTATTTTTATGATCATTCATCTTGTCTGGTAGCACATTTTGCAACGAAGACTCTCTCAATGTTTTCCAAAACAAAACAAAAAAATAAGATACAGGAAAGACAACTGCTTCTGAATGTGAATGGTCTGTACTATAGTAATCTTCTCTTCTTCTGAAATTCACATCTATTAGACCGGGCATACGCCAGATGGACATCTGATTGACAGAGGGGTGTTGGTAAATATGGTTTCAAATTAAATTTCATGTTTATTTTCAGCCCTCCTTAACAGCTTTCCATTTGAAGTTTTGGTCCACTAAACCAATTAGTTTCCTCTGGGGGAAAAAAAAATAGATTGTTCTTATAATTCTTTGTGGTTTCCCCTTAAAAGCTTGGAATTGTTGAAGCTAATTTTATTTGAATTGTTAGAAACAATGCTGAGGTTTCATGCCCCAAAGTTGGGACTCTATTTTATCCATGGAGAAGTTAAGTGATTGATATTGACCAGTTGCAAAAAGAACGAATATCAACTTGGAGTCAGCCAGATCTGGGTTTCCTTTACTGGTGGTAACTTGCATCAAGTTATTTAATTTCTTGGAAACTTTACTTGCCTATTCAATGGCAAGAATTATAGTATTTATACTATGGATTTTTGTGGGAATTGAATGAATCGACCAAAATAAGGAGCTTAGAACAGTGCTTGATACCTAGTAAACCCTTAATGACTGATAGCAGTACGTGTTGGTGGTGGTGATGCTATTTGGATTGGAGATGATGATGCTGCAACATAAATACTGTGAAAGTTAAATATGATCATGCTCCTGAAACATAGTGGAAGCTAAGTATATGTGGGTTTCCTTTAATCACGCCCAGTGACAGACAACCTGATTGTTCATTTTCTATGAACTCCAAAGGACAGGTGAGAATCAGCCAAGTAGAACTTGAAATCTAAAGAAATTAGTAAGTGGAGTCACTAAGTATGTCTCATTCAGAGAGGAATTAGATAGTGCAAAAACGGCAAGGAGGCCTCATATTCTGACCTCCTCTAATCCCACAAGAAGAAGGCAGAATCACCATCAATAGTGCAAGGCCTATTACTTCAAGGCCAGACATGCTGTCTCCCTTCAGCCCTTTCTCCAACCGTTCCTCCCAAAGCACCCACCACCTCTCCTCTGGGTTCGATAATTCGCTGCAGTGGCCACACAGAGCTCACAGATCATGGGGTTTATTAGGGAAGCACCACAGGCTACAATTCTAGTTCAGGAAAAATGCTCAGTCTCTCTCCCAGCCCACCGTCCCTCAGCCAAGAGTCTCTCACAGTCTCTTTCTCAGCAGTGCTGGTCCCTCAGTGTCTCACTCAGCAATGTGTGTCTCTTGCATCTCTTTTCCAGCAGTGTGTGTCTCAGGAGCCCGTGTCTCTTTCAGTGGCACATCTTCCTCCACCAGCAGTCAGAGAGAGTTCTGCCTCTAGGAGGCCTCCTTTTGAGCCCAGCAGGATGGTCAAATTAGCCAATCATAGCATCAGAACTCTAAGCACCTGAGAGAGAGTGGGCACCTCCCAGAACATTGTTTTGTGCCACTCCCAACAGAAATACTCCAGGTGGACACCTTCAGCAATCAGGAGCTCCTCAGTTGCTCATAGCAAATCCCACCTTGGAGTTTACAAAGACTTATGGGTAGAAAAGCCACACAAAGTAATTTAGTACACTGCAGATAGTCTAAATAGATTAGATAGAACTAAAATTCCTCTTGGTAAGGACCCTGGGGGCGGGAACTCAGAGAGTTGGCCAACTGTTTACCCATTCATAATGACTTCGTAGAGTGTGTGTGCTTTGCTTTAGGTCTGATTATTCCATACTAGTAAGTTATGAAAGGCTTACTGTCTAGTGGGGAAGACTAGTTGGTGGTTTATAAAAAATATGGGCAAAAAAGCTTCCTAAAGTGGTTGAGAACTTGGAGAGTGGGAACCCCTACACATTGCCACTTTAAGTGCTTTAGAAAGTGATTTGGCAATATCTTACCCTAGGTGGTGCAGATAGGAGCTCTGGTGGCATAGTCCCTAAGGGAGTTGACTACTAACCAGAAGGTTGGTGGTTCAAATGGAAGGAAGATGGGACAATCTATTTCCATAAAGGTTTACTGCCTCAGAAACCCAATGGGGGTTGCTATAAGTTAGAATTGACTCAGTGGCAGTGAGTTTGTTCTTTTTGGTTTTTGCCCCAGGTAGTGCAGATGCTTAATGTACTGCTAAGTAAAAGGTTGGGAGCTCTGGTAGCATAGTGCCTAAGGCACTTGACTGCTAAGTAGAAGGCTGGAGGTTCAAACCCACCAGCCACTCCTCAGAAGGAAGGTTGGGCAATCTACTTCCATAGTGATACTGCCTCGGAAACCCAAGGAGGGGTCGCTATGAGTCGGGTCCAACTTGACGGCATGTAACAACAACAACAAGTAAAAGGTTGGATGTTTGAATCCATGCAGAGGCACCTGACAGTCTACTTTTGAAAATTCGGCTGTTGAGAACCCTAGGAGCATCATTCTACTTTGTAGCACATGGGGTCACCATGAAGGAGAGTCAACTCAAGGGCAACTGGTCACAAAACTGAAGGTGCTCCTACTGTATGACTCAGTACTTTCCCTCCTGAATATAGCCTAGAGCACTGGTTCTCAAAGTGTGGTCCCCGGAACAGAAACATCAGTATCATTTGACAGATTGTTAGAAAAGCAAATTATTGGGTCTCACCTCAGACTTACTGAATCAGAAACTCTGAGGTTGGGACCTAGCCATCTTCGTTATAACAAGCACTTCAGCTGATCTGATGAATACTTATGTCGAGAACTGGCCTAGAGAATTGAGACACATTATGGCACAAAGGAGAAGGAGGAAGGAATGCTGGAATTAGATGTATTGTAAATGGCTATGATCAGGGGAGTATGTGCATAGTTACAATATATTCCTGCAATATCATACTCATACTGTCCCATCCCAAATAGGACTCTACATCACCATGGTTGTACCTCAAAAATTTTATTTTGAGAGAAAAAAGAAAAGTTGCGTAGGAATATATACAGTATGCTATGATTTATATTATGATTGTAAAACTTGCAAACCCATATTCTATATATGAATGTTCCTGTAAGTTAGGGCTGTATACATATATGGATAAATTAAGGGTGAGAGAAAGAATCATGATAGGAGAATTATACAAAGAATTTCTTCTCCATTAGCAAAGTTTTATTTCTTAAGCCGAGTGATGAGTCTGTTGGTTTCATTGCATTATTCTGTATACTTGTTTGACTATCTAAAAGACATCATAATTAATTAATTTTAAAAAGAGAGGCTTTCTGAAAATACGGCTCTTAGTGTCCAGGGAAGCGTTCCATCTCTCTTCTTTGTTTGAACATCAAAGTCCCAACTACTTGCTAAACATCCCCTACCAGATGAATCCCTGGGCAAACATTGCCTCGTCACATGAGCCAGTTCAATTCTGTGCATGAGCCAGAGGGCAGCTCATCTATTTCTTTTTTTTCCTGGTTTCCTATTTGTAGTCTCTTTATATATTTCAAAGTATTGTCTCACACATTTCATCCTGAAAATAACTCTGTGAGTGAGTGTGGATATTATTATTCCTCAGTTGGCGGATGATGAAAAAAATGTTGGCTAACATATATTGAGCACTGCACCATGTACCTTCTACTGAGACAGATCCTCTATGTGCATTTTCTCATGTAGCCACCAGACTTCATTTGACAGATGAGGAGACTGAGAAAGAGAGAGGTTAAGGAACTTGTGCATGTCCAGTAAGTGGGGGAGGCAGATGTGAAATCCAGGTCTGTATGAGACCAAGATCTTGCTTTAACTCCTTATTCTCTGCTTTCTCTTTTCACTGAAGAAGAGTCTGGTTCCATGACTTGTCATTACTTGGACTTGAAACAGTACTACATGCTTGCTCTTACCCCACGTACCAGTCTACACTTGTTTTGGTTCTGTTGTTAAATGTTGTCAAGTGGGCCACTGACTTATGGTGACCTCATGCAGAAAGGGATGAGGCTGCCCAGTCCTGCACCCTCCCCACTGATGGGCTGCAGATTGAACTGTTGTGATCCGTAGTTTCTCACCAGCTGACTTTTTTCCCTCAAGTTGATCGCCAGGCCTTTCTTGCTCATCTGTTTTAGCCTGGAAGCTGTGCTGAAACTTGTCCAGCATCATAGAGACACGCAAGCCTGCACTGACAGACAGGTGATGCCTATGCATGAGGTGAGACCTTATGTGGTGAGAGATCAAAGAACAAAGAAATAAAACAAAAATACCATTCACTTCAAGCTGATTCCAACTCATAGGTGGAAAAACCCAAAAAACCGAATTCAACTGCCACAAAGTTGATTCCAACTCATACGGATCCCCATTTGGTTTCCAAGACTGTAAATCTTTACGGAAGTAGATTGCCTTATCTTCCTCCTGTGGAGCAGATGGTGGGTTTAAACCACCGGTCTTCTGGTTAGCAGCCAAATACCTTAGCCACTGTACCACCAGGACTCCTTAGGTGGAAGATAGTCATCCTGACTTGCCTTTCTCCAAAATGGAATAGCATAATCCCCTACACAAAATCAGGATTTTATTAGGAAGGGAAGAATGGATATTGGGGAGCCAAAAAAATAACAAATAAATGCCCACTGTTCCTTCTGTCTTTCTGTAGGCCTCAGCCCAGATATAGAGATCCAAAGTGATGCCTTGGTAACACAGAGATGTGTTAGGTGGTCAGGAAAGCCAGTGTCAAAGATATGTAGATAGGAAGTCCATATCCGTAAGCAGGCAGCCACATTAAACAAGAAAATAAAGTAAGAAATGCGTCTTTGCTAGCTGATGCCCCCCAATGGGTAATTAAAATGATGCCACTGCTGTTTTTACTACATTCAAAAGTGTTTTAATTTGGATTTAGCCAGAGGCTTTCTAAGCAACAGGAACATTTTTACAAATCTAACAAATAATTATGAATAAATAAAGTCTCCACTTCTGCTATTTAGGGGAACGTTTCCTTCAGGTAACACATTTATAAATCCACCTGTTTGACAAAATGGAGCTAAAATAACTGTAGAGCTTGAACTGGCTGCTTAAGTGACAGTTGAAATGGTGTGTTTGTCAGCATAGAAATGAAAAACAATATCATGCAGGGAGGTAATCTAGTCCCAGAGGCACCATGGACTATAAATGCTAAATTACAATAGACCCAGAATATAACCTTGCATAATTCTTGAATAAAGGATATGAGGAACAGAAAACCCAAGGTGGCAAGAATTCTGATGAAAGGAAACCTACACAATTTCTAGTTAAGGTGACCTGAGGACTATTGATCTGGTCTCCAGATGCCCCCTAAAATTACCAGCAGCTGTTCTTCATTGGGAAAACTGGATATACTAATGAAGACAGACTATTTAAGGAGTCGTTACGTGGTTATGTGCTCACTTCCTGGGGCCTCCCTTACTCCTAGGTCTTCTCAGGCCAGTTTGGGTTGGTGCCAATCATGGGTGATTTTCAAATCTACAGTCCATGGATGTTTTCACATGGAGCTTAGGTGGGCCCTAGACTTCCTTCTCGAGTATAATGGTGCTGTTGGTAGCTGCTGCTGCGTCTGCTCTGACTCATGGCAACCTTATGTAAAAGACGTAGATGGTGCCCAGTTGTGTGATCATTGGTATACTTGCATCTGCAGTTGGTGCCATTGTGAGAATCCATCTCGTTGATGATTTCCTCATTTGCAGTGACCCTCTATTTTCCAAAACATGATGTCTTTCTAGTAATTGGTCTTTCCTGACAGCATGTCCAGGGTAAACAAGGTCTCACCATGCTTGCTTGTAAGGAGCATTCTGGTTGTCTGTCTGTCTTTTTTTTTTTTTTTTTAATTGTGATTTTGGTGCAAATTTACAAAGCAGGTTTATTTTACTTTCAACAGTTCATGCACATTTGATCTCCCAGCTCCGATAACAATCCCCAACCATAAACAGCTCTCCTCCCTGTGACTGCCCCTTCCCTGTGCCCTTCTTATCTATGCGTTCTTGTCTGTCCAGCTTTCCCTCTATGTGAGCGCTGCCCCTGTGATGTCTCTGGGCTCTGATGTCTCATAGACTGATTTAAAGGATGCATCTTCCTAGAGTAGGTGGGTGTATCTCCCTGGGGTAGGTGTACTGCTTGTAGGCCTTTCTACTGTTGGGCTGAGAGCCAATCTATGGAATGAGTCCATTTCCAGGCCTGAAGGGTAACCTGGAGCCATAGTCTCAGGGGTTCCATCACTCTCTATCTAACCAGTAATTCTGGTCATTTTTGTATTTTTGGATTTTGTTCCATGTTTTTCTCCCACTCTATCCAGGATCTCCAATTTTGATCCCTTTTTGAGTGGTTGGCATTGGTAGCCAGGCACCATCTAGTTCTGGTCTCAGAGTCATGAAGGCTGAGATCTCGTGGTCCATCATATCTTTGGACTAATTGTTTCCAAATGACTTTGATTTTCTTCATTCTTCTTTGCTGCAGATGAGAGGAGACCAATAGTTGCATCTTAGTTATTTTTTTTT
>NW_006922025.1:1245588-1246452 GCF_000298275.1 Orycteropus afer afer | reverse complement strand
AACAACAACATCCTTCAAGTTCATCCATATTATGTGGTGTTTTTCAGACTCTACATTATTCTTTAGTGCTGCATAGCATTCCATTATGTGTATGTTCCATAGTCTGGTCAACTACTCTTCTGCTATAAATCTTAGCAATAAGTCCCTTGCCAGATATGTAATTATTGGCAAATATGAATTTGTTGCTGTCATTTTTGTTATACACTTTTTCATGGTGTCGATTTCTTTGTTTCATATAATTTTCTATGCTAAGCTTATTTTGTTTATGAATTGTGTTATCACTTCCTTCATTGCTATTGTTTTAGTATTTGCTGAATGTTTATGCTGGTCCTTTTTTTGATGTTCAGGGTTATTATTTTTCTTTGAGGTTACCATGTAATTTATAGTTTTCTTTCCAAGTTTAGAACAGTCCGTTCTATTTTGTAGTTGTCTTGACTTCCCTACCATCTAGAAATTTTGTAATGACACAGTTTTTTCCCTATTTTTGGTTTGTGGTTGTCCTCATTTGTCAATTGATGTCTCTGATTCCCTGTTTGCAATCTTGTAGGCTTATTTACTTTGGTACTTCCATAGCTGGGTTGGTTTCTGGGTTATATCATCATCTGTGTTAATTGTCAGTTGTTGTTTGCTGTTGTTGCTTCTCTGTCCAGAGGACTCCCTTTAGCATCTCTTGTAAGGTTGGTCTGGTTTTTAGCAAATTCCCTTAATTTCTGTTTATCTGGAGATGCCCTAATTTCACCATCATATTTGAGGGACAGTTTTGCTGGTTACATAATTCTTGGTTAGAGATTTTTCTCTTTCAGGGTTTTATATATACCATCCCACTGTCTTCTCACCTGCATAGTTTCTGTTGAGGAATCTGAG
>NW_006922025.1:1224393-1245023 GCF_000298275.1 Orycteropus afer afer | reverse complement strand
GTGACATTTTTTGTGTTTATATTTAACTGATGATTGTATGTTGGAATGACTTGGCCACAATTTTCATTTTCTTTGTTTTGTTATCTATGTTATGTGTGTTATCTATACAGGCAGGATACTGTGCTCCTCTGTTTTCTAGTTGACAGCACAGCACTTGTGCACTCACCAACTGTCTCCTTTCTTGTTGTCAGCCTCTCATATATCCCTGCTGACCTTGGAAAACAGAGCCTATTCTTACATCCCTGGAATCTGAATGAGAATGCTATTGCTTTAAAATGCAAAATGTTTGCTACTTGTAAAGATTCAAAATGGCTGCGCCTTTGGTCACTTTAAATATCCAAAATGGCCACCACTTGTAAACATTCAAAATGGCTGTGTCCTTGGTCACTTTAAATATCCAAAATGGCCATGATTTATAAACATTCAAAATGGCTGTGCCCTCAGTCACTTTAAATATTCAAAATGGTTGCCATATGTAAACAATCAAAATGGTTGCGCCCTCTGGACAGTGGAAAGTCAATAGCTCAGGTTGTCTCCCTTCTTGCTGTTTTCTTTCCTAATCTTATGCCACCAGTGCAGTCATCCCTGCAGCCCTTGGTTACCAGGGCTGATCTTTAGGTCAATCCTCAGGTCCCAACACTACTTGGAAATATTCAGGCTGTTGGTCCCATCAGAGTAGCTGACAGTCCACAGCTCCGACCATCTCTGTACTCACTGTTTTCGTTCAGGTTTTTCCATTAGTTGGTGCCTAATGCACTTCTGTATAGTTCCTTTCAAAGCTCAGGGCTCCAGGATTATCTTCTGTATCCCTGTCCACTGGTTTTCCTTTTCTTTGTTGAAGAGGGTCTGTGTCCCTTGTCTGCCTATTCCTCCATCTTATTGGAAGTCTCCCCCTCAGAATTGTTCTGCATCTTAGTTTATTTCTTAGAAGACTAATTTAATTGTTATTCTGGAAGTCCACAGTACATTAGCTAACTATATTTTAGGGACTGGGGCCAGCAGACCAGGAAGTGTTTCATTCTGTTGTACGTAGGGTCACTATGAGTGGGAGCTGACTAGATGGCACCTAACAACAAAGAGCCACTTGAGAAGTTTGAAGTGTAGAATGTTGTGTCAAAAAACTCATGATTGGATGAAACACAGGAATCAGAAGGTGAGAATATGTCACAGCCTGCTTTCCTTTCGTTTTAATTGACCAAGGTCCTAGGAAGGCACACCTGGTTGTGTATTTCCCACAGGAGGAAATAGCTTTTGCTGAATAAGAAATACGTGAAAAAATGTTGACGGCCACTTTCCAAACATTCCTAAGAAATAGTGAAATATTGGTCTTCAAAAGACTCGGGGGAAAGTAGAGGAAGGGAGAGTCCATCTTATTTAAAAAACGAGTCATAAAAAACAAGTGTTGTTAGTGTACTGGATGTCTCAGTGCCCTCCTCTGTCTATCTGAAAGGATATTGTGACTGTTCTTGCTAGGACAGCCCACTGAACACTGCATGTAATGGTAGGTCTCCTATGTAACATTCATTGAAGAAGTACATGTAAATCATATTTGCAATGCACTAATTGGCCTCACTGTTTAGAGAAGTTCTGTTGTCAATGACATACTTCTTCTGGAACTTATTAACTACTTTTATGGAAGAGACACTGCATAGTATGATGGTGAAGTGTGGGGACTCTGGAGACAGGTTGCCTGGGTTTGAATCCCAATGCTGCAGCTTACTAGCTGCAAACATAATGCTTTGATCCCACAGATGCTAAATGAAAATATTAATAGAGAGATACTGAATTGTAAGTACTTGGTGGATATACACTTCTGTTACTGTTATTTAACTACATCAAATTTGCTAAAAGCAGTCTTAGCTTTCATGGAAGTAAGTGGTGGGCTTCTTATTTTATGCAGTCTTCCCAGAAGTACTTACCTGGCATGATTCATGCACTCTGTTTCTCTTTCACTCAACATTTACTGTGTGCCTGCCATTTATCAGACATATGTAGCTGGTTCTCACAAAAGGAAAAGATGATAGTTTCAGTTCTCAAAGAACTCATGGTCCAATGTCAGAAAACCAATGAGTATATGATTGTTATTCATATTTGCAATTTATTTTTCCAACCCCCCTTTACTGGTAAAGTATCCTCAGTGTGTCATTTACTTCACAGCTTTTGAATCATCTTCCATTGTCCTCATTTGAACCAGTAATGTCCTATTTGCTCCTTCACCTTCTTTAAAACACCAGTACCTTCTATGTTGGTTCAGTGGTAAGATTCTCACCTTCCAATCAGGAGACCCCAGTTTGATTCCTGGTCAGTGAACCTCGTGCACATCGCCACCATCTGTCAGTGGTAGCTTGCCTTGTGTGTTCCTTTGATACTGAACAGGTTTCAGCAAAATTTCTTGACGAAAACAGAGTAGGAAGAACGGTCTGGTGGTCTGTTTTTGAAAAATGAGCTAATGGAAACCCTATCAATCAGAGCTTAGAGGGAGCATATATTGAAAAAAAAAAAAAAAAAAAAAAAGCCCTGCCGTCTAGTTGATCAGACTCATAGCGATCCCTCCTTGGGTTTCCAAGGTGGTATCACTATGGAAGTAGATTGCCCAGTGTTCCTTCCAAGGAGTGGCTGGTGGGTTTGAATCTCCAGCCTTCTGGTTAGCAGTCAAATGCCTTAGGCACTATGCCACTAGAGCTCCCAGAGAGTATATAGAAGTTATAAAAGCTTCTCAGCCATAAACAAACAACTTGAGGACATAAGTTGCTGGGCCTGAGGGCTTAGGACGGTAGTCTTGGGGGATATTAAGGTCAATGGGCAATTAATCCACAAAGACAACATTCTGCATCCTACTTCTTGAGTAGCCACCGAGGTCTTAGAAACGTGTGAGTGGTCACCTTAGGTCCATTTATTTGTCTCTTCCTGTCTGAAGCAAAGAAGAGTGAGGAAAATCAAGGTTGCATGGAAATAATTAGGCCAGAGGAGTAATGGACCATGTGAACCCCAGCCTCCACGACCCTGAGATCAGAAGAACTAGATGGTGCCTGGCTACTGCTGCTAACCACTCTGAAAGGTATCACAATAGGAGTTCTAGGACAGAGTGGGAAAAAATGGTAGAGTGTAAGTCAAAATCATAAAAATAGGCTTGGTGGTCTGATAAAGGCTAGTGGAACCCCTGGGACTGTGGCCCTTAGATATCTGTCAGGCTTGGAACTGAACTCACCCCCATGTCTCAACTTTCAGCCAAATAACAGAGAAGACTGTAAGGTGAATAGTAACACCAAGGAGGTGCACCCTTCTTAGAACAGTCAGCCATACAAGACCATAAAGCAGCATTTGTCCAGGGATAAAGCTCAGAGGCAAGGAGGGATAGGAAAGAAGGACAAACAGAAATGCTAAGCTCAGGGAGGAAGTGGAAAGGTGCTGTTACATTGTGGGAATTTGAATCAATCTCTGTATGAATTGTTGAATGAAAAACCAATTTGCTCTGTAAATGTTCATCCAAATACAATATAAAATTAAAAAACAAAACAAAACAAAGAAACCCTCAATCACCAAAGGGAAAACAAGCAAAAAAGAAAGAACCCTACAGATCCCACCAGGCAGTGTTTTGTTATTTTGTGCATGGGGTCACCATGAGTTGGGGCTGACTTGATGGAAGTTAAAAACAATAACCCTCTATGTCTTTTCATCGACCCTCCCCATCTTGAGCACCATACTGGTTTGCCTCATCCCTGTTGTTATATCTCAGACAATGGAATAGGCCCAGCCCACTGAGATGGTTTCTTGAGCACGGACCGCTAGACATCTTTATGAGAAGGCCAGTACTGTACCAACGAGAGAGCTAAGCCCCTTTGGCCACTCTTTTCACCAATCCCAATGAGAAATGAAGACTCCCTTGAGAAGTGGGAGGTGCTGCCAAATAATTCTCTTTTGTGATTTGCTTTCCCTGCCACTAGGTGTCACTGTTCTACATAAATAAAATGGAACCAGATTGGCCTTGGCGCTGTGAAATTCGGCCTTTGGTTAAGGTAATCTGGCAAGCTTAGGTACCTCCTCATTTAGAAACTGTCGGGTAACCATCACTGCCACCTAAGGACTGGGTACAGTGCAGGAACCAACCCTGCATAAAAAGGCTTTTGAAATTAAGGTATATATACTCTCTGCTATTGATCCTTTTAAAACAGATCTTTAAAGATTAACTTCTTGGAACAGAGATAATAGACTTATGGAATGTTGGGAGTGTATCTCTTTATTATTTATGTAGCCATTTGTGAAGAAATATCTGGTTGCATCATGCACTGTATAGAAAACAAAGGAATCTCACGAGGAAAGATACCCTTCTACCGGTGACCCCCTTCTCTTTGAGAGACAATGGGAACCATATAGTCACAAAGATAAAACATCGACATTAGCACTTACCCATTTGATCCTCCCTTCCCCCCATTTTTTAGACTATTTCCAGAATTTTAGACCTTTGTGAAAATTAATAGTGGTTTCTTGGTGATTATGATGGGTTAACAGGGTTGAGCAATCTACTTCCGTAGTAATACCACCTCAGAAACCCAAGGTGGGGTTGCTACGAGTCAGACTGGACTCGATGGCAGTGAGTTTAATAGGGAAATAGAAGCATGAGACTCACACCAGCATCAGAGTTGAATCAGTGATCTCTAACGTTCAGGAGACGACTCCTTCAATTCTTTGCATGGTCTTTTTTTTTTTTTCTGACAAGTGGGTATTTGTTATAATCTAGTGTTTATAAAAATAGAGGTACCTGGTCAGCAGCTGTAATGACCAGTGAGCAAAAACACCTCACTTTTTGTCTATGATAAGTCAGAAGAATAGGCCACAAGGTCAACCAATCCTAGACAGGTCATATTCCCTTGTCAGGTACCTCTTGGAGAGCATCTGATTTGATCTGCAAAGAAATAAGAAATGATCATAAAATTTAAATCAACACTTTGTACTTGATGCAGGATTAGACTTATAGGATCCATTTTAAGACAGGAATAGGTCTTTAAACCAAACCCATTGCAGGGGAGTCAATTCCAACACATAACAACTCTATAGGGCAGAGTAGAACTTTTCTATAGGAGTTCCAAGGCTGTAATTTTTATGGAAACAGACTGCCACATCTTTCTCCTGTGGAAACTGCCAACACTTCAGTTAGTAGCTGGGTGCCTAACCACTGTACAACCAAGGCACCACAGTGCTGGTGCAGTGGTTGCAATAATCGGCTCAAACATAGCAACGGTTGGATTGTGAGCATGATGCAGGACCAAGTAACCATTTGTTCTGTTGTACATAGGTAAGCTATGAGTCAGAACCAATTGATGGCACCTATTAACAACAAAAACAACACTATTGTCTCTTTCCTAGGAAAAGGTAGCTTGGCTGTTTAAAAGGTTGAAACTATGGGCAAAGAAGAACTGTATCTGGAATGTTTTCATTATGAAGTATTTGCCATCTCATATATTGGTGAGTCCAGAATGATATGGTTGAATTATACTGCCCATGGCTTGTTTATCAACGGAAGCCGGAATGTTCTGTTTGGTTGGTTTCTTCTTATAAACCATAAAAGACATCCTTGATCATGTGCACATCCCTCTGGACCAATAGAGCGTGGTGGAATGTGGTGGAGACAGTCTAGATAAGGTTCTTGTCCATACTTTCTTAAATCCCTTTGACATAAATGCCCTAAAAATGGTTCCGGGAGGCCATCTGTTGCAAATGGCTGATAGAGAGCTTTGGTTACTGCAGTAGAAATTTGAGATGTGTGTAAGATTCCTTCAAGCCAGTTTGAGGAGCAATCTGCTACAATACCCCACATGGTATATATGGATCTGTGATGCCAGTAGGGTGCTTGACCCTCCCACTGGAGAGTGTTTTCACAGGTTCTATTAAATAACTTTCATATTTTATTTTATCTGCAATATCAGATAAATTGTTGGTCATCATTACCTTCTGGCCTAGGGAGTGCTTCCATGTAAATAGTTCTTAGACACTATCATGTTATAATGGTAAAGATAATGTGATGCCAGCTTCCTGGAATAGAAAAGTGATTTTTCCTATAAAGGGCATTTTTAAATTGGTCATTAACTCATCTGATGAGTACTTTAATGCTTTGAGTACTGTGAGGAAATAATGTATCAACCTACTGGGGCCAGAATTGATTCAGAATAGAATTTCATCAACTATGGAATATCCTCTTATAAGGCATTACATGTGCTTACAACCTGGATCACATAAACAATGCAGGATTGTATTTATGCGGGCAACACCTATATAAATAATACACATGGGTGAGCCTGGGGTTTTAACCCCAATTCCTAACCTATCTGGGGTCAAATAGGTTCATTTTCCTAATATAAACCAAAAAAAAAAAAAAAAACCCATCAGACTCACTGCCATGGAGTTGAATCCAAGTCATAATGACTCCTCTTTGGGTTTCAAAGGTGGTCTCTCCATGGAAGTAGATTGCCCAGTCTTCCTTCCAAGGAGTGGCTGCTGGGTTTGAACCACCAGGCTTCTGGTTAGCAGTCACATGCCTTAGGCACTGGACCACCAGAGCTCCCATTGTTTTCCTAATATAGAAGAGTTAAATACTGGATCTCGTTTAGCCAATGATAAGTCTCTTAGGAGATCTAAATGAAATCCAGTATTTAATTCTTCTAACGTTTTATTCTTTTGTGTTTATTTCTAAAACAGGGTCACTTTCATGTAGCTCCTTCTATTATTGGATTAGCCTTAAAAAGTGAGTCTAAGTTGCCTTCTAACTTGTGTGTTTCCAATGAAGGTTGTTGTCGTCGTTGTTATGTGCCATGGAGTTGGACCTGACTCATAGCGACCCCTCCTTGGGTTTCTGAGGTGGTATCACTATGGAAGTAAATTGCCCAACCTTCCTTCCTAGGAGTGGCTGATGGGTTTGAACTGCCAGCCTTCTGATTAGCTGTCAAATGCTTTAGGCACTATGCTAGAGCTCCTCCAATGAAGGTGGCACAATGCAAATTAGGACCTGAATCAGAGGTGGTGCTGGGAACATTCATTCAATATGTTTCTCCCATTCTTATAGCTGAAAGTATAGTCTTAAACCCAGAGCTGTAATGAAGAGGGTAGGATAATCCATAGATAAGAGTCCTAAAGACGTTCTGATAGAGGCTTATAATCAGTACAAATTGTAATGGCTGTAGTAGGAGTTGTTTTGCAGATGGCTTTATTCTTGAGTACTCAGAACCATCTGGCACGTTGGGGCTGAGCCCAGCCCCAACACTACAAGAAACCATATTTACAATGTATTGGCACAAACATGGAAGGCAATGGCTCCTTGACATTTTGGACTCTTCATCATATGGCTAGTCCAGCTGCAAAGCATGCCCTTTTTCAGCAAGCAGGGAAGTGGCTCAGATAAGGTTGCCTTTTGTTGAAGGAAAGGTCACCCCAAGGAGTCTGAAGCCTTGACTTAAGTTGGGGAATTACACTGGCACTATACACCACTTCTTTTAGGTTGAGTGAAATACTTGCAGTGGTGGCATAGAAATCTAACTGTCACATTGAAATATCTGAATTAATATTTAAAAGAATTCAGATAATTGATGACTGAGACAGTGTATCCTTTTTTCTAAACTGTTCTTAAAACACTTCCTACAGTTTCAATTAATATAAGTGTCATACTTTACTGTGATTTTTCTCTTTCCTGCCTCTCTTCCCCAATAACCATGTACTGAGAGGCAGAAATTGCCTTTTCCACTTTTTTATTCCCAAAATCCAGCACCTAGACTGGCACGTGTTACGTACTCAGTAAATCAATTGAATTAACCCTGGAAGTTTTCTTTGAGTTTGTGGTTTATGGATCCCTTATTAGGCAGTCATTGACATATGGTTCTATCACCAGAACCGTAGATCAACAGGAACCATTAGCTCTTTGGAACTCAAGGGGCTCAAACTCAGCTCACTGCCCTTGAGTCAATTCCAACTCATAGTGATCCCCATTGGGTTTCCAAGGCTGTAAGTTTTTATGGAAGCAGATTGCCCCATCTTTCTTCTGTGGAGCAGCTCGTGGGTTTGAACCACTGATCTTTTGGTTAGCAGCCAACTGCCTAAACCACCATGCCACCAAAGCACTTTTCAAGGGGCTTAGTACCTGTTAATAGTTGTCTGATCATGTAGGGCTCTATTGCTATTTCCTGAGACAACATGTCAATCTTCTGGCATCACTGCTTACTAGCCTTGTTGTCTTGAGCAAGTTATTTAGACTCTCTCAGTCTTCAGGTTCTTCCTCTATAAAATGGGAATAATAATAGTATCTCCCTCTGAAGTAGTAGATTAAATGAGATAAAGCATGGAAAGGTATGAACAATATTTTAATAGTATAAGCTGTTTACTAAGTCTTAACAAGAAGGGTGGATACTTCCCTGCATTACCACAGCATGTTGTTGTTGTTGTTAGGTGTGTTGAGTCAGTTCCAACTCATAGCAACCTTGTGTGCAAAGAATGAAACCCTGCTCCATCCTGCAAAACTCCTAACAATGCTTGCCATCCTAGAGCACATCATTGCATTACCGCAGCATTTTGTTGTTACCTGCTGTTGAGGCGGACCTGACTCATTTCCGAGGCATTATTACTATGGAACTAGATTGCCCCATCTTCCTTCCGAGGAGTGGCTGGTGGGTTTGAACTGCCAGCCTTCTGGTTAGCAGTCAAGTGCCTTAGGCACTACGCTACCAGAGCTTACGTTAATTTCTCCCACGGAACCATTGTCTTTTTAGAAAAGGAATGATTTTTGCAGTTATCCATTGCTGCACATGAACCACATCGAAACTTAGTGGATTCCAACAATAAGTTGTTAGGGTTTTTCACAGTTCTGTGGATTAATTTGGTTCAGATGAGTGGTTCCCATTTGTGCTCTCTAAAGTGGTTCTAGTTAAAAGGTAGCTACAACTGGAGTCTGCTGAAGACGTGGCTGAGCTCACTTACTCAGCTGGCAGTTAATGCTGGTTGTTTGCTGGGAGCTCAGCTGGGACTGTCATGGGAACGGCTACATATCACTACTCCAAATGCCTCATGATTTTCACAGCGTGGTGCTCTTAGGGAAGATGCCCTTTTCATAGGGCAGCTGATTTGCAAAAGCAAGTATTCCAAGAAGGAGCAAGAAAAACCTCACTGAAAGCTGCAAGGTTTCTTATGACCTAGCCTTAGAAGTTCTGCCATGTCAGTTCTGAAGTATTCTATTGGTCAAAAGCCATTTCAGGGCCAGCCCAGATTTGAAAGGAGGGAACCTTGTCAGGGCCTGAAGAGTGGGAGGCGTGATCCACTGAGGCAGAAGAAGGGCTGTGAGCAGAGACCAGCTACCAAAGTGAGCCCAGCTCCTGTTGTCCAGGAGTTGTTAGAAAAAAAGTAGTAGGGGTTGTCTAATGATACCTACATTTAATACCTGTAATAAGCTTTCATGTTTCACTCAGGGCTGTTAATGAGTCCTGTTACATATATGGTAGCAGTTTGCAGTGTCTCATGTAGGACTCTGATTATCCTGGTTGTCCTGAGCTGTATTATCATGGGAAGACTCCAAATCACTGGATGCAAGGTGAGCTACCATGACACTTCTTGAACTTCACTCCTGGGTTTGAAATGGCATCTTCTCTCAAGGTGGCCCCACCTCGTAGACTCTTGAAATAATGGATGGTGTTTTGCCCCAATGTAGGCTTTAGGTGGTATTCCTGAATTCTTCTGCAGATGAGTTGCAGCAGTGATTTCCAACCGCTGAACAAGCAAGGGAGTTTTTTTTTTCACATATTTATTTTTAAATCTCCCAAACAACAACAACAACAAATTAGTTTATGCTTATTAGGATAAATACAGCAAAACAGAGGTGTCAAAACAGAAAGTCCCCTCTTATCCCCACCCTGGTCCCCTATCATTCTCCTGGATGGTTCTCTTTTTAACACCTAAGTGTCTGTTTCCAAGATTGTTCTCTATATATTTGCAAACATACATTTCTAGTTTTGTTGCCTATTCAACAAAATAGGTACTGTTCATTCATTCAACTGCAAATTTACTTTTATACAGTCAGATTATTTACTGGGTGCTTGTATGTCTGAAATTTTATTTTACTTGAAGACAACGTTTTGGCCAATCTTCTATGTCAATACCCATGGTTGCTCTTATTCTTTTTCAATTGCTGCATGAGATATTATGGTAGATAGGAGTGATCATTCAGCCACTCCTTTAATGATGCTCGTAAAAATTACTCCTTTTTCTGATACTGCAAGCATTCAACAGTAATCTGCACAACTTTTTTTTTTTTTTTTTTGTAAGATATAGTCCAAGCAGTAGAAATTTAAAATATTGGTTAACAGGTGCTTAAAAACTGACTTTCAAGATGATGTGCCAAGGAAAATCATGTGATAATAATGATCCTGACCAACACTAAATATTATATTTTCCCTTTTTTTGTTAAATTTTAATTTTTGCCAGTATCAAGGCTGAAAATGCCATCTCGTTGTTTTAATTTTCTTTCTTATGAATTCAATATACATTTGCTTCTCTTTTTTCTAAATTAGCTCATTTTTCTGTTGAGTTGTCTTATCTTTCACTTAGTGATTGTGCTATCTTTATATTACTGATAGTATTTGAAAATGCCCTCTACAACAAATAGGGAACCCAATTAACAGTGACAAATAGAACAAAACAAAACAAAACAAAAAACCCAGTAAATAAAAAGGGTTGATTTATCTTGCATAACAAGAAGCCTAGAGTACCATGCCTCCCACTATTCAGGTATGAACCATTGCATCGGTTCTGTGGTGCAGTGATGTCAGAACTGGTATCTCTGTAACTCTCGTGGCGTTTTCCTCTTGATCACACAATGGCATTCCTGTGACATATGTCCCTTTTATTAGAAAATTAAAGTTTTCTTAGAGTCTTCAAGGAAGTGGATAGTGTCTGGAGTGGCAGCAGAAGTTAAAAGAAATTGGTAACTAGCTTGCCACTTTGGAATGAATATCTTGTTTGTCATTTATGTTGTATTTTTTTCCATCAATGTTTTAGTTAAATTTATAATATCTTCCAGCTCACGGGCATTTACATTTTGAAGATAGTAACTTCTGTTATTATATTATTTTATGGTTTTAGTTTTTAATGCTTTTCTGCTCTGAACATATATATGTATGTGTGTGTATATATATATTTTTTCCTAATATATTCATTATGATATTTGTTTCTTTAATAAATCTAGAATTTAATTGCATTTGTGGTCTAATGTGGTAAAATAGTTTTCATTTTTCCTGCAATGGGCAGTTAATTTTCTCAATATCGTGTATTATTTTTTCTGCATTGATGTGAAATGCCTCTTTTATCAAACTTTCCATATACACAAGATGTGTTGCAGTATTGTTTGTTCTGTTCCACTGATATACATCCAAGTACTAGATGTGTGTATTTTAAAAATTATAATGTCTTATTATTCATGCTAATAAGTATCCCAAGCCAACCAAACCCACTGCCATCGAGTCAATCTCAACTCCTAGAAACCCTATAGAACAAAGTGGAATGCCTAATTAGAATCCTTGTTAAATGTCTGCTTCCACAAAGATCTATAGCCTTGGAAACCCAGTGTGAGTCACTGAGTCAGAATCAACTTGATGGCAGTGAATTTTGAATCTTCAAAATATAGATTACCTATGAGTTGAAAGATACTATTAACTTAACTAAAATATTAATAGGAAGAAATACTACATAAACTACAAAAGAGATGTTAATTCCAACATGGCAGGCACTGTTGGTTAGTTACCAACCCTGGTGACACTTGGCTGCTGACGGAAAGGTCGATGGTTCCAACAAACAGCTGCTCCTTGGGAAAAAAGACCTGGTAACCTACACCTGTAAAGTTTCTAAAACCAAACCCAGCCCACTGCTGTCCAGTTGATTCTGACTTACAGTGACCCTATAAGATACAGTGGAACTGTCTCACAGGGTTTCCAAGGTTGTAATCTGTATGGAAAGGAGCTCTGGTGGTACAGTGGCTAAGGTATTCAGCTGTTAACCAAAATGGTAGATGGTTCAAAGCCACCAGACACTCTGTGGGAGAGAGATGTGGTAGTCTGCTTCCATAAAGATTCACAGCGGTTCTACTCAGTCCTGTAGGGTCACTAGGTAACCTGTATGGAAAGGAGTCTGGTGGCTCTGTTATTAAAGCATTGGGCTGCTTACTAAAAGGTTGCCAGTTTGAACCCTCCAGATGCTTTGGGGGAGAAAGATGACATATTCTGCTTCTGTGAAGATTTACAGTCTTGGAAACCTATGGGGGTTTCTGCTGTGCCTGTAGGGTCACTGTGAGTTAGATTCTCCTCCATGGCCCACACAAACCACAGTGTGTGAGATGGCAAATGCCCCAGCCTGTATTCCCTCCTCCTACACCAGAGTTTGTATGTGTGTATGTGGGCATGTCATCGTCTTGCTTTTCCAGATAAATTTTACAAGCAGTTTATAATGTCCCATGAAAATACCTCATTAAGATTTTTAAGGGGATTACTTAAAACAATGGATTAACAAGTAGTCTCCTAAACAAGGAACGTGGTATGTCTTTCAATTTATTTAAGTATTTTTTAATGCACTTTGGTAAACTTGCACATTTTTTGTTATATTTATAACTAGGTATTTTATGCTAATTGGTTTCTTTATAATTGAATTTTTTTCCCACTGTAAATTCTAATTGGTGTTTAGGAGAGCTATTAATTTTTGTTTGTAATTGGCCACTTTAATAACTTTCTTATTAATTAAAAAATTAAGTTGATTTTAGCGATTTTTTTTATAGGTAAAAAATTATACCGCATTCAGATAATGACATGTTGCAGCTTTCTTTACACTTTTAATTCCTCTCAGCTGTTTTATTATTTTCCCCCCTTTGATTTGGTACTAGAATATCCAGAATGATGACAATGATAATCGACATTTTTTCCAAATCTTTTTTTTTTAATTAAGGAGCTCTGGTGGTGCAGTGTGCAAGGCATTTGGCTGCTAACTAGAAGGTGAGCAGTTCAAACCCACCAGCCGTTCTGTGGAAGGAATATGGGGCAGTTTACTCCTCTTTACTTGGAAACCCAGTAGGGGTCTCTGAGTCAGAATCTACTGGATGGCAGTGAGCTTTGTTTGCTTTGGTAGTGTAGTGGTTAAATTGGGTGCTAACCAAAAGGTTGGTGGTTCAAACCCATCAGCTGCTCTGTGAAAGAAAGTTGGGGCAATCTACTTCTGTAAACATTTATAGACTTGGAAACCTGATGGGGGTCAGAATCAACTTGATGGCAGTGAGTTCTTTTTTTTTTTTTTCTTTTTAGTTGAAATGCCTATGACGTTTTGCTCCTAAGTGCAATATTTGTAGTAGCTTTCTGCATAAAACTGGTTGTGTTGTTGTTGTTATGTGCCATTGAGTCGGACACGACTCATAGCGACCCCTCCTTGGGTTTCTGAGGCAGTATCACTACGGAAGTAGATTGCCCAACCTTCCTTCAGAGGAGTGGCTGGTGGGTTTGAACCTCCAGCCTTCTGGTTAGCAGTCAAGTGCCTTAGGCACTACGCTACCAGAGCTCCTTATAAAACTGTTTATCAGATGAAATAAAATCTCCTGTTTCTAGCTTAGATGCTCTGGTGGCGCAGTGCCTAAAGCATTTGACTGCTAACCAGAAGGTTGGTGGTTCAAACTCCACTCTTTGGAAGGAAGATGGCCAATCTACTTCTGTAAAGATTTACTGCCTCGGAACCCAATGAGTCAGAATAGACTTGATTGATGGCAGTGCATTTATTTTGGTATTTTTAGCTTGCTGTGAATTTTCCTTTGAAATTTAGGCAAATATTTACCTTTTTTTAATTATTGTCTATTGAGGTGAACATACAGGGTTTCTCCTTTACTTCATGATCACAGTTAATTTCTGAAATCGTAGTGGTGAGCCATGATAGCTGATTCCTGAGAAAACCCTTCTTGGTCCCAACAGATTAAAATTACTTATCTCTGTCTATAATTTTTGACATCCATATGTATGTATGAAATTGGTCTGTTTTAAGGTTCTTTGTTTCTGGAGAAATACAGTTTGGCTTTAGCGTCAGTTTTATACTTGTCTTTGAGAATGATTTGGGAAGCTTTCAACCTTTTCCATTGTTCTCAAAGTACCAAAATAAAGTATAGATTATCTGTTGAGACAATGTTGGTAGGACTCATCCATAAAATTGTCTGGACCTGGTGATTTGAAGGAGTCAATTATTTTGCTAACATTTTATTATTATTATTATTACTATTATTATTATTTTCAACTTGCTCTTTCTAAGCTCTGACAGAGTTTACTTTGGTAATTTAAATATCTGTAATAATCCACTTACTCTAGGTTCTCAGATTTCTTGACAGGAATTTATGTATAGCATAAAGCTCCTCCACGTTGCTAACTACGCCCCTTTATCATTCTTAAGAACTTTGTCTGTGTTCCTTTCTTTCCTTGATTGGTCTTGCCAGAACTTTGTTTATTTTATTGCTCTTTTCCAGAGCTAAGTTTCAGTTTTATTGTTGCAGTCTCCTATTTTTCTTCTGTTTTCTATTTCATTTGCTTCTGCTTTTATCTTTATCCAGCCTTTCTTTTTTATTTTCTTTAGTTTTATGATTGCAGTTTGTGTTGTTCTTTTCCAGCTTTCAGGAAAGTTTTTCCCACTGTAAATTTAATTGGTGCTGACAAGAACTATTAATTTTTGTTTGTAATTGGCCACTTTAATGACTTTCTTAGTAATTAAGAATTAAGTTGGTTTTAGCAATTTTTTTCTTAGGTGAAGTATTATAACACATTCAAATAATGACATTTTACAGCTTTCTTTACAATTTTCACTCCACTTAGCTGTGGTTCCCCCTCACCCTCCCTTGACTTGGTGCGTTATCTGGAATAATAGCAAAGATAACTTTTTTTTTTTTTTTTTTTCAAATCCTTTATTTTAATTGGAATGGCTATGATGTTTTGCTCCTAAGTAATGATTGTGGTAGGTTTCTGCTTAAAACCCTTTATTAGATGAAATAAAATCTCCTATTTCTAGCTTGCTGTGACTTTTTCTTGGAAACTTAGGTAAATTTGTTTATTTTCAACCTATCTTGTTTTCTGATACAAACATTTATTTTTGGTCTTTCTTATTTTCTGATACAAACATTTATTTTTGGTCTTTCTTGTTTTCTAATACAGACATTTAAAGTTATAAATTTCCCTCACAGTATTGCCACATTCCATAAATTACACATGCAGTTGTCAGTGGTTCATTCTTGAACAGGTCTTCGTGTCAGTGGTGAATGTCTGTTTAACCCAAGAGTTATTTAAAAAACTGTTTTACATCTTCAGATGGGTAGTTTGGTTGAGCTGTTACTAACTTATGTTTTTTTTTGGGGGGGGGCATCTCTTTGTTAATTTACATGAATGCTCCTACATGCCCGTCAGCATTTTTTTTAATTCATTTATCTTTATTTTTTTTAAATATTAATTTTTATTTTGATTTGGTTGGAAGTTTGCAGAGCAAAGTGGTTTTTCATTCAACAGTTCATACACATTTTCTTTCATGACATTGGCTGCAATCTCCACAATGTAACAGCTCTCTTCCCACTTCCGCGCTGTGTTTACCATTTCCCTTCGTCCTTCATTCCCATCCCTTCCTGCCTTCTTAGCTCTATCCCTGAGTAAATGCTGCCCTTTTGATCTCATAGGGTTGATTGTTCTAATGAATGCATACCTTGCTGGTGTGATTGTTCAATTTATAGGCCCATAGTTTAACTGAAAGTTGGACCAAAAAGGTGAATTCATTTCCAGGCTGGAAGGGTATCTAAGATCCATAGTCTCAGGTTGTCCGCCAGTCTCTGTCAGACTAATAAGCCTGTCTTTTTTATGATTTTGAGTTTTGTTCCACATTTTTCTCCCACTTCATCTGAGACCTCCTACTGTGATCTCTTTCAGAGCAGTCAGCAGTGGTTACCACACACCATCCAGTTCTGGTCTCAGTGTTGTGGACTGTGGGATTCATGTGGTCCCTTAGTTCTTTGGACTTATTGTTTCCTTATGTCTTTGATTTTCTTCACCCCTCTTTGCTCTGGACAAGGAAATACCAATAGTTGCACCATAGACGGCCAATCACAAGCTTTTAAGATCCCAATCACTACTCATCAAAGTAGGCTGTAAAACATTGTCTTTGTGGATTATATTACGCCAATTGACCTTGGTGTCTTGGTGTTCCCAGAGACTATTGTTCTGAGCTCCCAGGCCCAGGGATTCATTTCCTTAAGGTTTGTTGTTATGGTTGAGAAGTTTTCATAATTTTGCACCCTGTATGCTCCACCATATTCATGGATATATTTGCAGCAAATATAAATACATATGGAGAAATATCCTGTGTCAAACAAATATATATTTATGGATCTAGTCCCATTCACCTTCTTAACCCTGTACAGTTTGTGTGTCTATGTATTCACTTACAGGTTATTGTTATTACTGTTATTGCAGAATTGGGTGTGCAGCAGTATCAACCTTTGTTGCCTTTAACTCTTGTGCTCCACCAAGGGTCCTCCTTTGCCTTGATTATTTAGTGCTGACTTCCCCCTTATTGTATATTACCTTCTCCATCCCCCAAGTTAATACATGTCTACTCTTTAGTTACTGATTTATCTTCCCATGTACTCTCAACTATGGTAACCTTCCAAGAATGTTTCTTTCTGTGTGTAAACCTTTTCTTGACTTTTTTTTAATGAATTCTATTGAAATATAATTTATGTACAGTGAAATACACAAAAGTAAAGTGACATGGGTCAATACTTTTTGTTTTTTCATTGTTCCCTCCTCTGCCCTCCCACCTCTGGCAACCAACAAAGAAAGTTTCCCTCCATATATAAACCTTTTCTTGACAGCCCCCCACAAAAATGAACGAATACTATATTTGTCCTTCTGTGAGTGACTTATGTCACTCAGCATAATGTCCTCCAAGTTCATCTATATTATGTGGTATTTTTCAGACTCTACATTATTCTTTAGTGCTGCATAGTATTCCATTATGTGTATGTACCATAGTTTGGTCATCCACTCTTTGGCTATAAATCTTAGAGATAGGTCTCTTGCCAGATATGTAATTATCGGCAAATATGAATTTGTTGCTGTCATTTTTGTTATGTGCTTTTTTGTGGTGTTGATTTCTTTGTTCCACATAATTTTCTATGCTGAGCTCGTGTTGTTTATGAATCGTGTTATCACTTTCTTCATTGCTATTGTTTTAGTATTTGCTGAATATTTATGCTGGTCCTGTTTTTTGATGCCCTTTAACATTTTGATTTAGTTGAATTTACTGAGATTTTGTTTTTGGCCTAATAACAACATGGAAATTTTTTTGTAAGTCTGTTTTTAAAGAATATATATCCTTTGGGAACAGACTCTGTGTGTATGTGTGTGTGAGCTACATGTAATATAGATGTGTGTGTGTGTGTGTGTGTGCATGTGGAAAGTGGTGACCTTCCATGCCAGAGACCCCCAGGTTTGATTTCTCATCATGAGGCCAGTGTACCTCATGATGCAGCAGCCACCTGCCTGTTGCTATGATACTGAACACATTTCAGCAGAGTTCCCAAATTAAGTAAAACAGGCCCAGATGAAACTACTCTTTCCTGTCGAGTTGATTCCAACTCATAGTGACCCCATAGGACAGAGTAGAACTGCCCCACAAAGTTTCCAAGACTGTTCATCTTTATGGAAGCAGACTATCTCATCTTTCTCCCATGGAGCGGCTGGTGAGTTCGAACCACCAATCTTTTGGTTAGCAGCCAAATGCTTTAACCACTACACCACCAGAACTCCCTGACTACAGTGAAAGGCCTGGAGATCTACATTCAAAAATCAGTTCATAAAAACCCTATGAATAACAACGAACTGATCCACAACTGGCCAAGGATGGTGCAGGGCTGGGCTGTGTTTCATTACCTCGTGTGTGGGATCACCATGTGTCAGGGGCCAACCACATGGCAGCTAACAACAGAAATACATTCTTTTATCTGTATCTATATACATCTATATCTATATATATGTCCATAAGGAGCTCTGGTGGTACAGTCGTTAAGGCTGCTAACTAGAAGGTCGGTGGTTCAAACCCACCAGCTGCTCTGCAGAAGGAAAATGAAGCAATCTACTTCCACAAAGATTTACAGCCCTGAAAACCCTATGGGGCAGTTTTACTGTGTTTTATAGGGTTGCTATGAGTTGGAATTGACTCAAGGGCAATGGGTGAGTATATATTTTCATATATATGTAATCATATATAAACATATCTGTGTCTTATCGACATGTTAATTTCCATCATTCAAGTCATCTTTATATTTTTCTGTTGATCTGTGAATCTCTGAGTAAGACATGTTTCCCTTTCTCTTTGAAAATCCAAGTGTTTATAGTGTACTTATTTTGAGGTTTTGTAGTGATGTTTATGAACGAATAATGAATCAATTTTTTTACCCATAAAATATCTTCCTCTGCCCCTTGTGATGTCTCTTACCGCTAATCATATTTTTTCCTAGGCATTTACATTACTAATTCCATTTAATTTTTTTTCACACTGATATTTTGCCTTTTTCCTTTCTTTCCAATATTTTTTGGTTACTTTATTTCAGAAGTAGTTCTTGGAATTAGCATATAGATACTCCCCACACACTCATTTCAGCATCAGCAATGTGAAAATTCTGTGTGGGCTGAAATAAACCCCACATCTTGACTGCCTTGACCAATTCTACTTTGCCTTCAAGATGAAGTTCATATACCACCTTTAATGTGAAACAGTTCCAGAAATTCCCAGCCTGGAAAATGAGTAGAACCCTCCTATTTCCAGGCCACTTTATACATCGAAAGGAGCTCTGGTGGCGTAGTGCCTAAGTCATTTGACTGCTAACCAGAAGGTTGGTAGTTCCAACCCACCAGCCACTCCTTGAAAGGAAGACTGGGCAGTCTACTTCTGTAAAGATTTACCACCTCAGAAACCCAGAGGAAACCTCTGGGATCTCCTGAGTATTTAGAGGATGTTGTGCTGCCTGTGGAAGAATTTCAAAGTAAGAGAGTGAAGGGTGTTTTAGATAGGGGCACAAATGCAGGAAAGTACAGGTCCTGTTTGGAGTTTTACAAGGAAGTCAGTGTGACTGAAATGTGTTTTGCATTAAGGAGGGAGCAGGGAGTGGTGAGGTGAGTATGGAAAAGAAAAAGATTTTCATGGAGAAACGTTCTTTTCCCATAAAGGGAGATGCTATGTTGCTTGGCCTGTCACAAAATCATTTGGGAATCAAGCCAGACTTTACAGCGAATAATTTTCCATTCCACACCCAAAGTTTAGGAGCTAGCCATCTTTGGGGCATTAATGAAAGTTGACTTGGAGAAATTCTTCAAGGAAAAAATTGTCAATGATACTGAGAAGCCTTGGTGGTACAGTGATTGGGTGCTTGGCTGCTAACCCAAAGCTTAGGGTTGGAGCTCAGCAGCCACTCTATAGGACAAAAGACCTAAAGATCTGCTTCTGTACAGATGACAGCCTGGGAAAGCGTATGAGACAATTCTGCTGTGTCCTGTAGCTTAGCTGTCAGTTGGTGTTGACTGCAAGGCATAGCCAAGAATTGTGACACCGTTCAGTAACGCAATGTACTTCCCCATTTTTCAGCCCCATCCTATACTATCACTCGGTTCCACTGAAGTTGATACTATATGCTGGCTTTTCCGTGTGGCTGCCAGGCAGACTGGGCACTATGCCCAGTTTGTTTTATTTTATGTTTATTATTTGCTCACTGTCCTTGATTCTATGGAGGAGGACATGTTGCAAATGGCTGTCATCACTGTTTCCCACTGTTGCCATCTCTTAGAGCGGTATGGCTTAAGTGATGTTACAGAGTGGGCTATTTGAGTCAAGAGGCTCCCATTTGCCCTCTGCCACAGAACCAGCTTCCTCGGCCTCTGTTGCATGCTCACTCCCTCCACAGTGTGACCTTCTTTTTTCTTTCAAACAGATTTCCATCACTGTTCTATTTCATAGTTACTCTAGAGTTGGCTTCTTTCCCTAGCCCCACACATTCTGGTAGCCAGAGTTAGCTGAAAAATCCCTTCTGAAAGATACCTTGTGCTGGTGGGGCCCAATCAGAGGACTTGAACAGACAGTCTTTGTTGTCCTAAATGAGGGAGAGGGCGTGAAAGTGGAAGAATGCTGGGGCATGAACAGCTGTATCAGGAGCTAACTCTGCAACTGGGTTTGGCCCAATCAGTCTTGACTCATGGCAGCCCCACATGTCTTTGAATAGAACTTTGCCCCATAGTGTTTTCAATGGCTACGTTTTTGGAAGTTGGCTGCCAGCCTTTTTTCTGAAGCACCTCTGGGTGGACTCAAGCCCCCAACCTTTTGGTTAGCAGCCTATTGCAGTCATTGCTTACAGCACCTTGGGACTCTGGATTTGGAGCTGGTGTGTTTAAAATACTCACACTAGACCCCATAAACAGTCAAGAATTTATCATACATCGACACTACTTCCCAAAATTATCATTCACTTACTCAGTTTTGAAGGAGCTCTGCTGGCTTAGTGCCTAAGGCATCTGACTGCTAACCAGAAGGCTGGCAGTTCAAACCCACCAGCCACTCCT
>NW_006922025.1:1188765-1224293 GCF_000298275.1 Orycteropus afer afer | reverse complement strand
GAAGGTTGGGCAATCTACTTCCGTAGTGATACTGCCTCGGAAACCCAAGGAGGGGTCGCTATGAGTCAAAGCAACTTGACAGCAGTGAGTGGTTTTTTGGTTACTCAGTTTTGACAGTGACAAATGATTTTCTAATGAAAAATGCCTATAGACACTTTAGAAAAGTACCTAATGGGACGTGATAGTATAACAGTAGAGGGTAGTTAAGGACCATGTGCTACATGTCCTTCCTTGTTCACTTTATACATTCACTCATTAATCATCAGCGACAGTAATTTCCAGTGGGTTCTATATTGTCTAAATTTATAGATGAGGAAGGTGATATAGAGGGAATTTAAAGGACTCATCCAAGTTCCAGTGAGTAGGTGACATACCTAGATTTGAACCAGATCTGTCTAACCCTGCTGTGCTCAGATGTCTCCAAATGAGACTAGCAGCCGGGGTGTCCATGACAAGTGGACTGTCACTCTCCTCTCACTTGTTGTGCTCTGATACCTCTTGTCTATCTCATTCTGACTACTTTTCCTTTGAAAATCCTTAAATGTGTGTGCTCCTGAAGCTCTGGCCCTTACTTCCCATCCTATAGCACTAGAAGACTTACATTTCACTCCATACAGATTGACAGTCCAATTTGATATGCACAGCTAGAACTTTCCCCTAGCCATACAGCCAGATGTGTGCTGGGCTCTCCTCTTTGGATAGTCTACTAACTTTATTTTTATTTATTTTTCATTATTGTGATTTGGGTGAAAGTTTACAGAGCAAATTCATTTTCCATACAGCAGTTGATACACGTTTTGTTTCATGACATTGCCCCCAATTCCCCACAGTGTGACAGCTCTCTTCCCACTTCCTCCCCAGAGTTACCTCTTCTGTGTGTCCTTCCCTCCCATGCACTCCCACCCCCCAAGCTATCTCCTTCTGCAAACACTGCCCTTCTGTTCTCCCAGGTTGATCGCTCCAAGGAGTGTATCTACCTGATATAAATGTTCACCCCAAATGCTTGTCTGTTCTTTGGCCGGAAGCCACAGGAGTGAGTTCAGTTCCAGACCTGAAGGGTAACTTGGGACATAGTCTCAGGGGTCTCACCGGGCTCTATCAGACCAGCAAACCTGGTCTTTTTTTTTTTTTACGATTTTGAGTTTTAGGTAACTCTCTTGATTCATAGAATTTCTTTGTAACTGAAAATTCATGCTATGTGCCCTCACATCTTTACTCCCCCAGCATATCCATGCAGATCACAAAAACCCAAAACTGAACCCATTGACTTCAAGTCGATTCTAACAGAGTAGAGCTTCTTCACCTTAGGGTTTCTGAGGTTGTACATCTTTATGGAAGACAACTGCCACATCTTTCTCTTGTGGAGTGACTGGTAGATTCAAACCACTGACATTTCAGTTAACAGCCAAGCACTTTAACCACTGCACTACCAGGGCTTCTGCATATCACAGATGATAGCAAATTGTTGTTATGTTGTTATGTGCCATCGAGTCGAACCCGACTCATAGTGACCCCTCCTTGGGTTTCCAAGGCAGTATCACTACGGAAGTAGATTGCCCCATCTTCCTTCCGAGGAGTGGCTGGTGGGTTTGAACCGCCAGCCTTCTGGTTAGCAGTCAAGTACCTTAGGCACTAAGCTACCAGAGCTCCTAGATAGCAAATTAGTCTGTACCTAATACCCATTGTGCCCCACCAAAGTTACTTTTCACAACAAAATTAAAGTGAGTTTTCTTTTTTAGAAATCAGCAGTGATTGCCAAATGACTCCCTATTTAAAACCCTTAAATGGTCCACAGCACTTTCAAGATAATAACAAACATTTATTTTTTGTTGTTGTTAGCTACCGTCTAGTTGGCCCTCAAATTATGGCAACACCACACACAATGGGATTGGACCTTTGGGATCCATAGGGTTTTCATGGGTGGATTTTTTGGAAGTACATCACTAGACCTGTTAAAACTTGTTCAGCATCAGAGTGACATGTAAGCCTTTACTAACAGATGAGTATTGTTGTTAAGTGTCACTGAGTCAGGTCTAGGTCATAGTGACCCTGTATACGAAAGAATGAAATAGTGCTCAGTCCTGTGCCATCCTCACAATCATTGCTATGTTTAAACTGTCTGGGTGTGACTCTCTGCTCCTCTTCTTACTACCTGTATAACTCTGGAAAAAAATAATGTAACCTCTCTATGTATCTGTTTCCTTATCTGTGTGATGGGAATAATAATAGTAGCTACTTCACAGAGTCCTGAAAATTCAGTGACTCAATATTTGTGAATTAGTATGTTCTATACTCTTCAAAGAAGAATAAATGCACTTAAATTATGGTGTTTGCAAAGAATATTGACTATATGATGGACTGTCAGAAGAATGAACAAGTATGTCCTACAAGCAGTACAGCCAGAATGCTTCTTAGATGAGAGCATGGCGAGACTTCATCTCACCTGGCTTTGGATATGTTATCAGAAAAGACTAGTCCCTGGAGAGGGACACCATGCTTGGTAATGTAGGGTCAGTGAAAAAGAGGAAAACCCTCAATGAGATGAATTGACACAGTGGCTGCAGTAGTGGACTCAGGCATAGCTACGGTTGTGACTTGGCGGCAACTAACAACCACCTTGTTTTCATCTCCACTGTTGATTTGGGGCTTTGCTAAGTACTCCTCCTCGGGTAGAGACCCTGAGTCTTGAAGCTTTTTCAGTTGTAATTTGCTGTTACCATGTTGGAGCCCTGTTGGTGTGGTGGTAAGATGGGGGCGGGGGGAAGCATTTTATGCACTTATGACTGAGTATCGGCCTTTTAGTGGGCCTGTGTCCCTGCCTGGCTGTGACCTTCACAAGTGTTTCTTAGCTTCTCCCTGCCCTCCCTTCAGTGGCACAGGAAAGCTACAGGGGCTTGGAATCAGGGAATGCCCTTCCCCAGAGGATATCTAGAAACCAAACCAAACCCGATGTCATTGAGGCAGTTCCAACACACGGGGACTCCATGTGTTACAACATAGAACTGCCACCGTGGGCTCTCTTGGTTGAAATCTTTATGGGAGCAGATTGCCAGACCTTTCTTGGCTTTGCTGATTGGGTTGTAACTGCAAATCTTGAGGTTCCTAGTCAAGAACAACCTCTTTGCACAACACGGAGACCTTCCCAGGTGGTATAGTGTGTTGGTAGACTTTTACCCTTGTAGAGTAGTTCTTTGTTATGGAGAATTCTTGGGCCATATTTCATAGTGGTTCCACACCCCTCAACCCTGTTAGAGCCACAGGGTGTCTTCCTCAGTTTTTTACCTGAGAACATAATGATGTTCCTGGAGGTAAAGCCCATGGCAGTGTAGGGTACCCAAAGACTGCAGCACCTAAGAGTTTCTCACTCTCCTACTAGTCCACACTCAGCTTCAGGCAATTCATCAAAATTACCATGTCATTATTCCTTCCAGGCTATGGCTCCAGCAGTTTCTGCTCCAGGTAAACAGTTCAGCTGTCATTCTCTGGATACACCTGTTAATTCATTTCTCTCTCCAGATTTCAGGATGGCAGTTTGCCCTGCAACCTGAGTTCTCTGGTGGGTACAAAGAAAGTCATTCATTTTCTCTTTGTTTAGTGTTTACTTGTAAAAGATGGAAGTGATGACTTCTAAGCTCTTCACATGTTGGAACTAGAATTGAGAATCCACTTCCATTCTTTGAATGAGCCCCACTTGGTCATAATACCTTCTGCTTTCATATATCTTTGGATATGGTTGGTTTATATTTTGCTTTTGTGTCCTTAAGTGAGACTGGTCTAGAATTTTCATTGGTATGTGTATCATGTTTGTATAGTTTTCCCATCAGGGTTCACAATCTGAGCTGAGAAGCTTTCTATCATCTTCATTTTAAGGCCTTTTATTTCTTGAAGGTTTGACAGGAAAAAGTCTGCATCCAGTGTCTTTTCTATTTATTTATTTATCTTATTTATTTTTGCTTTCAGTGTCAGAATCCATGAATGCACACAGAACTAGCACACAAAATATACATATTTACTCAAACATATATGTATATAACCATACATATAAACACAGCCTGGTCCTGCACTGTCCACACAATCCTTGCTATATGTGAGCCCATCGTTGCAGTCACTGTGTCAATCCATCTCTAGTGGTGTAGTGCCTAAGGCATTTGACTGCTAACTAGAAGGCTGGCGATTCAAACCCACCAGCCACTCCTTGGAAGGGAGGTTGGCAATCTACTTCCATAGTGATACCGCCTGGGAAACCCAAGGAAGGGTCACTATGAGTTGGGTCCAACTCGACGGCAGTGAGTTTGGTTTGGATTTGGTTTTACTTTACCAAGTATGATATCCTTCTCCAGGGAATGGTCCTTTCTGACCACATGACCAAAGTAGGTGACACAAAGTCTGGCCATTTTTGCTTCTAAGGAGCATTTCTGCTACCCTTCCTCCAGGACAGATTTGTTCGTTCTTCTGACAGTCCATGGTACTTTCAGTATTCTTGGCCAGCACCACAATTCAAAGGCATCAACTCTTCTTCAGTATTCCTTATTCACAATACAACTTTCACATTCATCTGAGGTGATTAAAAATACCATGACTTTGGTCAGGTGCACCTTAGTCTTCAAAGTGATGTCTTAGCTTCTTAACACGTTAAAGAGGTCTTTTGTAGCACATTTGTTCAATATAATACAGCCTATTATGTCTTGATAGCTCTTTCCATGGGTGTTTATTATGGATCCAAGTAAAATGAAATCTTTGACAACTTCAGTCTTTTCTCCATTTATTGTGTTGTTGCTTATTGGTCTAGTTGTAAGGAGTTTCCTTTTCTTTATGTTGAAGTGTAATCCATACTGAACAGTTTAGTCTTTAATCTTCATCAGTAAGTACTTCAAGTCCTCTTCACTTTCAGCAGGCAAAGTTGTGTCATCTGCATATTGTAGGTTGTTAGTGAGTCTTCCCCCAATCCTAATGCTGTGTTCTTCTTCATATAGTCCAGCCTCTCAGATTATTTGCTCAGTTTACAGATTGAATAAGTATGGTGAAAGGACACCTCCCTGACACATACCCTACCTGATTTTAAAGTCTGCAGTGTCCCTACACAGAGAACTATGGGTAGAAAGGATTGTTGTTGTTGTTATGTGCCGTTGAGTCAGATCTGACTCATAGCGACCTCTCCTTGGGCTTCCAAGGTGGAAATCACTATGGAAGGAGGTTGCCCAACTTTTCTTCCGAGGAATGGCTGGTGGATTTGAACCACCAGCCTTCTGTTAAGCAGTGAAGTGCCTTAGGCACTATGCTTTTGTCATGGAATCCGCCATTGACCTGTGATACTTGCGTTTCCTTTTTTCTTCTTCCTTTTTTGTTTATCAACAGCTTCCTTCACTTTCTCTTCACTTTTCTTCCCAATCACTTTCTCTCTACCTTTCTTCCCAACTCATTGCTTACAGCCTGGCATGCAGCTTCCCTCAGCTTTCCCTGTTGCTCACAAAATGATACAAATTCCTACACATATATAATCATACACACGGGTTGGAAAAATGTTGGAGTTATACAATGGCTTGGCCTAAACATATGTTTACTTCTCTCCATTTTTTTTTTTTTTCCGCTATCAATAAGTTCAGGAAATTGCTTCATTCATTCATTCATTGTTCTACACAGTCTTCTCTGGTCAGGCATTCACTTTGTTTCTTGATTTTTTTGCTTGTACATTAATTCTGCATTAATAACCTTAACACATATCGCACATACTGATGATTTTATTTCTGTATAACAGACTCTCAGGAGTATAATTTCTGAGTTGGAAGGAATGTGTGTTTTTCGTTTTAATAGCTGTTTCCAAATTACATTCATTGGTGCCTCTTTTTGAATAGTTCTTTGACAGTATTTCCAGTTTCTTCAGTGGTTATTGGTCCGTGAGAGTTTTCTACCTCTTCTTGAGTCAATTTCAGTAAATTTCATTTTCCCAAGATGTCATTCATTTTGCATGGATTTCAAAATTGATAATATCAATTTTATAGAGTATTATCTCGATGGCACATAACAACAACAACAACAACAACAACATTATCTTATTATTTAAAATATTCTTCCCCATATCTGTAGAGCTATGAACACTGTGTATGTGTCTTTTTTTTTTTTTTTCTTTTTTTGACCTACCTGTTCTGAATGTAAGGAGCTTGGCTATGCAGTGGTTAAAGCATTGGGTTGCTAACCAAAAGTTTGGTGCTTCGAGCTCACCAGCCGCTCCATGGGACAAAGATGAAGCAGTCGGCTTCTGTAAAGATTTACAGCCCTGGAAACCTTATGAGGCAGTTCCCCTCAATCCTATGTTGTTGTTGTTGTTGTTGTTATGTGCCATCAAGTTGGACCTGACTCATAGCGACCCCTCCATGGGTTTCTGAGACAGTGTCACTACAGAAGTAGATTGCCCAACCTTCCTTCTGAGGAGTTGCTGGTGGGTTTGAACCTCTGGTTAGCAGTCCATTGCCTTAGGCACTATGCTATCAGAGCTCCCTGTCAGTCCTATAGGATGACTAAAACCAAACAAACGAAAATATGTGTTGGAATCTACTCAATGGGATTAGGGTGATTCTGCATGTAACTCCCTGTTGTGCGATGGGTTGTTTTTATATGGCCTTTATCATCTTGGTTTTGTAACCCCCACAAAACTATTAGGTGGGACTATGCAAATAACGTGCTTATTGCTCACCAAGTGGGTTGGAAAGCTTGATATAGTACAAATAAGTTCATGGCACCTTTGTGGAAGTAGGAATATTCAAATAAGGTGCATAGAAACTTAATGAGGGGATTGGTCAGTTTTGTCATCTTCTAGGCTCATAATGCACTATCCCAGAGGCAAGAAGGTGGAACTCACTACCACCAAGAAGAAAAGATGGGAGCAGAGTGCATTCTTTGGACCTGAGGTCCCTATGCTGGGAACTAACTTCTTAGACCCAGGAGACAGAGAGAGAGATGTAGCACAGAAGACAGTGGAAGACAAGAACAGGTGATCAATAAGTAGCGACAGAGAAATAGTGGCAACAGAGGCAGCAGAAATAGGACATCAGCATGTCATGGTGGGCTTCCTGGCCCACAGCATGAGAGGCTGAGTGCCTTCAGGAAGGAGGCTTGCTGGCAGAGTAGGAGGCCTCTGGGCCCTTGGTGTAGTGAGGGTTGCAGAGCTGTGGAGCAAAGAGTTCTAACACTTAATCAGAAAAGGCCTGGAGCAGGGCCTAGTGAAAAAAGGTCCCAAGTAGGGGGCAGAGACAGAGGGTGACAAGAAGCTTTCCTGATTAAGAAGTTTATTCGGAGTTGTTCCCGTTACCTGTAAGTTGATCTTGATCCTGTGTTGTATCCTATTACTTCCCTAACAAACCCCGTAACTGTGAGTTCTTTGTGGTCATTGCAATGAGTTACTAAATGCAACAGAGAAACAGAGAGTGCTGTGGGAGAGATGGCTGGTGTAAGAATTTGTGAAAAGTTTGAAGAGAGGAGGTATGTCTGACTTCCACTTCATAAGAATAAGTCGTGGGCTGATGCTGATAGTGATTCTCTCTCCCCCTTGAGGAGTGGAAGGAGGTCAGATGTCTCCATTGCCACATCATTTTTTGTTTTATTTGTTACTTTTTTTTTATTTAATGTTTACTGTGATTTGGGTGAAAGTTAACAAAGCAAATTGATTTTCCATTCAACATTTCATACACATCTTGATTCATGACATTGACTGCAATCCTCACAGTACTGCAGTACTTTTCTCACTTCCTCCCTGTGTTTACTGTTTTCATTCCTCCTCCTTTCCAAACCCTTCTTGCCTTCTGAGCTTTATCCATGGGCAAAATGCTGCCCTTCTGATCTCATATGGCTGATTGTTCTAAGGAGGAGTGCACAAGTCCCTGATGCTATTTTTCATCTTATAGACCTATTATTTGGCTGAAATTTGAGCCATGGTAGTGAGTTCCATTCCAGGCCTGAAGGGTACTAAGGGTAACGTTCTCTGAGGTTCCACCAGTCTCTATCAGACAAATAAACCTAGTCTTTTTCATAATTTGGAGTTTGGTTCCACATTTCTCTCCCACTCTATCCAGGACATCCTGTTGTGATACCTTTCAGTATGGTCAACAGTGTTAGCTGGGTACTGTCTGGTTCTTCTGGTCTCAGGGTCATGGAGGCTGGGGTTCATTGCATGGTTCATTAGTACCTTGGACTATTTTTTTCCATGTATCTTTCATTTCCTTCACTCTTCTTTGCTCCAGAAAGTTGTATCTTAGATCGCCACTCACAAGCTTTTAAGATCCCAGTGGGTTCTCATCATAATAGGGTGTAGAACATTGTCCTTGTGGACTGTTTATGACATTTGACCTTAATGTTCCCTGGAAACTATTGTCCTGAGCTACCAGACCCAGTGACTCCTTCCTTCAGGGTCTTTGACTATGGCTAAGAAGTTTTCCTAACTTTGTGTCTTGTGTGGTCTCCTATGTTCATGGATATATTAGCAGCACATAAAAATGTATATGTAGAGATATCCTCTGCCAAACTTGTATATCTGTGGCTCTAGACCCATTCACCTTCCCACTCCTATCCAGCTTAAAGTCCCCAATTTTTCAACCTGAGCATATTCCAAGGACCCACAACCTTTTTGTCTTTGTTAATTCTGAATCTAGAATTCACCTCATCAGCTTTCCCTCTGAGGCAGTCATGTACTGCTTCAGTCATATGGGGATTATGCTGACATTTTTATGCATAGATCTGGCACATTTCTTTGGGCTTTTATGAATTTCTTTTAAAAATGTTGCCTGTCATTTCTTGCAATTTTGGAGGGAGAAAGCAGAGCTTGTTCTAAGATCGCATTTTAATCCAATCTTCTCTATTTCTAATGGGCCAGCAGTTTGAACAGAAGTATGTTTAACAAGACAGAAAGTATGAATGCAGAAAATTTCTTGGAACCTCTCTACACTGAAGAGTGACAAACAAAAATTAAATGAAAGCATAGTAAGCCAGGCTGTTTTACATATACTGTTGTGTTGAATTCTCACGCTTGTACTGTATGGTACTGAATAATCATGTCCATTTCCTAGTAAGAAAACCAAGTCTCAGAGGGGCAAATAAACCAAATCAATTTCAAAATCAGTTTATCAGATGTACCACTACTAAGTACTTTCCACTAAACTAGTTAAGTTATTTCATTTTTCTGAGAATGTTTTATCTACCTGCAAAATAACATGACTGAACTGCATGGTGTGAGTGGCCATATAACAACCTGTAATTGTTTGAGCACCATGTTCTGATAAGGAGCTCTGGTGGTATAGTGCTTAAGGCATTTGACTGCTAACCAGAAGACTGGTGGTTCAAAATCACTCAGCTACTCCTCAGAAGCCACTCCTGGGCAACTACTTCTGTAGAGATACCGCCTCAGAAACCCAAGGAGGGGTCACTAGGAGTCGGAACCGACTCAACAGCCATGAGTTTGATTTTGGTTTATATTCTGATAGTGCCCCTATTGTGTAGACCTTACATTTGCTGTTAAGTTCCATCGAGTTGAACTTGACTCAGTGGCACTGTGTTCAGCGGAATGACACACTGTCTGGTTCTACACCATCCTCACAGTCTTTTACTATGTTAGCCCATTGTGGCAATCATTATGTCAGTCCATCTTGGTGAGAGTCTTTCTGTTCTTCACTGACCCTTAGAATGGCACTTGTGGTACAGTGGTTAAAGTGCTCAGCTGCTAACCAAAAGGTCATGGGTTTGAATCCACAGGAGGATGATGTGGCATTCTGCTTCTGTAAAGATTTGTTGTTATGTGCCGTCGAGTCGGACCTGACTCATAGCGACCCCTCCTTGGGTTTCCAAGGCAGTATCACTACAGAAGTAGATTGCCCCATCTTCCTTCCGAGGAGTGGCTGGTGGGTTTGAACCACCAGCCTTCTGGTTAGCAGTCAAGTGCCTTAGCCACTATGCTACTGTGTAGCAGAGTAAATCCCATTCTTCTTATACAAACTGTAAAGATTTAGAGCCTTGGAAACCCAATGTGGCAGTTCTACTCTGACCTATAGCATCGCAGTGAGTTTGAATCAACTCTTGGGCAGTGAGGTTTTTTTTTTTTGTTGTTGTTATTGCTACTTTAGTTGTACTTTTTACACTTGGCTTGACAAAGTATCATTACAAAATCAGTTTATATTTCCCAGCATATCTTATTGTTAGGGTGCAGGTGTGATTTCTCTGTGGCTGGTCAGATGCACCTGTGTGAAGCATCAGTTTGAACCAAGTGGGGGGGAGCAGCCATATTTCAACTGTACAGAAGCAGTGAGATTCTGGAGTGTGGCTTTTTACTCAGGAGTGTCATGACGGCAGCAGCTCCATCAGTGAGACGGTTCTGTAATGTGCATCCATGAGCTCAGCTTAGAATCTGCCTTCTGTGGTCCCAGTGATTCTGTGAGCTGTGTAGCAGAGTAAATCCCATTCTTCTTACACAAACTGCATTGGATCCTGTCACTTACTGATAAAAACAGTAGCCAATAAGTAATGCATATTTTTATTTTATGACTTAGATTTTGGCATGTATGATAACTTTTGCTGGTTTATTCTTAACCTTCTTATTGTAAAATATAACATATATGGAAAACCAAACAGTGTAATGAATAATGAAAAGCAGTCATGTACCCACTATTTGTATCAGAAATCTCCTTTATGCCCCTTTTAAATCACACTTTCCTCCCTCTCTTTTGGGGGGCTAGGAATAAATAAATGATCCATCTGATGTTATAGTGATCAGTTCCTTGCTTTTCTTTATGATTTTCCTAGCTGTCATACATAAAGAAGCCCTGGGGGCATAGTGATTAATGCATTCAGCTGCTAACGAAAAGGCTAGCAGTTCGAACCTACCAGCCATTCCAGGGGAAAGATGAGCGAGGAAGTCTGCTTCTATAAAGATTGATAGCTATGGAAACCCTATTAGGGCAGTTTTACTCTGCCCTATAGCGTCTCTATGAGTTGGAATTGACTCAGTGGCAGTAGATTATTTATTTATTTTGAATAATCTGTAAACAATAAAGTTTGATTTGGCCAGTTTCTGAAATTTACATAAATGAAATTATACTATATATTATTTATGTCTTATTTCACTCAATACTATCCTTGTGCATAATTGCATTTTTTTCATTGTCAGTGTTATATACTGTTCCATTGTATAACAATACCATCTTATTTACCATAGATATTTGTGATATTTCCAGTTTGTGATGAGTGTATTACGGGAATATTTATAGCAGTCATGTTGTTGTTATATGCCATGGAGTCAGACCCGACTCATAGTCACCCCTCCTTGGGTTTACCAGGCAGTATCATTACGGAAGTAGATTGCCCAACTTTCCTTCTGAGGAGTGACTGGTGGGTTTGAACCACCAGCCTTCTGGTTAGCAGTCAAGTGCCTAGGCACTATGCTACCAGAGCTCCTATAGCAATCATAATCATGGTATCGTCAATGCCTCATATGCATGTGAAAACTGGACAATGAATAAGGAAGCCAAAAGAAGAATCGATGCCTTTGAATTGTGGTGTTGGCAAAGAATACTGAAAATACCACAGACTGCCAGAAGAACAAACAAATCTGTCTTGGAAGAAGTATAGCCGGAATGTTCCTTAGAAGTGAGAATGGCCAGACTTGGTGTCATGTACTTTGGCTGTGTTGTTAGAAGGGACCAGTCCCTGGAGAAGGATATCATGCTTGGTAAAATAGAGGGTCACCGATAGAGGGGAGGACCCTTAATGAGATGCATTGACACAAATGGTGTCTGTGACAGTGGCTCAAGCATATCATAAGTATTGTGAGGATAATGCAGGACTTCTTTCTGTTGTATGTAGGGTTGCTATGAGTCGGAGCTGACTCAGTGGCCCCTAGTAACAGCAACATAAATATTCCTGTACCTGTATTTGGTACCTGTGTGCATGAGTTTTTTCTTGGGTTCTTATCCAGGACTAGATATGCTAGATTGTAGGGTACTTGCATCTTTAACTTTGGTGACTTGGTTCTAACAAAACACTCAAAATCATAAAAAGAAAAAAAAGCTTAAGCTTACTGGTCTGATGGAGACTGTTGACTCCCTGAGCCTGTGACCCTTACTCATCCTTCAGGCCTGGAACTAAACTCACCTCAGGGGCTCAACTTTCAGTGACCAATAGACAGGCCTATAAGGTAAGCAGTAACAGTAGAGGGGTATGCACTTGTTAGAACAATCAGCCACAGAAGATCGGAAGAGCAGCTTTGGCCCAGGGATTAAGCTCAGAAGACAGGAAAGAAGGACAAAGAGAAAGGGGAACCACAAGGAAGAAGTGGGGACTGCAATCAGTATCATAAAACCAAATGTGCTTGAACTGTTGGATGGAAAACCAATTCGCTCTGTAAGCTTTCATTCAACTCACAATAAAAGGTTAAGAAAACAATGCTTCTAACAATTTGTTTTCCCACTAGCAGTGTTTGAGACCTCCTCTCGCTGCATATTCTTATTCTTGATACTGTTAATTTTTTTTTTTTCATCTTTGCCAAAGATGTATAGTGGTAAGTGATGGTGGCTGTTTTGTTGTTGCCGTTAGGTTCTGTGGAGTTGGTTCTGACTCACAGCCACCCTGTGTCTGACGGAGAAGACACTGCCCAGTCTGTACGGTTGTCACACTCATTGTCGTTGGTTCCGACTCACAGCCACCCTGTGTCCGACGGAAGGAGACACTGCCCAGTCCTGTACGGTTGTCACAGTCATTGCCGTTTTTGCACCCGTTGCTGCAGCCACTGTGTCAATCCATCTCACCACGGGTCTTCCGCTTTTGTTTGCTGACCCTGTGCTTTACCAAGCATGATGCCCTGCTCCAAGATGTGGCTATGTACATCTCCCTCATTGGTAGTGGAATTGGGCACCTTTTCATACGTATTTGCTGTTTCAAATTTCTCTTTCCTGTTGTGTATTACCTGGTAGGTTACTCATTTTTCTATTGGGTAGCCTTTTTTCTTACTGATTTGTACATCCTGGATAAGAGCCTTTTGTTGTTTCAAGCATTGGAAGTATCCTTTTCCTTCTGTGCCTTCAGTTTCCTCCTCTAAATGATGTTTTCTGATATTAGAACTTATTATTTTAATGTAATTAAATTTATTATGATTTAATTTATGGAAAGAGCTCTTTGTTTCTTGTTTAACAATTCTTTCTGTACACTGAGGGAAGGAAGGCATTCTCTTATTTATCCTCCAAAAGCCTTTGAGTTTTGACCAAATGCATTTTTTAAATGTTGGATCTTGCTTTAAAAGATATGTTCATTCATTAAAATTAAGAATTGTTTTGATTTTTTTAAAATTTTACTCATTATATTGCTGTTGAGAATACACACAGGAAAACACACACCAATTGAACAGTTTCTGCATGTACTATTTAGTGACATTGATTATGTTCTTGGGGTTGTACAATCATTTTCACCCTCCTTTTCTGAGTTTTCCTCCACTATTTATATAGATTCAGTAGCCCCTAAAGTTCCTAGCTAATATTTCAAGATGCTGTTGTCAGTTTGATCCCAAATAGATAGTTCTTCAAAGAGCTGGATGCTCAAGACTTTTATTTTTTACTAGTTAAGCTGAACTATTGTTTGGTTTTAAGAAGACTTGAGATGTTTTCCCTTTAAGTTTTAAAGATTATCTCAGGGAATAGTTGCATGTGTTCTTCTGACCTTCATGGCTCCTGAAGTCTGGAGTCCTTTAGATTTGAAATTCTGTTCTGCATTTCCCCCCTTTTGTTCAGGATTCTTCTATAGAATTTTTGATCAAAATGTTCAGTACGGGTAGCCAGGCACCATCTAGTTCTTCTGGTGGCATGGCAAAGGAGAGTATTTCATGGAGGCAATTAACCACACATTCCATGCCCTCCTTCTGCACCTTCCTCTGTTGTTCCCAGTGAGTAGAGATCAATTTTTATGTCTTGGATGGCTGCTTGCAAGCTTTTCAAATCCTAGGCACTATGGTCTGGAGTAGGAGGTGGAACAGAAACATTAAACATGCTATTAGGCCATGAACTGGAATGTCCCATATAATCATGACCCAAAAACTCGAAACCAAGAAACCACATCTCATGAGGTTTTTGGTTGTACCTAAGCAACCTGAACAGCCACTCTTTTTTTTTAGTAAATATATCTGTCACCCAACTTTTGCTAATTCAACTTTTTAAAAGTGTATAACTTATCAACAGCAATTATAATAATTGGCTGTGCATCCCTAACCTTAATTATGTTACCCCACCCTTTTTCCCTCCCCACTGCCCTGGTAAACACTAATAAACTTTGTTCTCTATAGCTTTAGCCTTTCTTGTCCTTTTATATAAGTGAAGTCATATAATATTTGTCCTTTTGTGATTGATACATTTCATTCAGTGTAATGACTTCAAGGTCCATCCATATTGTAGTGTGTATGAGGACTTTATTTCTCTTACTGGCTGAGTAGTATTCCATTGTATGTATGTGCCACCTTTTGTTTATCCATTCGTCTGTTGATGGGCATTTAGGCTGTTTCTACCTTTTGGCTGTTGTGAATAGTCCTATAATGAACATCTCCATATAAATCTTTGTTTGCTTCTCTACTTTCAGGTCTTTTGGGTATATAGTTAGGATTAAAAGTGCTGGGTCATGGTAGTTCTGAGAAGCTCTGGTCTTCCATTTAAGCATTTGGCTGCTAACCAAAATGTCGGCAGTTTGAATCCACCAGCTGCTCTGTGGCAGAAAGATGAGGCAGTCTGCTTCCATAAACCCTGTGGGGACAGTTCTACTCTGTCCTACAGGGTTGTGATAGAATCAACTACATAGCCATGGGGTTGGTTTTGTATAGTAGTTCTATTTTTAACTTTTTGAAGAACTGTTACACTGTTTTCCATAATGACTCTACTATTTTGAATTCCCACCAGCAATGGGTAGGGTTTAAAATTCCCACATGACTTTGCCAACATTTGTTATTTTCATATATATTTTTAAAAATGTTAGCCATCTTAGTGGGAGTGGAATTCTCAACAGCAATGGATAAAGTACAACTTCCTCACATCCTTGCCCACATTTCTTATTATTTTTAATCTTAGCCATTCTTGTGGGAGTGAAATAGTATCTTATTGTGGTTTTAATTTGCATCTCTCTGATGGCTAATGAAATTGAGCATTTTTTCATATGTTTGGTGGCCATTCGAATATCTTGTTTTATGCAAGGGCTATTCATACTCTTTGCCCATTTTTGTTGTTAAGTTGTAATTTTATACATATTTTGCCTATTACATATTTTCATTTCATGGACAGGTGTTAAATAGTGCCTTTCCTGGGGTAAAAAAAAAAATGATTTCATCTGGACAGTTGTTGTTGTGTGCTGTTGACTTGATTTTGACTCAAGATGAATCCATGTGATATAATAGAACTACCCTATAGGGTTATCTAGGCTGTAATATTTAGGAGGAGGAGTTCTGGTGGTGTACTGGTTAAGTCATTTGGCTGCTAACCAGTAGGTCAGTGGTTCAAACCCACCAGCTGCTCCATGGAAGAAAGATGAGACAGTCTGCTTCCATAAAGATTTATAGCCTTGGAAACCCAATGGGGAGTCTCTGAAGTTGAAATCAACTCAATGGCAGTGAGTCTGGTTTTGTTTTTTTGGAATATTTAGGGAAGCAGATTGCTAGTTCTTTCTAATACTAGAACTGCTGGGTGAGTTCAAACCAACAACCTCTCAGTTAATAGCTGAATGCTTAACTGTTGTGCCACTGGGGCTCCTCACTAGAAAGTTCCAAACCAAACTTACTGCCATTGAGTTGATTCTGACTCATAATGACGCCCATTGGGTTTCCAAAGCTGTATATCTTTTATGGAAGCAGACTGCCTCGTTCTTATTTGCAGAGCAGCTGGTGGGTTTGAACCACTGACCCTTGGTTGGCATTAAGAGGTTTGAAAATGCCTGTCATTTAAGGTCACCTGAACATAGAAAATTTGGGTTTAAAACACTCTTTTGGTACTACCTTATTTTTACCAAGAGTAAAATCTTTGAGTGGCTAATGACCCAAAACACCATACATATTATGTACTGGTTGAAGCTCACTTATACTTCTAAGTAACACACAAATCTTCTGTGTCGAGAGGATTTATTCTTCTGTGTCCAAAATAGCGTTGATTGCTGAGGAAACAGTAAGGTTTACTCTTCCATATACTGGAATCTTACAGAGGAATTTTTAAAGTCCACATCTCTGTTTTATTGGCTTCTCTGAATTTTAGATTCATCATTTTATGAGGGAGTAGTTATGGAATCCTACTGTCTTAGTTTCTTAGTGCTGTTATAACAGAAATACCACAAGTGACTGGTTTTATTATTTTATTGTTTTTAACTTCATATTATAGTGCAGGTGAATATATAGTTTACAGAGCAATTTAGTTTTTTATTCAACAATTTGTACACATTTTATTTCATGACACTGGTTGCAATCCCCTCAACATAACAGCACTCTTCCCACTTCCTCCCTGGTTTCCCCATTTCCGTTTTTCCTCTTTCCTGCCACCTTTTTCCTTCTGAGCTTTGGTTTTGGGCAAATGCTGCCCTTTTAGTTTCATGTAGTGAATTATTTAGATGAGTGCATTCTTCTCTTGTGTTGTTATTCACTTTATAGGCCCGTCTACTGTTGGGCTGAAAGTTGATCTCTGGGGGTGGGTTCAGATTTGAGGACTGACTAAGGGCCACACTATTAGAGGTTCTGCCAGTCTCTATCAGACCATTAAGTCTAGTCTTTTTTTATGATTTTGAATTTTGTTCTACATTTTTTTCCTCCCTTTCAGTCCAGGACCTTCTGTTGTATGATCGGTATAATCAGTATAGTCGGTAGTGGCAGCCAGCAGGACAGTGGATGCAGTGGTCTGTGTGGTCCGTTAGTCCTTGGCACTAGTTGTTTCCTTGAGTCTTTGATTGTCTTCACACTTCTTTGTGCCAGAGGGGGAGAGACCAATAGTTATAGATGGCCACTTGCACGTTTTCAACACCTCTGTTGCTACTGTAAGTGAATGGTTTCAAAGAACAGAAATTTTGTTTTCTCACAGCTCTGGAGGCTAAAAGTCTGAATTCTGGGTACAGGCTCTAGGAGAAGGCTCTCTTTCTGTTAGCTCTGGGAGAGAATCTTGCATCTTTCAGTTGATAGTCTGCAGTTCCTTGGTGATTGTCATGCGGCATCTGCCTTTCCCTGTTTGTGCTTGCTTTTCTCTCTGTTTAGTCTGTTCCTTTTATATCTCAAAAATCGGTAGGCTTAAGACACACCCTATACTTACATGATTTCATTAACATAACAAAGAAAATGCTATTCCCAAATTAGATGACATCTGCAGATATGAGGTTAACATTCTAACACACGTTTTGGGGGAACTCATTTCAATCCATAACGCCTAGTCTCCTGAAAGAATACCCAAGTGTTCACATAGAAGAGGGGTAGGATTGGATCTCATCAGATCATAAGTCATAGAAAACATATCCAGCCCAGACTATCTTTTCTTTAATGGAGTGAAAACAAATTATAAATAAAATCTATGTTTAAAACTCTACCATCTACTGAGATTAAAGAAGAACTGTCAAACTCTGTACTCTTTGTCCACCTTGATCCTAGGGCCTTGTTTATGGAGCAATGGCAGCCTTCTAAAGAAATTCACCAAAGTCTTGAGGATTCACAGAGGATAATCAGTTTAGAAAGGCTGGAAAGAGGAGGAAAAGGGAGAAGGTAACAATTCACCTGAAAGGAACAACAAACGTGACTATTTGTCTTTTATTGTTGACTTGGCAGAACTGGAAGGGGAGAAATTTGGTCAACACTTAGATTTAAAACCCTCCCTAAGTAGAGACTGCTACTCCTGTAGTGTGCCATGCCTGAGGTTAGCCTCTTGTGCTAGTAAGACTTATTTGCTTTAATAAAGTAAAATCCTGCTGCAATGATCTTCATATCCTTTGTCTTCATCCTCAAGAACTAATGCCACACACACCCACACCCACACCCACACACACACACACACAATTGCTCAGTGCATAAAGGACCTCTAAAGCATTTTCTGTGGGGGTTTCAATCTCTAGTACTCAGCCAGTGTCCCTCTCCTGAGCCATGAGACCTGTCACTTATTAGTTGCTCATTCAATGGGTCGATTTATCGACTTGAATCATAGTGACACTATAGGACAGAGTAGAACTGCCACCTAGGGTTTCCAAGGCTATAGGATTTTCAGAAGCACACTGCCATATATTTCTGGACTATCAGTTACTCCTTGAACACTGTGCCACCAGCTGTCCTTTCAATAAATGTATGTTGAGCAAATGCTGAAATCTTTTGCAGTGAAGACCAACAATTACTAAGTGTGGTCCTAATAAAGAACAATGGGAGTGAAGTTAGGAGAGCTGAATTAATCTCCACTCACCCATATACAAGGAGCTCTGGTAGCATAGTGCCTAACGTACTTGACTGCTAACCAGAAGGCTGGTGGTTCAAACCCACCAGCCACTCCTGGGAAGGAAGGCTAGGCAATCTACTTCCATGGTGATACCACCTCAGAAACCCAAGGAGGGGTCGCTATGAGTCAGATCCAACTCAGTGGCACGTAACAACAACAACACATCCATATACAAGCAAGTTGTTGAACCTCAGTGAGCCTGACATGTAGCAGTTGAACCTCAGTCTGTTTACCTGTTTATAAAATATACATACCGATAGGTAGTCAACCAATGGCTGTTGAGTTGGCGACACTGGTGTGTGAGTGAAAACCTGTGCTTCACAGTTTCAATGGCTGTGATCTTTCAGAAGTAGATCACCAGGCCTTTCTTCCCAGGTGCCTCTGAGTGGGTTCGAAATGTTGTCCTCATCACTTAACCATTTGTGCTACCCAGGATGTCTCCCTCACAGTGTTCTTCTGAGACATTGATACAATGATACAAGTTAAATGATGATCCTAGGACAGTTCATACTGGATGTATCTACTAAATGAGGATCTCTACCCACCTTGCTTGTCACAGTTCTGCTTCTGCCTCTTCTCGTCCCCCCAACCTGAAGGGAGGTGGTTGCTGCCAAGATGAAAAAAGCCAGGACCAAACCACTGTCTTTGGAATCCTTTGAAAGGAATGGAACAGACTCAGAACTTTGGCGGCTGCAACAAATCCTATGCCAAAAGCTGATTTTTTGAAAATTGAAGATTCATTGTAAGATACTAAATCCGGAAGGAACAGCAGGCATCGCAACCTGCTTCTCTCTTCTCCTCCTTCCCCTTCCCTCCGAAGGAATCCAATGCCCTGACAACAGATGTCCCTTCTCCCAGCCCACAGCAGAAGCCCAAGAGCACCTTGACACAGAGCAACAGCCTCCTAGATTTCAGGGTCGCTTGAAAAGAAAAAGAAATGCAACCACTGTTTAAGTTGGAGAAGAAAATATTTCATAAACAGAGACCATTTGGTGAGCCCTTGCTTTGAAGAGCTTTACAGTTCAAACAAACAACAAAAATCTAGTGTTGCATCCAGAGGATGGACTCTTTGTGAGTAATTTCCTTGAGGAGCAAATGTTCTAATTCAGATTGTCAACTTTAAAACCTGGTCAGAAATCAAGAAGAGCTGAGACCGCCTTTGTAAACAGTAGTCAGTACCTACCCCCTGCCATGTTCCTTGCAGGGAAAGTGTGAGTGAGCTGGTTAATAAACACTACATCTGCCTGGGAGAGAATGCCAGATCAAAAGATTTCTGTGTAGGCAGGTTCACTGGTAGGAAGGATGCTTTTAAAAATCCCTGTGGTGTCTAAGTGCATGTGTGTGTGTGTGTGTGTGTGTGTGTTCGTGGGCATGTGCATGCATGTGGGTGCATGTATGCACATACATACATGTGTGTATATGTATTTCTCCTGCTGTACCTTTGGAATCCTAATTATATTAACTCTTATTTAATGTAAGAATAATATCAGTAATTACTGAAGGTTCCTAGGGTATCAGGAAGGAGCTAAATGAAAGATGATTTTAGAGGCAGCCATCTGGTACTGGGGAGCAGAAGGGGCTTGCATCCGGAGCCACAGCCCGAGGGACCAGGCTGGCAGTTTACTCTCCGTGGAGAAGTAGCACTGATTTTGCAGCTTCATAGCTTCGCCTTTAGGGAGAGAAAGCCTGGATTACAAAATACTGTCACTCCTTTATAAGTGGAGAATGACATATTGTGGCAACTTTCCTCATGCAATGTGGGAATGGTTACAGTGATCTCAAGGGATTTGAGAAGTGCATGGACGTAGAAGGCAAGTCAACCTGAGTTCAAATCCCAGTTTTACCACCTGCCTCACAGAAGTTATAGGGAACTTACTGCTTTTTCTGCCCTAGTTGTGGGACCTTATCTTATTTAATTCTCAGAAATGCTCTCTTGTGATCTTTATATAAGCATGTTGTTATTGCTATCATAGTTGGAGAGAGAAAGAAAATAGTGCATAGAGAAGTTAGGTAACTTGGGGAGCGCTGCACAGGACCATGATTCAGATGTCATTCTGCCTCCTTCTCCAGCTTGAGGTCTTCCTGGAGTGTTCATCTTCGTCATTGGGCTATCACAGGTAGATGTCACAGGAAATCCAAACTTACATTGCCCCACCCAACTCAGGCTTGGAAGGACTAATTAAGTTATGTTAAAACAAGGTGTTTGTTTTCAGGGTAAATCCATGAGTTCAGTCTCATGGGTGTGAATTATGCCCTTGCTGATGTCAATTTGTTCTTCTCCCTGGTGAGCCTCATGGCATTCCAAACACCTGGCTTGGCCCTTTCTTACCCATCCATCCATCCATCCATCCACGTATCCATCTATCCATCCATCCATGTGTCAGATATCATTTCATGTGCTGTGAATACAGCAATGAATGAAACAGAAAAAAGGACATATTGCCATGGAATTTATATTTTATTGGGGCGAGATGGATAATAACCAAGATACAAAAAGTATAAACTAGGTTACATAGTTATGAGTGTTATGGAAAAGAAATAGAGAATGGGATAAAGCAAAATAGGGAAGCGTTTTGGGAGGTACGTTTGAAATTTCAGAGAGAACGGCCATTGGGAGTCTCACTAAGAAGGTGGCATCTGAGTAACGACATAAGAGGTGAAAGTGTGAACCAAAGGGTGTCTTCAGGAAAACCTTTACAGACAGAGGAAATAGCAAATGCATAAACCCTAGATGGACGCTTAAGAAGAGAGAAGAGGCCATTTTAGACATAGTGGAATGAGCAAGGGGAGGAGTGGGAGCAGGTCAGGGAGGACATTTTAGACTGTTGCAGGGACTTTGGCTTTTAGTCTGAGGGAGATGGGAATCCATGAGAAGGCATTAAGCAGAGGTGCTGTATAACCTGACTTTGTTGTAACAGTCCAGACTGATGAACAGGGAAACCAGCTAGGAGCCTACTGCAGTAGTCCAGGCAAGACTGATGGTGGCTCTTGCCAAGGTGGTCGCTGTGGAAGTGAGGAGAAGTGGCCATAGTCCAGATAGATTTTAAGGTAGAAGCAACAAGATTTGTACCGGATGTGAGTGTGAGGAAGAGATAATGGCTCTTTCTATTCCAATATATCCCGTACCCTAGAGAAGAGACACAGATGTTCTAAGTCTCAGGTTGCTGTTGGGAGGATGTCACCTGGAGAGCAACGTGTATAGGAATTCAAAGAACAAAGGTAGAATCCAGTGAATCCAGTGTCCAAGTGTGTTAGTGTGGGTCACCATGTTTGTAATGAATATTATGAAAGAGATTTTGGGGGAGTGTCTGTGAATGAAAAAGGAACAAAGGCAGAGAAGTTAGAGCTTTGGGGGTGCAGCACCCAAGGCACTTGACTGCTGACCAGAAGGCTGGCGGTTCAAACCCATCAGCCACTCCTTGGAAGAAAGGTTGGGTAGTCTACTTCCGTAGTGATACCGCCTCGGAAACCCAAGGAGGAGTCGCTATGTGTCGGGTCTGACTCGACGGCACATAACAACAACAACAACAAAGTCTTCAGATTGTAGTACAGGTGAGTTCACTTGTACTTGGCATAGGATTTGTTGCAGCACTTCACTAAGGACAGGGTAAAGGATGAAGGATTGGCTTGGAAGGCTTACAGACTGAAAAAAATGTTGGCCAGGCAGAGGAGTCCTCAAGTCAGGGCTGCCCATCTGTTATACTTTCTTGGGAAAGAATCTGAGAAATACATACATATGTGTGTGTGTCTGTGTGTGTGTGTGTGTGTGTACACATATTATTTATATATATGCATATATACAGATATATACATATACATATGCATATAAGTATATATGTATTTATATTGTGGTAAATCCATAGGTAACAAAACCTTGGACCATTTCAGCATTTTTCACGTGTACAGTTCACTGATATTACCTTGTGTCTACCATGTTCATCTCTTAGTTTCTCCATTCCCACCTATTTCCAACATCCTTAACAGAAACTCAGTTAAGCATTGTGTACTCTCTGAGAGGCATATTTAATGGCTGTCACAAAGAGGATTCCCAGGGTCTAAGTCCATGAAGGTGAATCCACTCCAGTGTAAAAGTCAGGGCCACTATCAGGAGTTTGACAGAGTCAGGGGTGAGGTCAGGATAAGAAGAGCTAGTTACAAGAATGATAATATAACAATGTATACTTTGTGTAGCCCTTACCATCATGAGCCTGGTACTTCTGTGTGGGTATATTTAATCCATACAGCAACTCTGCAGGGTAGCAACAAATAATATTCCCATTTTTAAATGAGAAAACTGAATCATAGAGAAATTAAGTAACACAAGTAGTAAATCATGGGTTCAAACTCAGACAGTGTAACTCCAGAGTCTGTCCTTTTAACTGCTGACCCTCCATACTGAGTGCTAGTCCAGCAGTGTGTAGGTAGAATTTATTGTATAAAGGTCCAGGATCAGGGCAAACATTTGTCATAATTCCACTTGTTGTTCAAAATTCTCCAGCAGCTGTTCCAGTAAAGGCTGATTATTTATTGTGTGTTGGGAATGGGGATATGAGGTTTTGGCTCCTGGCTTTGAGGGGCTCAAAGTGAAATGGTGATGGTGGGTGTTGGTTGAGTGTATGCCCACATTGACCTATCCCCATTCAAGCCTCCAATATTTATCATTTAGTCATGTAGGGCAGGGCTCTTGTCTGTCATACCTTCTGTTTTATTCGTAGTGCCTAGTCTGGGGCTTAACCTATTTTGGTTCTCAATCAATAATTGTCACATAAATTATTTAAAAAGTTATTGAGTAAATACATGCTTGGAAACTGTCTCTCAAATTCCAGGCAGTGGTCAACTTATGATATTAATGATGAAAAGTGTGTCTGTGAAATTACCCCTCTGCTTCAGGCACTGGAAGACAGGAAACAGTAGCTTCATCCACACCACTGTGCTCACTGCAGGAGCATCCGTGGCGACTCATGATTCCCTGTTTGTCAGTTACCTTTCAGAGCACAACACACCCCTAGCAGCATGAAACTATAGCCATTTCATTTTTGCTCATGACCCTGTGGTTGATTCGGTGGTTCTTCTGGTTATGGCCTCGCTCAGCTGATCTCTGCAGTCAGCTGGCAGCTTGGCCATGGCTGCGGGGCTAGGATGGCCTCTCATACGTCTTGCTGATGGCTCATTGTCAGGTGGGCAATAGGCATGGCTAGACCACTTGTCTCTCATGGTCCAGTGGGCTCAGCTTGGTGGTTCACAGAGCAGTGGTCTCAGGACTCCTACAGCAGCAAGAGAGCAGACCCCAAGGTACGAGTGCTGTAAAGGCTGTGCTTGTGCCACACTATTAATGCTCCCTCGCATTAACAAATCATAGGCAAGTAATATGTGCAAGGCCAGAGTCAACGGTTGGCAAATAAATTCCACCTCTTGACGGGAGAGCTGCAAAGCTGTATTGTAAAGGGTTGCATGTACAGTGCTAGGAGGCATCTGTGACCATATGTTTACAGCATACCGCATCACTCCCTCTGGGTCTAGCAATCTCTTTGTCAGCATCATTTCCTGTAGATGGACCCTGTTTCTCATCTTCCTCATGTCATCTCATTTGGAATTAATGACTGTACTTAGTTCTGACCCTGATGCTTCCTTTTCCTTCTAGTTCTCAAATGTGTGGACAACAGTTCTGAATAAACAGGATTCTGCCCCCTAGACTTGAAGGTTGTGAAGTCCTAAATATTTCCACATGGACCAGTGCTTCTGCTTCTTTACATCCATTCATCCATCCATCCATCCACTTAATCATCCATTTATCCACCTTTGGATCCGTCCTTATATCCACTTAGTGCAATTATTTCCTCTCTTGGGGTTATGTGGACCCCTCTCTAAGAGCCAAGATTGATGGGGAGGACAAACACCTATAGTAGAAACTTGCCCAAGGGAAGCAGTTTGGAACCATCAAAAAGGGGAGGCTAATGATGCCTTTGTCAACCATCCCAATAAAATCCCAACCTTTTCTTGTCTCAACACTTACACTCAGCACTAGTATTTATTTCTTTGTCCTGACTTCCCTACTAAATTAGAATTTCTTTGAATGTATGGATCATAGTTATCATATTTACTGTTGATATTGACTCCTTACCATGCAGCATGATGTTTGCATATAGGACACATTTCATAAACATTTGTTCAATTGAATCAAAAGCTATAGAAAAGAGATGACATTTGAACTGAGCTCCAAGCAATAGCAAATAACATGTAATCCACAGCAACTGTGTGAGTAGCTGAGGTTATTCTTATATTACAAGTGTGGAAACAGAGTGCTGAAGTGATTCACGCCTGATCACACAGATGGTTATGGGATGAAGCCAGGCTTATAGTCCTAGGACTGGCGTGTGTCCCACTGACAAATTGTCTACCATTGAATGCTGGAAAAATCCCTGAGAAATACAGACCACTGTGTCTTCCTTCAATGACTCGTCCCTGATATTCAAGTCTTTTCTGCATTTGTGAATCCCACCTTCTTATTTCCAGAAGCCAAAGGCCCTGCCATTCATTCATTCATCAGTTTTTCCATCCATCCATCCAGCAAAGGTTTAATGATTTCCTGATTTTGTTTTGTTTACAAGTGAATCCCCAGCACATTAAAAAAAAAAAAAAAAAGTGTGTGATATGTACTAGATGTTCCCAAAGTACTTGTTGAGTGAATGTCCCAGGAGACAGGGAGGCCATATAAGTGTAGTGATAATAAAAATGTTCATTCTGGAGCCAATTAGTTTGGACTCAAATCTTTGTTCCACCATATGCTAGCTGTTTGGCCTTGTACACGATATTTGACCTCTTCCTCAGCTTATTCATCTGTAAATGCAGTTAATGATAGCACCTACCTCATGGAAGTATTGAGAAGATTAAGCACATTAGTATGTGTAACATACTTAGAATTCTGCCCGACCCACTGTAGCGTTACTGATTTATCATCATTATTAAAAAAAAAAGGATCCAATGCTGATCAAAAAAGACAAGGCCATCACTTTCATAGATCCTACATTTTAGAGGAGCTAATAACAGGCGAATAACCAAGATAATTGCAGAGTAGGAAACTCTCCTGTGAATTCAGCTTTATCTGAAACTGTTGTCGTGTCTTTGCCATTGCTTCATGGATATCTGATTGTGAACTTCATGGCTGTACAGGAGCCTTCTGAAGCTACTCACTCTATTGGACCCATTTGAGGAGGAAGGGGACATTTTCCTCTCTGGTGGTGTTCATCATGTATGATGATGAGAATACCAACTAGTCTTTTGGTGCCCATGTGTCCATTCCAATATGCATGTGCATATGGACTCTTCAGACCTCACGTCCTCCCCAGATCGAAACAGGTAGGCCCGTGCGCCTCACGTGGAGTGGGAATGATGGCTTTCAGACAATCCCTAGCAGCCCCAAAACCAAATCACAACTGCTTAGGGGCTGCATGCACATTGTGGTATGACCTCAAGCTTCAGCTCTGCTTCCTACTCTTACAAATGATCTGGAGTTCAGAAGTGGAAATTTCTGGCAGACTCAAGTATTACTGAGTTGCAGGTACCTGACTATAAGCAAGGTTGTGAGGGTTATTGCCAGTTGGGTGATCAGTCAGGGATCATGGGCCCCCAGAGTCCTGGGCAGTAATTCCTCCCCTTGACTCCTTGCTTCCCGGCAGATTGATGGATACAGATAAAATGCCCAACCACAGGCACATTAGAACCTGTGGCCGTAACTCAGACAAGGCTACTACTTTTGGGTGAACGTTTCTTTTCTTGTGCAAAGAATTTTGGTAACACAGACTGAGGAAACCAAGGAATTTCAGTGTTAAAGGAGATATAACCTATACAAAGAAACCCAAACCTGTTACTTGATCTAAAATCCCTTCCAGTGAGACTTCTGGTGGTCTCTTCAGTCACTCCTCACTCACCACCCATGCTGAATGCTTGACCATTCCCAGAATGCACCATGCTTTATTAACCTCTTACTTCTCACATGGTATTTTTTGCAACCTGATCTACTGTATCAATTAGAAGTCATTTGATTGTAGATGCCAATAATCCAACTCATACTGGCTTATGCAAAATAAAATACATCTAGTGACTCACGTACTGTAGGGTCCATGGGTAGGTCGGCTTTCAGGTATGGTTTGATTCAGGACATAAGTAATGCCCACAGCATCCAGCCTTTGGTGATCCTTCTTCTGATGACCCTATTCCCAGTATCTGCATGGTGCTCTTGGCTGCTTCCAGGCACTCCCCTTATGGTTGCAAGATTGTTCCAGTGCTGCAAACCACACCTTACAGCACTGAATGCATTAGAACCCATACTACTCTTTCCTACAACTACAGCAACTGTCCCTGTGTCTCTCCTTGGCTCTAATTAGACAGGGACGTAGAATATAACAACTGGCTTAAAACCTCTAGAGCTTGGAGTGAGGCCATCCCACTTTATCCACAGGTCCAAGAATGGAGAAGTGAGGTTTCCCAATGAATTTCTTTGTATTTTTATTAGAAGGAGGAATGATGGAAACTGCTGGAGACAACATATTCTTTTCATTATTTTTATGCCTGGAAAATGCCACTTATTATTGACACATATGTTATTGTCACCTATCTCCTCTCCAGGCTGAGTTAATTATTTAACCTCTATCCTTCCATAGCTCTTCATAGCAAACTTCCTTATATCATATTTCTGCTTTCTTTGTGGCCCTGTCTACCCCACCAAGCTTTGAGGCTCACAGGAGAACAACTGTGCCTTATTCATGTTGGAAAATCCCAACTGTAAGACCTGATGCTAGGAATGTTGTGGTTGGTATATATATGTAGGCATTAATAAATACTTACTGAATTAAAGGATGGTATCTTAGATTGACCTTTTGTTATATGGACTGAGTTCCCACTATTGAATTCTGAAACTTCTGCCTGACCACCCCTAGGGTTGAGCCATGTCCTACCTCTTACATGACTTATCTTATTCAGTGATAATTCTTATTTAGAGAGTTCTTCCTTGTGTGGATCTGCAGCTTGTCCTTGCTAATTATTTCATTTATTCCTTCAACAACTGTTTATTAGATATTTACTATGTGCCAGGCACTTGCAATACAGGCAAGTATGATGATGAGGCAGTGTTCCTACCTACAAGGAACTTCTAGTTTAGTGGAAAGGCAGACAGGTAAACAGTCATTCAGTCCATTTACTCACCTTATTCTGTGATGCATTTCCACGGAAGAAATCTTCCTTCCATATAGTATGTATCATCATGATTAAAGATGCTGAATTTGGAGTCAGGCCAACCTAAACACAATTCCTATATCTACCACTTATCAGCTATGTTAGTTTTGGTAATTTGCCCTTTAATCTCTGTCTGATTCAGTTTCCTCTCTTGAATTAGAGGTAACAGTGTAGTTGTCCTGAGGAACCATAATAAGCTAATATTTTTATAAATTCTTAAGAATTTGGAAATAGTAGTTATGTCATTCCCAGGTCTTCTCTGTTAATTGTTCTCAGTTTCATCAGCCACAAAACGCATGATTTTGTTCTGCTGCACAAAGCACAAACTGCTATAAAATTACAACAGACTTGTTTCAGATTAGTACTAAAGTGGAAAAATTTAAAAAAGAAGAGAAAGCAGACATAGATCATTGCAGTGAGGAAACTGAGTCTCCATAAGAAGGAACCATGGGTTCATTTGAATAGCATGTTGTTGTTGTTATGTGCCGTCGAGTCGGACCCGACTCATAGCAACCCCTCCTTCAGTTTCTGAGGCAGTGTCACTACGGAAGTAGATTGCCCAACCTTCCTTCTCAGGAGTGGCTGGTGGGTTTGAACCTTCTGGTTAACAGTCAAGTGCCTTAGGCACTATGTTACCAGAGCTCCCTTGAGTAGCATAGTAGTTCCCTTTTCTAAGTCTTGAGGGCTATATCTTGTCCAAAGGTTATTGGTTGAAAGTGAGGTAAGAGTCTCACTTTATCTTTCATTAGATGTAGCCACATTGCCTTGATAGGTCAACTCTGAGGTAACTGTTGTTGTTATATGCTGTCGAGTCAGCCCCGACTCATAGCGACCCTCCTTGGGTTTCCGAGGCAGTATCACCACGGAAGTAGAATTGCCCAACCTTCCTTCCGAGGAGTGGCTGGTGGGTTTGAACCACCAGCCTTCTGGTTAGAAGTCAAGTGCCTTAGGCACTATGCTACCAGAGTTCCTCTGAGGTAACTAGTAAGGTATTTTTACAAGAGCGAACAGGAGCAACACAGCTAACCCTTTCATCAGATAAGCATTTTCTTTGGTCAGTGACCTTTAACAGTACAGATTGAACAGCTTTGTTTGCTCACTGTAGCAATCACACCTTCTTAAACTATGTTAACTTAGCCTGATTAGTCACATGAATTCTTAGTACCTTTGTCCTTTGGTAACCCTATAGCAACAGACTCTTTTCTGGCCTGCATAATTTTAAGTGCTCATCATGCCCCTGGTTATATTTATTCAGGGACACTCAAGGCTGCTGAAATCTATCAAAACTGTGCCCAAACCTATGGAGTAAAAGACAAAGCAAAACTGAAGTGTCACCTCCTTCATTCTAGTCCTCTTCTTTAAATAAGCAACCAAAACTGATCTGTCTTTGAAAGCTACATCATACTCTTGGCTGGTATTGAGCTTGTAGTCAACAAAAACCTACCAGGTACATTTGCACCTGCTTCTCCATTAAGGACTTGTCCAGATGGTTGCTGGGCTCCATGAGTAGGACCTTGTGTTTATCTCTGTTCAGTTTCATGTTGTATAACTTAGCCTTCAACACCAGCTGGTAGAAGTCATCTGGGATCTTGACTTCATTGTGTAGCATATTGCCTACAAGGTAAAGTCCCAATTTGGTGTCATCCACAGATTTTTATCAGCTTCTGTTCAAGTCCTTTATTTAAAAAATAGATTTGATCCATTGAACACTAATAACCAATGATCAGATGACTTATGGAATGACATAAGGAATATCATACATGAAATAAAAAAAAAGGTCCTTAAAAAGGCAGGAAAGAAAGAAAAGACCAAAATGGATGTCGGAAGAGACACTGAAACTTGCTCTCGAACTGAGAATAGCTAAAGTTAATGAAAAAAGTGGTTAAGTAAAAGAGCTGAACAGAGAATTTCAAAGGTGGTTTCAGAAGACAAAAGTATTATAAAGAAAAGTACAAAATTCTGGAGTTGAAAACCAAAAAGGAAGGACATGCTTGAAGTTGCACAAGCTGAAATGACTGAAGAAAAAGTTGAAGACTCAAGTTGCAACTTTGAAGAATTCTATGAGAAAATCTTGAATGATGCAGGAAGCATCAAAAGAAGATGGAAAGAATACACAGAGCCACTGTACCAAAAATAATTGGTCAATGGTCAGCCATTTCAGGAGGTAGCATATGACCAAGAATGGATGGTATTAAAGGAAGAAATCCAAGTTGCAATGAAGGCATTGGCGAACAGCAAGGCTATAGAAGTTGGCAGAATACCCACTGAGATGTTTCAATAAATTGATGTAACTGTGGAAGCACTCATTTGTCTATGTCAAGAAATTTGGAAGACAGCTACCTGGCCAACTGACTGGAAGAGAGCCGTATTTGTGCCCATTCCAAAGAAAGGTGATCCAACAGAATGAGGAAATTATTGGGCAAATATCATTAATATCATATGCAAGTAAAATTTTTCTGAAGATAATTGAAAATGATTGTGGCAGTACATCAACAGGGAACTGCCAGAAATTCAACTGAATTCAGAAGAGGACAAGGAAGGAGCACTGTTATTACTGATGTCAGTCAGATCGATCTTGGCTGGAAGCAGAGAATATGAGAGTGATGTTTACTTGTGTTTTATTGACTATGCAAAGGCACTTAGTTGTGTGGATCACAACAAATTGTGGATAACATTATGAAGAATGGGAATTCCAGAGCACTTAATTGTGCTAATAAGGAACCTGTACATAGACTAAGTGGCAGTCTTTCAAGCAGAACAAGGGTTCTGCATGGTTTAAAATCAGGAAAAATGTGTGTCAATGTTGTAGGCTCTTACTGTACTTGTATGTGTCAGGGTTGTATTCTTTCATATACTAATTCAGTCTGCATGCTGAACAAATAAACTGAGAAGCTAGACTCTGAAAGGAGTTCTGGTGGTGTAGCAGTTAATGCATTTGACTGATAACTAAAAGGTTGGTGGTTCGAACCCACCAGGTGTTCTGCAGAAGAAAGATGGGACAGTTTGCTTCCATAAAGATTCACAGCCTTGGAAAACCAGTAGGGGTTGCTGAGTCAAAATCAACCCCATGGCAGTGAACTTAAGACTATATGGGGAAAAAAAAACCATCCTCAGGATTGGAGGAAGACTCATTAGCAACCTATAATATGTGGATAACAAGCTTTGCTGGAGGACAATGAAGAGGACTTGGAGTACTTACTATGAAGACCAAAGCCTACGTAGTTCAGTACGGATTACACTGCAACAGAAAACAAAAATCCTCACAACTGGAGTTACAAGCAACATCGTGATAAATGGAGGAAATATTGAAGTTGAAGTTGTCAGATTTTATTTTACTTGGATCTGCTGTCAATGCCCATGGAAGCAGCAGTCAAAAATTCAAATGACATATTTCGTTGGACAGATCTGGTGTAAAAGATCTCTTTAAAGTATTAGAAAGCAAAGATGTCACCTTGAAGCCTAAGTTGTACCTGACTCAAGTCATAGTATTTTCAATCATCTTATAGGCATGCAAAGGCTGGGTAATGAATAAGGAATACTGAAGAAGAATTGAGGCATTTGAATTATGTTGTTGGCAGAGAATATTGAATATATGCCATTTACTGCCAGAAAAACAAATTTTGTTGAGAATGGCAAGACTTCGTTTCATCTCCCTTTGGACATGTTATCAGGAGGGACAAGTCTCTGGAGAAGGGCATGACGCTCGCTAAGGTAGAGAGTCAGGGAAAAAGAGGAAGACCCTCAATGAGATGAATTGACAGTGGCTGCACCAATGGGCTCAAGCCGAGCAATGACTGTGAAGATGACACAGGCCTGGGCAGTGTTCATTGTGTTGTATGTAGGATTGCTGTGAGTGGGAACTGACTTGATGGTATCTAACAGCAACCCTAACATTCATGTCCTTGACAACCAAGTCCTTGGTAGGAACATTCAATATGAGGCCAAAGGCTGAGATTGCCCTCTCTCGTGGCTAAAACAGTGAACAGAAGACATTGCTCTGGCAGTGTCCTAGGGCGTCTGGTGATAGGCTCTGGAAAGGACCACAAAGATCCCTGCCTTCTGTTTCAGAAAGAAACAGCTTCCCTTCCCTCCACCTTGTAGCTAATGCTCTTAGAAAGCTCCCCAGTCAGTACAGGAGAAAATGACTGTGACCCTAATACAAGGACCTAATTTAACATTAACTCTAAACACAACTACATTTAGCAGACTATTAGAGTCTGATTGATTCGGAATGATCCCAGAACTTTTTTACAACTTTAACTGATACATCTTTGGAAGAGCAAGTGGACCCACAATTTAAGAGGTTATTGGAGAATGGTAGTCATAGCTGTAATTGTCCATCTTTATTAAGTGCTTACTTTGGGGCACACGTAATCTTTTCAACAAAATTTTGATATAGAAACTATTTGGCAGATGAGGAAGCTGAGTTTAACAAAATCTCAAAAATCGACTGCTGTCGAGTTGGATCTGCTCATAGTGACCCCTCCTTGGGTTTCCAAGGCGGGATCACTATGGAAGTAGATTGCCCAGCCTTCCTTCCAAGGAGTGGCTGGTGGGTTTGAACTGCCAGCCTTCTGGTTAGCAGTCACATGCCTTAGGCACCACCACCAGGGCTCCTAGAGTTTAACAAAGGTTTAGAATGTTGTCTAAGGGTAAGGAGCTAATTATTGGTAGTGCCATTATTCAAAAGGGTTGTCTTCCTTGAAATTCAGATTGTAGCAGGCCCCTCTTTTAAAACCAAACAACTTTTCTTTATATTACTCAAAAGATTTGGGCAATTAATTGATAAATGAAATATATTTGATTAATGAATCTTTCATTTATCATATTGTAAGTTGTATTTGGTCAGGGTCCCTATCTATTTTACTTCTCTTTGTACTTCCAGAGCTGGGCACAGTATCTGGCCCATGGATACCAGTAACTAATGATTTGACTGATGGTGGGTCCATGTGTTTAAGAGTATAACTGGAGTCCACGGGCTTTTAAATGAGTGTGACCTTTCAGACGTAGATTGCCAGGCCTTTCTTCAGAGGAGCCTAGGTAGAGTTGAATCAGCAACCTTTATGTTATCAGCCAGGCATTAACTGCTTGTGTCATCCCGAGACTCCTGGCACATGTTGACACTCAGGAACAATCTGCTGAGTGAACAATGGCTACCGATGCACTTCAACCCCTTCTCTGTAGTGTAAGTGAACCTGATTTAGATATTTTCATTTTTACTCTGTGCAACAGTTCTCAGAGTCCCAAATGGGAGTAAATCCTTTCCTCCCACAGCATTGAGAATTAATTAAGGTTTGTGACACTCTTTAAAATTTCTTACAATATATAGCTGCTTTCATCTGGCTAAGTGCAAAGCAGTATTATGGGGCCATTACTGGGCCTGGTGCTAATGGGCGTTTGTCACAGTCTCCTCCTTCTACCACTGTGTGTTAGACCTGTGCATCCCCCAGTAATTGCTAAATAACTCATGGAGTGCTTGGGTTGCTAAATTAAGAAATGAAATAATAGAGCGAGCACAGGAACAGGCATGTGGAATGAATAGAGATGTCCCAACACAGAGGTTGTGCCTGCTTGTATGTCTTTTAAATAGAGTGTGACTCCAGCTAGAATTGCAAGAATGGATTTTTATAGACTTTGGGATAGTTCGGTGGTTCTCTGGGAGGATGTAGTAGCAGTGCTTGATGGGTGGTCTCTTTTGGTTCTGGCTGAAGTCTTGTGGGATGAGGGAGTGGAATACTCACCCGCTCATTGATACGACTAGAGTTGGCCTACCTGTCAATGAGGGAAATGGGGTGATCCAGCTGAGTTCTTGTGCAGCAGTAAAACAATGGCTTCTAATGCATTTCCAATGATTTAAAAGCATCTGGAAATTTGTAGAGGGGCTGGTTTAGTGGAAAGATAAATAAATAACATCAGTTGAAGCCAAATGAAATCCCTTTGACAGGCAAATTTGTCTAAACTATTTCACTTAATGACCAAACCATTCAGCCCCATTTTTCATATTTTCACATCCTTTTGTGTCAATGCCAATTAAAATAAATTTTGAAGAAAGGATTTTAGTGAAAATTTAATTCTATTTAGAGACTCCAAGTGAAAGGGGGGAAAAAAAGGAAAAGAAAGAGTTCCCTAAGAATGCAGAATTTTCCCAAAATTTAATTGAAATTTGTTCAGTGTGTATTCTCACTGGCTTTCAGTTGGATCCAACTCATAATGACCCCTCCTTGGGTTTCCAAAGTGATATCACTATGGAAATAGATTGCCCAGTCTTCCTTCTGAGGAGTAACTGGTGGTTTTGAACTGCCAGCCTTCTGGTTAGCATTCAAATGCCTTAGTCACTACACCATCAGAGCTCCCAAAATTTTGATGAAGTTTTCCTGAGTCAAATTAATTTTTATAATAATCCTGAAAATGTCAGAGATTGGCAGAAGGACTCCTGGATGAATGGAGAGATGCTCAGAAGGAATTGGTATTTGGAGGGGTTAGCTGGGTCCGTATGATGTGGTTTGGGGGTGCAATAGACAAGGAGCTGCTATTTGCTATCAGATGTTCTGACAGCAGGGCTTTGAGCCTGTAGTCAGTGTGGACTTCTTACAAAAAGGATTTGGTACAGTAAAGAGGGCTTCATGTTTGGCCTCAGGTGAGTGGCCCTCTGGCTCCCTTGACGATCATCTTAGGTGGATGTATTTTGTTGTTACTAGCTTCTGTGGAGTCGTCTCCCAACTCATGGTGACTCCATACACAGCGGAATGAAATGCCAAGTGGTGCTGCACCGTGTCTGTGATAGGGTACATGTGGGATGGGTATGATCCATAGGGCTTTCATTACCTGACTTTAGGAAGTAGATCACCAGGCCTTTCTTTCTAGTCTTTTTCAGTTTGGACGCTCCCCTAAAACTTGGTCACCAACATAACACCACAGAAGTCTCCACTGACAGGTGGTGGGGGCTGTGCCTGGGGCACACTGACTGGGGACTGAACCCAGGTCTCCCTCACAGAACGCAAGAATTCTACCACTGAACCAGCTGTGCACTTTTTGTTGACATGGGGCTCCACAACTGGTTGGAGGCAGGCAGGGAGACTGTCAGTGTAGCCGAGAAATCAAGAGCACTTGGAGTGAGACAGATTTGAGTTCAAATCCAAGCTCTGACTCTTACTAGCACTGAACTCTTAGATAATAGGCTTAACCTCTTTGTTCCTCAGTTTTCTCATCTGTAAAGCAGGTCTAAAATAGCACCTACCACAGAGGGTTGCTTTCATTGTATTTGAATGTCTATATTAAGTTCAAATACTTGGAGCATAGTCAGTAATCAATAAATGATAGCAATGAATACTGTAATTATAACCAATATTATTAAAGTTGCAATACACCAGGAATACTAATAGCAACAACAAAATGGCAACATTGAAAACTCAGGTGCAACCCATAGAAAGACAGAAGGCTGTTTAGACAGCATCCTGGTAGCAAGGGTCAGCGGTTCAAACGCACCAGGCGAGGCACTCCATGGAAGAAAGATGTGACAATCTGCTTTCCTAAAGATAACAGTGTTGGAAACCCTATGGACAGTTCTACTGTATCCTATAAGGTCACTCTGAGTATGAAACGATTTGACAGCAGTGAGTTTATGGGATATCTTAAGCGTTTCTCCACATTATTTCGATGGCACATAACAACAACAACAACTACAGAACAGAACATTTAAGGACAATGTAACATCTCATGCATGTCCCCTAATTTAGCTAATCGCTCCCCATTGTCAGGTATTTAAGTTATTTACAGTTTCAGTTTTTATAATTTATTCTGGGATGCATATTCTTGTAGATAAATCTCTACATCAACTGCCATGATTATTTC
>NW_006922025.1:1175948-1187825 GCF_000298275.1 Orycteropus afer afer | reverse complement strand
TAGTGCCCCAGTTCAGCTCTACTTTGCAAAAGTTTATGGCCCTCTGCCTATCAACCAAGGAAAGGGTTAACAAATTGTGCTACACACACACAATGGAATACTATGCAACCCTAAAGAGTAGTGTAGAATCTGCAAAACACTGCATAACATGGATGAACTGGAGGATATTATGCTGAGTAAAGTAAGTTAATCAGAGAAGGACAAATATGGTATTAGTCTACTATTGTGTACTAAAGATTATTAGTGGTCACCAAGGGTAGGAGGGAGGGGGAAAGGGGAAGCTTTCTTTTGTGGGGCATTGAGTTTATGCTAATGGTTGTGGAATATTTTGGGAAAGAACAGCGATAATGGTGGAGCAACATGAAAAATGTCATTAATGTCCCTGAGCTGCAAATGGGGAAATTGTTATGTTGGTGAATGTCTTATTGTGTATGTTTTCCCCACCATAAAACTGAAAAAAATAAATAGTTTATGGCCCTCACATTTCAGCTCATCTCTAGGAGAAAAGGTGCATAGGGGAAGACACAGGGCTGTACGAGCTTCATGTCACTGTTTTCTATCTGAACCATTAGTTTATTGATGGTGGGTTGTCTTTCCAGCAAATCTCTTGATTGCAAATGGATAATGAAGGTGTATTTTAGTACTTTTCATGCTCCAGGGAGGACTCAAGCAGGTTCCTTTCCATCGCACTGAAATATTGATGATGGAACTTACTCATCTAGATTTTTTTGGCCACTGTTGCATCTTGAAGGCTTATGGTTACTCAGAGCCATTGTAAAGGGGTTTGGGAACTTGGGTGTATTCAGATGGTGCTAAGCAAAGTCTTAGGGCACAAGCTGGTGTCTCTGTGTTGAACTGTGCACAGGAGACATGCAGACTGCTGTCCTTGCCTGATGCTCATGAGAACAGTTAACGTGGTGATGTGCATTGTGCATGTGAATCGGGGAAAGTAGGCACTGGCTTCTATCTCTGTCAACATAGTGTCTCCAGATGCATGACCCCAACCTCTTTCCCTCTTTAGACCAGACTGTTGTTTCTGCTCTAATGATCTGACCCTGGTAGCCTGGTAGGGTGATGGAGAGCTCTCAGACTTTGTTCACTTTCCTGGTCCCCATTTTGGAAGTGAGAAGACATTCCCCTCTATCCTCATATATGTAGGTTTATTTACATTTCTTTAAACTTTTAATTGTAATTTCTGTGAACGTTTATAGAGCAAATTGGTTCTCCATTCAGCAGTTCCTCCAGATTTTGTTTCATGCCATTGATTGCACTCCACAATGGAACAGCATTCTCTCCATTTCTTCCCTGTGTTAACTGTTTAGATTTGTCCTTTTTTCCTATCCCTTCCTGCCTTCGGCGTGTTATCCCTGGGAAGATGCTGCTCTTTTGACATCATATGGTTGGCTGTTTTAAGGAGCGTGTATCTCCCATGTGTTCTTGTTCGCTTTTTAGGCCTATTGTTTAGCTGATATGTGAGCCACAGGGGTGAGTTCAATCCAAGCCTGAAGGTGATTAAGGGCCATAGTCTTGAGGGTTCCACCAGTCTTTGTCAGACCAGTAAGCCTGGTCTTTGTTATGATTTCGAGTTTTGTAGTGGGGAGAACCCGCTCTACCCAGGACCTTCTATTGTGAACCCTTTCAGTGTGGTTGGCGATGGTAGCAGGACACTATGTACTTCTGGTAACAAAGTCATGGCAGATGAGGTTTGTGTGGTCCATTAGTTTTTTGGAATAATTGTTTCAATGTGTCTTTGATTTCTTCAGTCTTTGCAGGGAGAGACCAATATACATACATATACACCTCAGTTGGTTGCTCACAAACTTTTAAGACCCCAGTGGATACTCACTGAAGTAAGATGTAAAACATTGTCTTTGTGGACTATATTATGCTAATTGACTTTGTTGTCCCCAGAGACTGTGATCCTGCATCCCCATGCCCAAAGACTCATTCGCTCAAGGTGTGTGTTAATGGGTTCAAGTTTTCATAACTTTGCCCCCTGTATGCTCTATTATGCCCATGGATATATTTGCAGCACATATAAATAAATACATATGTAGAAATACTCTCTGTCAAACCTATATATATTCATGGGTGTAGTCCCATTCGTCTTCTCACACTTGTTCAGCTTGCTTGTCTATCTATATATTCATTCGAAGATTATTGTTACGGCTGTTATTGCCGGATTGTGTGTGTGGCTTCTATCTTCCATTGGACTTGGCTTCACTAGGTATGCTAACCAGAGTCTAACACCCGTGGTTCCCCTCCACTGCTTCTCCCCACCCTGTGGGATTTTTTGTGCCAGACAAAAATCATTCTCACAGATCAATGAGCGTATTCTTCTATGCCTATTGTTTAGCTCAGGATTTTGGTCTTTTGAAACTCAAAACATACAGGCTCTTGAAACTCAAAAAGCCTTTTTGCTCAAGACCTTAGTCTCTGCCTTGAGTTTCAAAAGCCTATTTTGAACCTCAAAGGCCAAGCACTGACCCCTTTTCTCTTTGAATCCCTGGTGGAAAAAAAGAAAAGAAAAGAAATAACACAAACCCTGCACTAGAGACAGTGGGCATAGAATGTTTTAGCCATTCTGTTGAATGGGTTAGGTGGACATACCTGGAACCAAAAACCACGTATCAGCTTCTGTTTCACAGTGATCAATTACAAACTCATTCAAATATGAAGAGCCTCAGAATTCAAATTGTGATGTGCTTATGCTTGGACTAGGTGTACTTTTTTCCATAGGAACCTGAATGTCTTCTGGAGTTTGTCCAAAGAAACTGATAAACTAAGAGTGATGAGGAACTATTGTTGAGTCTTTACCTAAGAAGTAGGCTGAGCATTTTACATATATAGTCTTATTAAACATCATCTTATTTTTGCAACAGTCCTGTGAAACAGGTGTTATTGTTTTTGTTTCAATTTTCCAGACTAGGGAGGGCAGAAGGAAAAAAACTGAACCTCACAGAGTTTAGTCATATGGTTAGTTATTGATGGAACTAGGACTGAAAGCCAGTTCAGAAGTACATCTCTAATAAGTCATGTAAAAAGAAATGCAGAGAATATAGGGAAGGGTCAATACTTGAGGAAGGTAAATAATGATGAGTTAAATTGAAGGAAATCCATTGCATGGCAATTGCACATGCTGTACATTTTACCAGGAATGTCCTCAGATCTTGTAAGCCTTGCTCTTTTCATCATTCATGTCTCACATCACTCTGTTATAGAGGTCGTCATTGACAGTATTGGTGCTAGTTACCTACTGCATCTCTCTTCTCTCATACAAACACATGCACACATACATATACATACATTTGACAACTCTTGTCTCATTTTGTAGCTAATATTACCTCTGCTATAAAAAACACAAATGCACTGCTGTTGAGTTGGACCCAACTCATAGCAACCCCTCCTTGGGTTTCCGAGGCATTATCACTATGGAAGTAGTTTGCCCAACTTTCCTTCTGAGGACTGGCTGATGTGTTTGAACCACAGCCTTCTGGTTAGCAGTCACATGCTTAGGCACTACGCCACCAGAGCTTCTACCTACGCTATAGTTACCTTTTATTTTATTTATATTTTTATGTATTTATTTCCGCCCCTTTCTAGAATATCAAGAATATATATGGGCTTTTATGTTTTTGTTTTTTCCTTTAATTTTTTGGTGAAAACATCTGCAGCTGGAGAGACACCATCTCAACAAATTCCCAAGGTACAACTCAGTGACACTGATCACATGTTTCAAGTCATGCTATCGTTCTTCCTACCTTTTCCCAAATTATTGTACCTCCATCATCTTAACCTCACAGTGGCCTAAGCTTCCTATCCAACCTTTTCAGATACTGTTGTCAATTTCATCTCACATAGCTCATTCTTCAAAAGGGCACAACGTTCAAAGGCAATGCCCTTTACTGATTCAGATACACTATATTTTGATTCAAAGAAGATTTCAGGAGATAGTTTTGTTTAAGGTTTTAAATTTAAAAATTATCGCAGGAAAATATGTTTTGGGGTTCATTCAGCCTCAGTAACTTCAGAAAGTCTGAATTCCATTGAGAAATTTAGAGTCTGTTTCACATTTCCCCCCTTTTGATCAGTATAGATCATGGGGTTTTGAAGGTAGGTACTTTATAAGTTCTGGGTACTTCTTAATTCCAGTTTTTATAACAGAATCTGGCTCACAAGAGTGTTCTTAATAAATACATTTGAGTGAATTTTATTGAGTGAGAAGGAGCAATCAGAAAGGTTAGGAGGGGAAAAGCTCATTTTGCATATCTCTAAGCTGCATTTCAAAATAAAAATGACAAGCTTAAACAGCCATTGCCTTTCAACCTTGATGTCAAAAGCTACTTAGGAAAGTATGCAGGGTTTGCTTTCGGGCTGCTTCCTTAAATGAGTATCAGAAAGTGCCTTTAATGTTCTGCTTCGTTTGTTTATCAAAGACTGACAAGCCTTTATTCTACATCACAGCTGAGATTCAGCAAGATGGGAACTTCCTCTGCCCTGGACTTCAGAGAAACCAAATGTAGCTAAAACATTGCTGTTTCAACTCTGAAATAACCCAGGAATGTGAAAATCCAGCTTAGACATCCTCAGAGGAGGGGAAGAGGAAGAAAAGTTCAATTATTGGTTGGTTTCTAAACCCCTTTATGAAACTGGCAAGACCAATTCAAATCAATTTATATAGTTCTGCATCTTCAAAGCTTTTGGGAGTATACCTGATTTAGGAAACTACCCACCAAAGACTTCTTGTAATGACTGAGTATTAGGTGAGGAAGGAATCATGAAGGTTAACTAACTACTCCAAATATTATTCTAGCTTCTTTTAAGAAAAGAAATTGACTCATTTGAGTACCACCTTTACAAAATTGTGTCATATCCAAGCACCACCTGTGATTAATATGTTATGGATATATACTAGTTGCCAGAAAGTCCACTGTGACTCATAGGGATCCCATGTGTGTCAGAGTAGAACAGTGCTCCATAGGGTTTCCAGGGGGTGATATTTTTGGAAGTAGATCATGAGACCTTCATTTCTGAAGTGCCACTGAGTGGGCTTGAGGCTTCAACTTTTTGGTCAGCAGTCGGACACAGGAACTATTGACACTCCACAGAGTGTGGAGTCCAGCAAGAAAAAGGAATGAACTTGGAATGTGTATGTATGTGTATAAACATTTACTTACTATCTTAAATTTATTTTGAGTCTTTGCACTTCAATAAATAAGTCACTAAAGGAGACTTTAAATCATTAGTATAAATTAAAAAGAAACAACTTGTGTCACTTCCAGAAGTAGAAGACAATTATAAAAACAATACAATAAAAGAACACAATATTACCAACATTCATTACTTTGCCTGTTAAAAATGAGAGCTTGGCCAACACCCCGACTCCTGTACCATGGAATGAAAGGCTGCCCGGTCCCACACCATCCCCCTGATAGACTGTGGATCAAGCTGTTGTGATCCATAAAGTTTTCGCTGGCTGACTTTCAGAAATAGATCACCAGGTCTTTCTCTTCAGTCTGTTTTCGCCTGTAAGCTCCAGCGAAATCTGTTCAGCATCCTAGCAACCTGCAAGCATCCACTGACAAACACTGACAGAAGGGTCGTTGGGCACGAGGTGCCTTGGTTGGTAACCAAACCCGCGTGTCCCACATGGAAAGTGAGAATTCTACCTTAGAAAGCTATTAAAGACATAGGGGAAACCAAAATTAGACTCTCTTTCTTTTATTTTTGAAGTAACCAAAAGGAATGAAGAAAAGTTGAAAAGCGAGTAACTTTCTTACTGTATGTTTTAATATTACCTACACCTGTGTTTGTGTGTCACCTAAAACCATCTGGCCAACTCTAAAATACTGGTTGCATTTGTCTCAGACTTTGGGAACCACTTGATTATCCAAATCTGTAATTCCCTGTGTAACATCTGGCCAAGTTATCATCCAGGCAACTCGATCATCTGCTGGGATGGAAGCCCACAGTCTCCTGAGGCAGTCCACTCCAGGTTCTCACACTTCAGGGTGAGAAAGTCCTAGAATACATGAGTTTGTCGGGGTGAGAAGGAAACATATTCCTTAAGAACCTCTGAGCAGATGAGATATTTCAGGCAGATAGAAAAGCATTTCCAAAGACAGAAGGAAAGAGACAGCATGGCCTATTTTAGGGGAACTTCAATGTACTTGATCCGTCATGGCTGGAAATGATGCAATGCAAAAGAGGAGGCAGGGAGGGCTGAGAGATGAGGCTGGAGAGGTGGTCATGAGCCAGGTAGTGGGGAACCCAGCAGGCTGTGTTCCTCACTTTCAGCTCCAGCTTTGATAAAAGCTCAGTGCCTATTCCTTGTCGTTTGCACTGGTATTTATAGATAAGTCATATTTGGGTGGCAACAGTGTACCCTTCTGGACGGAATCTATTTTTGGTGCATGCATATACTGATAAGCTTTTAGGGGCAGATGGAAGGGGTGTGAGAGCTTCTAGGATTTTGTTTTGCTTTATGAGATATGCAGGCTGAGGAGAGAAATGGATTTCTAAGGAGCACATCATTCCCTTGGGAAGGATATCATGCTTGGTATAGTGGAGGGACAGCAAAAAAAGGGAAGACCCTCAATGAGATGGATTGACACAGTGGCTGCAACAAGGGGCTCAGGTTTAGCAAGGATTGTGAGGATGCTTGACTGGGCAGTGTTTCATTCTGTTGTACACTATGAGTCGGAGCTGACTCAATGGCACCTAACAACAACAACAACAACAACAACAACAGCAACAACAGCAACAAGGAGCATAAAAGGGGATTTGTCAAAGCTTGGGTGAGATAAGAAAAAAAAGGTGCAAGGAGTTGGCTGTTAGAGGGAGGAACTTCCAGAAAAGGAATAACAGCTGTCTGATGGGAAATCTGGTGGTTTCTGTTCTCTGCTCAGAGGAAGACACTGAGACTTATGGTTCAACATGTACAGTTTATTTAAGGAGTTCCTGGATGGTGCAGAGGAACTCTGGTGATACTGTGATTAAAGCATTCCCCACTCTCTGGTTCATGACTAACCCTCCAGCTACTCCATGAGAGATATAGGAGGCAGTTTGTTTCTGTAAAAGATTTACAGCCTTGGAAGCCCTATGGGGCAGTTCTGCTCTGTTCTGTCGGGTTGCTATGAGTCAGAATAGACTCAGTGGCAGTGGGTTGGTTTTTGGTCTTGGGCGGTGCAAACGGTGAATGTGGGTAAATGTGCTGGACTGCTAATGGGAAGGTTGGAAGTTTGAGTTTTCTGAGGGGTGCTTCAGAAGAAAAGCGGGGGGTCTTCTTCTGAAAAGTTAGCCACTAAAAACCTTATGAGTCACGGTTCTACTCAGACACACATTGGGACCCTTAGTTGGAGTTAGCTTTAGGCCACTGGTAACTAGTAGTTGGTTTAAGAGGTTCAGGGACCCCATCAGGCAAGTAGTAGGTGATATAGGGAAGGGGAGGCAGCTTAAAAGCGGTGGACTATTCAGCCAGATATCACATTGAGTGTCTAAAGCTTAATCCTGTGGCAACTCTGGGAAACAGGGTAAACAGCGTGCTCAGAATAATGTTGATCAAAGGGAGGGCATATAAGCCCAGCTCCTTTGTTATCTGGTGAAGATGATATTAATTCCCCCAGGGAGATACAAATTCCCTGTTGGAGCCCTGGTGGCCCAGTAGTTAAGTGCTCAGCTGTAAACTGAAAGGTTGGTGCTTCTCCCACTGGCTCTGTGGGAGAAAGATGGGGCAGTGTGCTTCCATAAAGATTACAGCCTTGTGATCCCTGTGGGCAGTTCTACGCTGTCCTATAGAATTGTTAGCAGTCAGTGTCTGCTCCGCAGCACGTAACAACAACTTGATCTGTCATGGGCATGGACAAAGAAGGCTTCTGCCAGCAGAAGACAGCCTTCCCGCAAAGATGGAGGCTCTGGTTGGTGAACATCAGAAAGGTGAGCGTGGAGATAGAGATGGTAAGAAGTCCAAGGGGATTTGAGTGAAGCATCACCAGCATCTGTTGTGTGCTGTTTGGAATGTGTATCTGCCTTCACATCTATCACATGAAATCTTCAGTAACATACCCACGTCTTGTTAATGGATTGGCAACTTGAATCCACTTGGAATATATGACTCATTACTGAGTCTGCCCTTAAATTGGGCTCCCTGGAGAGCTAGTGCTATCCAAGCCGAACTGCCTCTTCTGGGTGACATCCCTACACTTGAATAGTCAGGTCTGTCTTAGTGACAATGACAAAAACCCAATGCAAACTGCCATAAAACAAAGAAAAGAAAACTTACTGGATCTTAGGACTGAAAAGTCCTGGGGACAGTCTTCAGGCACAGCTGGGTCTAGGGGGTCAAATGATCTAATTAGATTTTGCATTATCTCTCTCATCTTCTATCTTTTTTTCTGATTCCATTATGTCCTCATGGTAATAATATTGCTGCCCAAAGCTTCTGGCTTGTATCCTATCTTCTCAGCCACCTCAGTGGAAGATGATGACTTTATAACAGCCCATGGGTTAGTCTTATTGTGATTGACCTTCCTTGGGTCATATGCTCATTTTTGAAGCATTCAGTGAGGGCACAGTGCTCTGATTGGTCAGGCTATGGTCACATGTTTCCCTACCCTTGGAGCTGGAGGCAGGCTAAATTCCACCCAAATCTAATGGACTGGGAAGTAGAAGAGGAGCTATTTGCCAAGGCAAAGTGGGTGCTATTTATAGAAAAAAGAAGAGAGATTGGATACTGAGCAAGCAAAAATAAGAGTGATCCTCTCCAATCAAGAAAAAACAAGATACTCCGGGGTTGGAAGCTCTGGCCTGTTTTAAGGTCCTGTTGCAAAACCACCCTCTCCGATTTCAGTGGCCCCAGTGATCCCCGCTTGATTACTGTCCCCCTTTATGACACAGATGTACAACTCCCTTTCAGAACTACTAATTCTAGCTAATGGATGAGAGTCTCAAGGTTACCCAGGCACTGGATTTCCACTGACTGCTGTAACCTTGAGCTACAGGCTTTATTAGCAGTATTTAACACAAATTTGCTTTCCATCCTTGTCAGATCCCACTTCAATATGCACCACAGGAGAAGTCAAATGCTAAATTGATTTCTTTAATGGGGACTGTTCTGCAGCAGATAGCAACCCTTCTGGAGATGCATTAGTCAGATTACAATTGAATCTTTTCTCCTTTGCTTTTATGGACTCTCCTCTTTGCCAGAAGGAGGGGACTCTAATATCATCATTTCTCTAATTATTTTGTAGATTGGAGACTAAGAAAGTCAAGAGTCCTGCCTCCTGCCCCCACATCAGAAGCATGGTCTTCCAGCCACTAGACTTTCTAGGGAAGATTGAAATTTAGAAATCGGCATCTTAGGATTGCTGAAATGATTGTGTCAAAATGTTTTCTGGCCACTCGAGAGCAGTGACTGGTGGGAATCGTGTCGAAGAACACTTTCCTGGGTGTCTGTCATCCTTCTGCTTAGTGAGATTTTAGAGATTGTTTATAATTTGGTGGTTTTTCTAGAGAAGCATGAGATTCTCCTTGCTTCTGTTTGGTAAGAACCCATTCCATTCCTTGTATAATAGCAATGATAATTGTCATATATTTAGCTTTTATTATGTCCCAGGCTTTTAGCATTTTCTAACATTGAGCACTTAACGACCCCCTGATGGGTCCTGTTATTGTCCCCATTCCTAGTTCCCGCACCCAAGTTACACAGCTAATATGGCGAGTAGCAAGCGCTGTATTTATACTACCGTCTGACTCCAAAAGGTTTCTCTTTATTTTTTTATTTTTTAAAGTTCCTTTGGAGTTGACTCATGGTGCCTGCATTTTTGTCAGAGTCGAACTGTGCTCAGTAGGGTTTCCTTTTTCCTTCGCCCGAGCGGATCAGCTCCGCTTCTGATGTGTCTGCCCTCTGGTTAGCGGTTTACCCTCCCTTCCCCACCTATCCCTGGTAACCATCAAAGAATATTTCTTTTTCTGTGAAACCCTTTTCTTGACTTTTTACAATATTGTATTGTGGTCTTATACAATATTTGTCCTCTGTGATTGACTAACTTCACTCAGCATAGAGGGCTCTAGGTCCATCCATGTTTTGAGCTACTTAGCAAATTCATCATTGTTCTTTAATGTTGTATAGTATTCCACTGTGTATGTACAATAGTTTGTTGATCCATTCTTCCATTGATGGGCATTTAGAAAGGTGGTTGTTTTAACCAGCACTACATATATGTCCTTCCCTGAGAAGGCATGGCGCACTCATCAAAAATGGATTTGTTACCAGAGCCTAGGGTAAGGACCTAGAATACATTTAAGTCAAAAGTGAGAAAAGACAAAAGTATGTGGCACACAGAGGAAAAGAAAAATAGCATTTGGGTAATACAGATGTTCTTAGCTACATTCCCAATGCCAGCTCATGGACAAGGATAATCTTTATTTCCTAGATGTTTCTATGATGTGAGTTTTGTTTGTAAAGAAGAGGAGATGTGGACAAGAACTGTTAGCTTTTGGGATATCAGGTAGACTCTCTGCTTGGAGAAAACCAAATAGTTTTTTGGTTGAGATCAATGATCTCTCTTGTCTTCAACCTTTCAAAAGCTGACCTCTCTGGGGAAACTGAGGAAGCTTAACACAATTATATGACCTTCCAAAAATGACTTACTCTCTTTGAGCCTGTAATAGCACCAATTGTCTTACCAATTATGGAGGAAAACTTGTGAAGGTTAAATGTAGTCATGTATAATAAAGGATTCAATATATATCAGTTGCTGCTATTTTCAGTTATTTTACTGATTCTTCATTTTTGTGTCTCTGAAATGAATAAGGTGGATCAGCTCCACTTCTGAACCCTGATTGAGTCACCTGAAAATGGATCAGGCTGATTGGGACACAGGAAACTGAGCTCTATAGGCAAGCTCTGAGAGGTCAATAGCAGCTTTAGAAAGGGAGGACCAGTTCAGTCTAGTAACACTTGGTGTCACGAGGATGTGGCTACAGACAAGAAGTGGTCATTGAGGTTGGCTGTTGGCACTCAGGAAGTTCAACAAGAAATGATGGCTGGCAGAATATGATGAACCTGTCACTGGGTATTAGAGACTCAACCAAATACTGTTTAGAGGTATAACTCTATAAATGGGGCATATACAAGTTGGGGGATGGGGGTGGTATTCCCGTGCGTATTGCTGTGTAACAAGCCAGTAAAAAACCTAGTGACATAAAATGACCATCTTATTATGCTTACACATTCTGTGGGTCAGTAATTTGGAAGGGTTTTTTCTGCTTCATGATGTTTTGGGCCTTAGATGGGAAGACTCAAAAGGTGAGGGAGAGTCAACAACTAGAATCAGGAATCATTTGGAGACATCTTCACTCACATGACTAATGAAGATACTGGCTGTCAGCTGGGATCTGAACTGGGTTATCAAGCAGAGCTTCTATGTGTGGTGTCTCCATATAGCCTCTCCAGGTAGACTAATTTGGGTTTCCCCAAGGCATTGAATTAGGTATTGAGACAGAATGTTTCATGAGCGCAAGACAGAAATGCATGGCATTTTTATTATCTAGTCTCAGATGTCACATGACATCATTTACTCTAGCTTCAGGGGAAAGGGTCATAAACCTTGCTACTTAATGAGAGGAATTGGGAAGTCATATTGTAAGAAGAGAATGTGGAGATAGAGTTGTATCCATCTTTTTTTATTTTTATGTATTTTTAAAAATCTTTCACTCTCATGCACCTCCCACTGTCCACCTTGGCTTTGGTCATTTTGTGCTGCCCACCTCCTTAGTGTGTATTGTCTTTCCCTTAACCCAAGTTAATATATGTCTACTGTCTAGTTAACCATCTACTCTTTCCTTAACCCAAGTTAATATATGTCTACAGTGTAG
>NW_006922025.1:1161665-1175848 GCF_000298275.1 Orycteropus afer afer | reverse complement strand
ACCCAAGGAGGGGTCGCTATGAGTCGGGGCTGACTCGACGGCACATAACAACAACAACAGCAACTGTGTAGTCAACCATCTACTCTTCCCTTAACCCAAGTTAATATATATCTATTGTGTAGTCAACCATCTACTCCTCCCTTAACCCAAGTTAATATATGTCTACTGTCTAGTCAAGCATCTACTCTTCCCTTAACCCAAGTTAATATATATCTACTGTGTAGTCAACCATCTACTCTCCCCTTAACCCAAGTTAATATATGTCTACTGTGTAGTCAACCATCTACTCTCCCCTTAACCCAAGTTAATATATGTCTACAGTGTAGTCAACCATCTACTCTTCCCTTAACCCAAGTTAATATATGTCTACTGTGTAGTCAACCATCTACTCTTCCCTTAACCCAAGTTAACCATTTACTCTTCCTTCCTCTGTGATCCCTGGCAACCATCAAAAATGTTTCTTTCTATGTGTAAACTTTTTCTTGACTTTTATACTAGTGGTCATACAGTATTTGTCCTTTTATTATTGACTTATTTCATTCAGCATAATATCCTGCAAGTTTATCCCTATTTGAAATATTTCATGATTTTTCATTATTCTTTAGCATTGTATGGTATTCATTGTGAATGTACCATTATTTATCCATATTCATCCATTGATAGGCATTTAGGCCATTTCCCTGTTTTTGTTATTATGAATAATGCTGTGATGGACATGGATGCGCATATATCTCTCATGTCATGGCTCTTTTTCCTCTAAGATATTTACCTAGTAGTGGGATTGATAGATCAAATGGTATTTCTAATTCCAACTCTCCAGTGGTGTAGTGCCTAAGGCACTTGACTGCTTACCAGAAGGCTGGCAGTTCAAACCCTCCAGCCACTCCTCAGAAGGAAGGTTGGGCAATCTACTTCCTTAGTGATAACACCTTGGAAACCCAGGGAAGGTTCGCTGTGAGTCAGATCCAACTCGACAGCAGTGTGTTTGGTTTGGTTTATACCGTTTTCCACAATGGTTGTGCCATTTTACATTTCTACCAGCAGTGTATGAGAGTTCTAGTCTCTCCATACCCTTGTCAGCATTTGTTATCTTCTGTCTTGTTGAACTTTGCTATCACTGCTGGGGTGAGAAAATAATCTCATTCTGATTTGCATTTCTCTAATGGCTAATGCAGGAGCTCTGGTAGCATAGTGCCTAAGGCACTTGACTGCTAACCAGAAGGCTGGTGGTTCAAACCCACCAGCCACTCCTCAGAAGGAAGATGGGGCAATCTACTTCTGTAGTGATACTGCCTCGGAAACCCAAGGAGGGGTCGCTATGAGTTGAGGACAACTCGAGGGCACATAACAACAACAATGGCTAATGCCTGTGAGCATTTCTTCATGTGTTTGTTGGCCACCTGAATATCTTCTTTGGTGAAGTCTGTTTATGTCCCCTGTTCATTTTCTGATTGGATTGTTTCTTTTTATTGTTGGGTAAGGGGATATAGAATGAGACTAAAGAGAATAATCACAGAAAATCTCTCTATGCTGGTGACATCTGTGAAGGTACAGGTGTGGTGAAAAAGGGCCTACCATGCACTGATGTGAGGAAGAGTGTTCCAGACAGAAGGATCAGCACCTGGAAAGACTTTGAGGCAGGAATGATCTTGCTGTTTTGAAGTAACTGAAAGGAGACTGATATGATTGGAGCTTAGTGCACAAAGAATAAAGTCGGGTGAAAACAAGTCAGAAAGGCAAAAGAAGGATTCTAGGGATTGTGGGTTGTGATAAAATGATTATATTTTATTTTATGTGTAATTGGTGATTTTTAAGTGGGGTAACAATATGGTTTTGTTTGCTTATTTGAAAGACCACTCTTGTAGCTCTGGGTAGAATATGGTGGCAAAGATAGATACTCTTGGGTCTAGGCTGGCATCTTTCCAGGTCAGCAACTGCTCCAGGAAAAGGGTTACAGAGGGTTAGCTTCAAGTCACATGCAAACTCATGAACAAGTCACATGACCAGCTTGATGTGGTATTTTGAGTGGCTCAGCCAAGGTCACATACCTACTCCTGGAACCTAGAAATGGGGTCAGCCTCCCCCAACTTCTAAAAATAAAAAAGGATAATTCCCCAAGTGAACATTATGGGTACACTTACAAAATGAGGTAACTAGTGCTGGATAGGAAAAAATGACAGAAGTGCACTGTGCTCCTCAGTGACATCCATAAAGTGTTGCTTGGGCATACTAAGCGACATGCAAGGAGCTCCTTCTTCTGCATCTCCTCCTCCTTCCCCACCACTCACAGGGCAGCGCTATGAGATGGCTTGAATGATGTAGCATTTCTTCCAGGTTTTAAGCCAGGCTGTCTCCCACTTATTTGCTCTGTGTTCTACCTTCTAAGGCTGCTGTTTGGGTCCAAATATTATCACATGTAGCCCCCTGGAAGAAAATAGCAGCATCTCCCTCAAGTAGTTAGTTACCTTTCTACTCAAAATAGACTCAGTTCATTCCTTTCTCTACCCAGGTCACAATTCCACTGCTGTCTTAGACACTTTCCTCTGAGTACTGTACATGACAGTTGATTTTCAAATGCTCTGTTCTGTGCAAGGGATAGGATTCCTTGTTGAACTGGAGTAATTTCTCAATTTAAGCCTGATTTAGGTAGGAATTAGCAGTATAGTATGCAGATGAATTTTTTTCCCAGCTGTAGACAGAGAAGTCAATAGTCAATAAATCATTGATGTTGGGGGTGGCAGAAAAGCTGCTCAGAAAGCAGAATGGGAAGTTACTAGGATCATAATAGTCCTAAACCCACACTTTTGGGCTTTCTGTAGCACTGTGACATCTTGTAGTAGTAGATTTTCTTTTTTAACAGGGGAAAAAAAAATAGCTAAGAATATTATTATTAAATTCTATTCTATTTACTTCCAGTATAGAATTCATCATGCTTGGCAATCATGCATTCATTAAGCAGACACTTAATGAGCACCAACTGCATATCAAGCACTAGACAATGTTGTTGTTGTTGTTATGTGCCGTCGAGTCAGCCCTGACTCATAGCGACCCCTCCTTGGGTTTCCGAGGCAGTATCACTACGGAAGTAGGTTTGCCACCCTTCCTTCTGAGGAGTCGCTGGTGGGTTTGAACCACCAGCCTTCTGGTTAGCAGTCAAATGCCTTAGGCACTACGCTACTGCTACCAGATCTCCCAATAGGGATGTAGAGATGAGCAAATAAATCTCCTACATTCAGTTTTGGTGTGGGAGGTAGCTCAGAAAATGCACAATGGTAAGTGTGATCTGTGTTACAGTAAGATTATATGTTATGGAAGGATCATCTTAGAAGGTACATGTAACCAGGCTGAAAGGGATGTACACATGGTGTCCTGTGCTGTAATAACAATGGTGCAAAATCACAGAGACTTGAGAGAACAGGCTGATAAGAGTGAAGATATGACTGGGAGGAAGGATACATGGGATATAGCCAGAAGGCAAAGCTTAGTTAGTAGACAAAGTTCAGACAATGTATGTCCAGGGATGGCATATGAGGGCAGAAGGGGAATGATTGAAGGTTTTAATCATGGGTGATGACTTAACCAGACTTATGTTTTAGACTGATCACTCTGATAAATTAGTCAAGGGTGAACAGAAGTTGGGTGAGCAAAGATGGCCAAGGGGAGGTCTATCAGGAGGCAGTGGACAGAGAAGGAATGAGACAAAGTAGAGACAGTGGACAAGGGGAGGGAGAAATGGGGAGAGACTGGTGGGAGGTGGCTTAGGAGTAACATCAACAGCCTTGGTAGGCGACTGGTATAGGGAGTGGGAGGTGGCAGACTGCACTTTCACTTCACATCCCTTCTAGGCTCCAGCCCAGACAGAACAAAGGATCCTCAGTCTCAGAGATTGTCCTGGGATTTGTTGTTGTTGTGAAGTGCCTTGGAGTTGGCCCCCAGCCCCTGATGACCCTGATGATGATGAAATGAAAGGCTGCCCAGTGCTGTGCAATCCACATGACTGGTGATGGACCAGACCATTGTGATCCAGAGAGTTTCATTGGCTGATTTTCGGACTAGGTCTTTCTTCCTACTCTGTCTTAGTCTTGACGTCTTCTGAAATGTGTTCGGCATCATTGCTACATTCAGGGCTCCACTGACAGATGGGTGGTGTCTGTGCATTAAGTGCATTGGCCTGGAATCAAACCCTGGACAACCACAGAGGAAGCAAGAATTCTACCAGTATTGCATGACTCCCATGCCCTTACCCAATCAATGTACCACATACCTAACTATGACAATACTTAAGGGTATTGTGATTGTGTTACAGGGAAGCAAAGTGACATGTTTTGAGTGATTCAGTACACCCAAACAAAAAATCAAACCTCTTGCCATTGCACTGAGTCAATTCTAACTCTTAGGGACCCTATAAGGCAGAGTAGAATCACCATGGGATAATCTTTATGGAAGCATACTGCCACATCTTTCTCCTGTGGAATGGCTAGTGGGCTTAAATCACCAACTTTTCAATAAGCTGCTGAGCCCTAAACCACTGTGCTACCAGGCTCCTTTGATTCAATATAAACCAAAAACCAAACTCACTGCCATGAGTCCATTCTGACTCATAGCAAACCGCATCGGGTTTCCAAGGCTGTAAATCTTTATGGAAGTAGATTGCTTTTCTTTTCATGGAGCAACTGGTGGATTTGAACCACTGACCCTCTGGTTAGCCAAATGCTTTATCCAGTACACCACCAGAGCTCTTTTTGGTTCAGTGTAGTCAAGTCAAAAATAAAACTAAGGGTTCTAACTACCTTTCAAGTGCCAATTTCACTCAACCTTTAGATTTCTTTAAACACTGGCCCTGAGATGCACTTTGGACAGAATATGGGCTGGTCAGACATGGTGCAAATCCCAGAATAGCCCTTTGCTAGCCATGTGGCCACTGGCAAGGTACCTAATTTCAGGAAGCTCCATCTTCTTCGCAGGACCTTGATGAGGGTTGAATGAGATAAAACAAAGAGTACATGAGTAGAGGCACTCCCGGCCCAGTAGACTTGTCTGAGTTAGGCTTCTCCCACTCTCGTCTTTCTTCCCTTCCTCCCTCCTCCTACCTTCGTCAAGTGTTTATTTTCCTGAAGAGGCTGCCTATGGAAGGGACTTTTACCTAATGATATGTTCTCCAGACCTATGTGTCAGATCATTTTTAGTTGTTGTTCGGGTTGTTTTCTTTTCCTTGTTTCTTTCTCATTTTAGCAGATGAGGACTCTTGCTATGTATAAAGCTGATATTCTGAAGATGACAAGGCATCTCTTTTGGTACAGACTGTGCCTGGGGATTTTTATCTATGTGTGCACAGCGTTCATCTGAGCAAGTCTGTTCAGGAGAGACCTGGCAATATGTCACAATGTGCTGCCTGGGATGTAGACAGCTTTAAGTCCCAACAGAAGGAGAGGAGGTGTTCATCCAGGCCTCCGTATCACAGAGACCTGCAAATTCTTCTCTCTGAATGTTTCTCAGTCTCACACTATCCCCATTTCCATGGATGGGTCCCTAGATTTTGCTTAGACTATTTAGCCTAGCAACCTCTTGCTTCATCTCCTGAGTCTTGTCTCCCACCCTCAAATTAAAATATGATGATAGTATTAATAGTACTATTAGCACTCTAACAGTTAATATTTCTTTGATGTGCCAGGCAAGAATAAAAGCTCTTTGTAATTATGAACTCATTTGGTCTTTACAGAGAGTCTATGTTAAATAAATCTATTTCCCTCTCTTACTGCAAATATATGAGAGTCTCTTGATCTACTTAAATATATTTAAGCCACTGGGTGCTGAAACAGTAAATACTTTGGGCTGCTAGCCAAGAGTAAAAGGTAGAGGTCAGAGTTCACAGAGAGGCACCTTGGAAGAAAGACCTGGCAGTCTACTTCTGGGAAATCAGCTGTTGCAAACACCATTGAGCACAATTCTGTTCTCTGTACTTGGAGTCTCCATGCATTGGAGTCGACTTGAGGGCAACTGGTTAATATACCGGAGTAAGATTTCCCAAATTTCCCTCTCACACACATCGCCTTGGTTTCTGCTGTATAGGGCTGTCGATATGGTCAATTACATGAGTTCTGTTCATATTGTATACCACTTACATCATTATTTACTTGTCTTTTCTGTAAATTAACTCACTGTTGAAACAATTTACATAGATTAAAATGTTTAAAATTAACTCTTTCAAATGCACCATGTCATTTGCCACCAATAAAAGGTAATCAAAAGCATAAACACAGTGAGGACCAAGCGATAGTATTAAATCCTAGCTGGGTAGTGTTAGATAGGTGCTCTGGTGACACTGTAGTTAAAGCATTGGGCTGCTGACCAAAAAGTAGGCAGCCACTCTGTAGGAGAAAGATGAGGAAGTCTGTTTTCATCAAGATTTATAGCCTTGGGAACCCTATAGGGCAGTTCTACTCTGTTCTGTAGAGTGGCTATGAGTTGAAATTGACTGTTGGCAGTGGGTTTGGCTTTTTGGTTTGGATAGTGTTAACAGGGCTCTCTGACTAAGGTTTGTTCTTTTTGTGCTGTAAAGGAAGATGAATGAGAGTTGTTCTTAGCTGCCATCAAGTTGATTCCAATTCAGATATAGTAACACCAAGCCAACAGTTTCTCCTTGATTGAAAAACAAGATTTAAATGAGCAGGTACAGGGGACTCTCTTTGCCGCGGTGTGATCCAATGCTCTTTAATGCTGTGTTCTCTGCCTCCTAAACTCATCTCATATTCACCAAAAGGCAATCTTTTATTGGGAAAAATTCTGTTTGACCAGATAAAGTACAGTTGGACACTAAGCTGTTTGACTGTCCAGATCTGCTTCCCTCTCCCTAGCCCTGCTTTTGTCTCTGCACCAACCTCACCTTTCTCCCTTTATGTCTTTCTTTTTACTGTCTTTCTCTTTGCACATGCAGAGCTCTATGGCTGGAATGCCCTGCTCTTCCACTTTCAGCTATACACTGGGATACACGTCTTTCAAATGTTGTTCCAGTGTCGCCTTCTCTATAAAGTCTTTTTCAAGCCCCAAAGTAGTTCTCCATTTAAACGTGCTACCTTCAATACTATGCAACCCCATAGAATAATGTAGAATCTACAAAACACCGCATAATGTGGATGGACTTGGAGGACATTTTGCTGAGTGAAATAAGTCAATCACAGAAGGACAAATATTGTATTAGTCTGTTATTGTAAAAAGTCAAGGAAAGGTTTACCTATGGAAGGAAATTTTTTTTGTTGGTTACCAGGGGTGGGAGGGGAGGGAAGGGGAGGGAACACTGTTCGGTAGAGACAAGTACTGATTTGGGTGAAGAGAAGGGCAATGTACCAAATGTGGCATCGAGGAAGATGAAGAGAGAGAGAGGTGCATGGGAAGTACAGTCAATAAAGATGAACCCTGTTGCACATACAGTACTGCGTTGTCAGTGAAGGCAAACATGGATAAACATGGATAGATGGGTGGACAGGCAGAACTATTAGGTATGTCTATGTAGGGGGGAATGTGCCCAACACCATGTATAGGGTTGGCAGACAATGGCCCTGTAAGTGTATTGCTGTAAGAATTCTCAGGTATACAGTAGAGCTGACAAGGGACAAGGTTGTAATCCCTTCTTGGCCATAGCCAGCTACCCAGAAGGAGGAACTCGGGACCATAATCACAGGGGACATCAAGCTCAATTGCCATAACATACTACAAAAACGTTGCTCCACATTCTATTTTGGTGAGTAGTGACTGGGATCTTAAAAGCTTGCAAGCAGCCATCTAGATGCAACTAGATGGGTCTGTCCTCACCCAGAGCAAAGAAGAATGAAGAAAAACAATGTTTCATGGAAACAATTAATCCAAGTGACTGGTACATCACACTATCCTCAGCCTATATGACTATGAGACCAGAAGGACAAGATGGTGCCCAGCTACCACTGTCAACTACTTGGAGGGGGAATCTCTGTAGGATATTCTGGATAGAGTGGGAGAACAATGTGGAACAAAACTCAAAATCATTAAAAAGAAAAAAAAAAAAAAAAAAGAGGGACCAGGTTTGCTGGTCTGATAGAGCCTGATGGAACCTCTGAGACTGTGGCCCTAGCTGCCCTTCAGGTCTGAAATTGAACCCACACCTGTGGCTTTGAGCCAAACAAAAGTCAGGCATATGAGCTGAACATTTACACTAGGTAGATACACTCCTTAGAGAGATCAATCACAGGAGAATAGAAGGGCTGTGTGTACACAGGGAGAGAGCTCAGGAGGCAGGAATGCATGGGAGGGAAGGACACAGGGAAGAGGTCACTATGGGGAGGAAGTGGGAGGGGAGCTGTTGCATTGTGGTAAATTGTAGTCAATGTCATGAGACAGTATATGTGAGCTGCTGTATGGAAAGTGGATTTGCTCTGTAAACTTTCACTAAAATCGCAATAAAAAAAAAAAGTGCTTCCTTTGTATACTGCACGTTTCTGAAAAAGATACTGCTAGTTCACCCAACCCCCATCCCCAACCATGTTCTCTCGTGCTACCTCCCTCTGTAGAAGCTATAAACCCTGAGATGAACTTTCCCAGCCTTACTTAAACCTATATGGGGGCGAGGATTGTGACCCATTTCTCTCCAATGAAATGTCAGCACAAGTCTATTGAGTGACTTCTAGAAGAGTGTCCTGCTTCTTAGAGGTAAGGCTAAGCATGAGAGATGCGCCTACTCAAACTGTCCCTTCTTCTTTCTTCCTGTCTCAAAGATGAATATGGTATCTGCCGGTGGCAGCCATGTATGGTCACACAGCAATAAGCATGAACACAGGAAGCCAACATACTAAGGGAGGAGGAGTAGAAAGATACACATACTTTGTTAGGAGGTCATGCTTCTGCCACATAAGCACTGGGGCTACCTACCTCCATATTCTCATTAAATAGATTAATAATGGCCTCAGGGTTTAGCTCCTGTTAACCAGAAGTTCTGTTACAGGCAGTAGAAAACATTCCTACCAGAAGTTTTTGTTGGTTTGTTTTTAACCAGTCTCCATCCCTTCCTGGGTCTTGAGCAATTCTAAATAGGGATGATGTGTTTACTTCGTAGTCCTCTCATCTTACTCAGGGCATGGCAAATCATAGCAAGTATTATTATCAGCAAAAACAACTTATATTTATTCACATTCCATGTCTGTCTGCCTTGAGAGCCTAGACCTTTAACCCTATTGTATAATAATCCTGGTCAGTTGTTCAGAGTGGAATGAATTAATAAATGAATGAATAAGAAATCAATAGGAAGATTTTCAGAAATTGATTTCTATGCCAAATGTATTTAACAACCTGATTAGAATTTATGTTCTGTATTTTTAAATTGTTTTGCTTCCTTTACTCGAACCCTTGAAAAGTTGCATTATTGAGCTGTGGGTGTTGTGGGTGGGAAGGGGGATGGGCATTAAAGTGAGATGACTTGGGGGTGTTTAGATTCTCTTAGGTGCCAGATGTGTTAGGTGTGTGGACTAATGTAATGCAGTGACACTGGGTGTAGCTGTTATTACTCCCTTTTTACCAGAGAGTAGTGTTAATCTTAGAGAAGTGGACGACTAAAGCAGCTCTGGGAGACTGTGGCTGCCATGTTCCTTCTACTCTATCACTGGAAAAATACCTGCTTGGGATCTCACTCCCCACCAATGACATTAGATCTGATGTAGTAGGAAGTTAGGATGAGGGACCCATTGGGCCCACCCTTGGAGTGAAGGGGCTGCGTGTGTGCCTGTGTGGTGTGGCAGGGAGCATCTCTGGCTTCCCTAAGGTTATAGGCATTGAACTCTTCTTGTCAGGGGTCACTTTCTGTCCTCTCCTGAAAGTTGCTGGTGTAGATCATTCATCCCTAGCCCACAACACATTTCTCAGTTTCTGCTGCAGTATCTTCACTCCGTAGCTGTGGGTCTGTGGGGTCCAGAGTCATAAAAATATGTCTGAGAGACACTCTCAGCATTTTCAGAAAGTTGACCAATCCCATGGGAGCTGGCAGTGCACTATCGCACGTCGGGCTCCAGGGAGTAAAATGAAATAGCCAGCAAGAATTCTTCCAGTGCCCTTCATCCTCTTACGTTGTTGTTCTCCCACAAAAGAACTGGCTTCTTAAACGGTGTATCAATGTTTTTCAGCCCTTGTTTCTTTCATGCTTTTTCCTTGTCTTCTACTGCTCCCCCTTTCTTTTTCCTTAACAACTAACTCCTCTCCCAAAACAAACAATAGTAAACAACTGAACACCTCTCCGGCAAGGCAGCATCTTCCTCTTCCGGAGCTTTAGGAAATGGCTGGAGTTGGAGGGCAGCGGAGCAATTGGGCCAAATCAGAATCTTCCTTAGGCTGCAGGGGCTGGAGGAAATTCGAACATACAAGTACTAGATATTAATGAGCTCTGGTAGCATAGTGTCTAAGGCTCTCGACTGCTAACCAGAAGGCTGGCGGTTCAAACCCATCAGCCACTCCTCAGAAGGAAGATGGGGCAATCTACTTCCATAGTGATACTGCCTGGGAAACCCAAGGAGGGGTCACTATGAGTCGGGTTTGACTCGACGGCACGTAACAACAACAACAACAAGGTATTAATGATAACATTCCGTCTGGCTAGCGGCAATTGGAGTAGTACTGAAGGCGTAAGCTGGAGTGATGGGGAGCAGGGATAAAACAGCCCCAAAATGCTCTTGGAAAGGCTTGGTTTGGATTCTGAAAAGGAGACAGTAATAGCCAGGTTGATTGGACTACAAATTTTAATAAGGAGTAAAGGGCATTGCTGAATCCTGCAAACCCACTGCTGAAGAATCACTGACAGTTAGCCTAGGTTATGATATTGGGGCACCTCAAGGGCTTCAGTTCTAACATTCAAGTGCTCAAAGAATGGGTAAATTACAAAGAGAGAAAAGAATGTGGCCTTGATGTTGCAAGGGGAAGTAAATTCTGAGAACCTGTTGGGGTTGGAGGGTGGAAGGTGAGTCCCTGAGGAGTTTACTTTGCCAGCTGATGGCTGGGTTTTCTCTTAAAGGCCTTAATCTGTAGCTGTTAGGCCTCGAGGTGGGTAAGAGAAGGGAGTCTGGTTAATGTTCCTAAGTATGTGCCCACCAGCCACTCCTCAGAAGAAAGATTGGACAATCTACTTCTTAGAGATACAGCCTTGTAAACCCATGGAAGAGTCACTATGAGTTGGAATCAACTCGACAGCAGTGAGTTTTGTTTTGGTTTAATTATGTACCAGTTACTGTCTAGTCAGCTACTCTTGCTCAATCCCAGAGTCCTTTGTGGGCCATATCCATTTGGAATATGCCTGAAACCCCACAATTAGCATTGCTTTCTGTTTGTATGTCTGTGTCTACTGTCTACTGTGGGTTTATCTATAGTGGCATCTATATTCACCTCCATACCCCGTGTCTATGGTAATAGGTATATTAATCTAGATTCTTTTTTCTTGTGTTGTCCTGTTCTTCTCCTCCCTCTAGCTCCTGTCCCAACAAAGGGAATCTGGCATTGTGGTCAGTTCTATGCTCCTTGCCTTAGGGGAAGGATCTGGCAGGAAGTAAACTGACTTTGCCTGCCCCACACTTTTTCTCTGGCTTTTGTGTTCAAGGGACAAGGGTTTGTGACATAGTATCATAGTAGTATCACGGGGCAAGTGGAGGTTCTCTTCCCACAGTGCTAGAAAGACATTGACTCCCTGCAGCCCACTCAGTTGGAGGATGAGTGAAGAGGAGTGAGATAGGAGATCTCTTGTACAGGAGGGAAGTGACCTGGTCTCCACCTACCGGACATATACTGGGGAGACCACAAAACTCCAGAGAAAAGATACCTGTGTGGTGCATCTAGGGAAATGGGGTCCTGGGCAGCTTTTTTAAAATACCAGGTGCTAAGTACAGTGCTCCATGGAGGAAAGATGAGGCACTCTGCTTCTGCAAAGATTTACAGCCTTGGAAAACCCAGTGGGAGGTTACTATAAGTCAGAATCGACTCCATAGCAGTGAGTTTGGTTTTCTTGGAAGTATATTGCGGAGGCAGCAGGAGATTACTGAAGCTCACAGCACCTTGCCCTAAGCTCCAGTTACTTTGCTTGGCATTGAACCTCAAGGTGGGCTGAAGACCTCAGAAAGAACTAGGGAATTTTCCCTACTATGCTGTGCATGATGATTTTTTAGGGTTAGAAAAGAAGTTCATTTACAAAAAATTGTACCCCCATGTTTGATTGATGAAATCCATGCTCAGTTAGTTGTCCCAGATAAGTGTGTAGATCTAGATATGGATACGGTTGCATTAAGTCCCTTCAGCTTTGCTCCATCCTTTCTCAGGGCATCCTTCACACATCCACATAGCCACTGACATCCTTAATTATTAGAAGTAAAGGTGAGAACCAAGCATACTTGACCCAACTTATGTCTTCACTTCATCTTTTTCCCATAGTCTCACTGCCCTATAGTTCTCTGCCACCCTGAATAACCTTCAGTATCTTGAGCACACTAAATTCTCTCTCATACATAGTCTGCATACGTGTTGTTGTTGCCATCTAGAGTCACTTCCATGTCTCTGCTCCTATCCATTACACCACATCCACACTGACCCACACACTCTTTATCTGAATAATTTTTCTTTGTTTTTCAGATGTTGGTTGAGAGGTAATTTTCTATAGGAAATTTTCTCAGAACACTTCCTCCCAACTTTGAGCTGCTTCCAGCACCTGAAATAGCTCCTAAAATATTGTTGTCATTGAATCTGTTCCTTCTCGTGGTGATCCTATGTGTGTGAGAGTTGAACTGTGCTCCTACGGTTTTCAGTGGCCGATTGTTCAAAAGTACATTGTTCGGCCTTTCTCTTGAGGTACCTTTGGTTGGACTCAAACTTCCAAGCTTTTGGTCAGCAGCTGAGCATGTTCACTGTTTGAACCACTTGGGAACTCCTAAAATATGCTAACAAAGCCCCAAAACTCAGGTGCCATTGAGTCAGTTCCAATTCATAGTGACCCTGAAGGACAGAGTAGAAATGTCACATAGGGTTTCCAAGGCTACACATTTCTATGGAAACAGACTGCCACATCTTTCTCTCCCAGAACAGCCATGGGCTTGAACCATCAGCTTTTCAGCTAACTACTAAGTGCTCAACCACTGTACCATCAAGTCTTCCTCAGAATATACTAAACCAAAAAACTCCAAACTTACTGCCATCAACTCAGTTCTGACTCATAGGGACCTCCATTGAGGTTTCCAAGGCAGTGAGTCTTTATGAAAGTAGATTGCCCAGTCTTCCTTCCACAGAGAGGCTGGTAGGTTTTGAACTACAAGCCTTCTGGTTAGTAGTCAAATGCCATAGGCACTATGCCACCAGAACTCCTTGGAATATACTGAGGCTTAATAAATATTTGGTGAATCAAAGAATGGATGCCAGAGTGAATGAAGGAATAAATAAATGAGCAAATGAATGGATAGATGAGCGATGAATTGATTCATTGAATGAATGAATGATGCTTGGCATTTCTGGCCTTTCATGCCTTTGTCTATAGGCAAAAAAAAAAAAAAAAAAAAAAAATTGAGTGTTCTTCAACTTGGCCCAGCTTGCTGGTCAAGCATCTTCACGTCCTTCAGCTCAGTCTCAAGGAGCTGAACTAACAGGTGGAGGCATTTGCTTTTAAAATCAAATCTTATTTTGAGCCTCCAGAGGTCAGAGCAGTAAACCAGAGGCATAAATCACCCCTTTTGTTTTTATTAACACTTGGCTATCTGAATAGGGCACTTTCATTGAATTGTAGGGAAAGGATACCTGGCTTCTCCCAAGGGCACTCATTCATTCATTCCTGTGCCCATTCATCTCTCCAGTCGGTCTTTCAGTATCGCTTAATTAAGAGAAAAGACTTTGGAGTTTTCATAAAATTGAGTTCTGATTTGCATTCTCAGGACATTGTCTGAGCCTCACCTTGCTCAGGTATAGCTTGGGGCTTCCACATTTAACCCCTGCAGTTGTTTGCAGCATGAAATGAGCTAATAAATGTACATCTCATTGCAGAATGTCAGGTACAGAGTAAATGTTCAGTAAATGTTAGAACTTATGAATTTTCTCATTTATTAATTCCTCTTGAAATGTTTATATATTGGAGGACATTTTCTTTGTTGGTTACCAGGGGTGGGAGGGAAGGGGAGGGAATGCTGTTAGATAGATAGAGATAAATA
>NW_006922025.1:1145720-1161225 GCF_000298275.1 Orycteropus afer afer | reverse complement strand
AATAAAAAAAAAAATTATTAATTCCTCTTGTCATCAAACATTTCTGGAATTCCTATTGAAACCAGACCTTGAGCTGAGTAAACTATACTTAGCCTTTTAAGCCTTCAGAGGCTGTTAAGGTTGACAGATAACAGGTGTCAATAATTAGAAAAGTGGTGAGTGTAGAAAGTGGCAGGGCAGGAAGGGAATAACTTACCCTCTCTATGGGAAGATAGGTCACATGGCTGGGTGGAGCTAAGGAATTTTGACCTACTTGTGTGGGAGGGTAACACTGGGGTTGTCAAAATGTTTTAAGCTAGAAAGTAACTTCCTAGCAGCATAATAGAGGATGAAAAAAAGGCCAGTGCTATTTCAGAAAAGTAGATCAGTTGGGCAGGTGACAACAGGCCAGGTATGAAATGAGACAGGACTGCATTGAGGAGAGGTGGAAGGATGCAGAGGAGGGATCATATCAGTGGTTCTTGAATCTTTTTTCTCAAAGAGTGGTCCTCAGGTTAGCAGCATCAGCATCACTTGGGAGCGTGTTAGAAATACAGACTTTCATGCCCCACCCAAATCTCCTGAATCATAAAATACATGTCATTAAGATCCCCCAGGGGCTTTGTAGGTGCGTAAGGCTTGAGAAGACTACAGGTAGACTCCACAGGATTTAGTGACCTCCTGAATGTGGGGCGAAAGAGAGAATAACTGACCAGGAATTGGGGAGTGCACAAAATCAAGCACATATACTGGATATTGCTTCTTAAGAAATGGGAGAAGGATATAGCCCTCATTAATGATTTTAATTCCTCAATATTAATTTAGAATTAGAGTTATAAAAGAGAGACTTGTGGTTTCTCCTTGAGCCCATTGTGGTGACAACCCTGGAGGGCTCACATAGACATCTTTGCACATCAGGGTAGGTTTCATTTCTTTATCACCAAAGCCTTAGCTAAGTGTTTATGGCCGAGTTATAAATCCCCAGAACATGGATTTCTCACTGGAAGCGCTGACTCAACCTTAACTTTAGCAGTGCAAATGGTGCCACAATAAAATGTATATATCAAAGTTGTGGCGACTGTAAAGGTCTTTTAAAATCGAGTTGACATTGCAGTATGTTTCCTTGAGATAAGGTGAGAATTTACGTTCATAAATAGGATTGTGAAGCCTGAGCAGTGTTATTGGCAATTTGGGGTGTTGAGATTTGGGGACTTTTGTCCTTGATCCTCATGTACTTCTTTCTCTTTCTGTGGGAGGCAGTCTCACTTTCTATCTTTTTATCTGGCTTTGTACACAGCGACGAAGATGCAATTCTGAGGACCCCCTTGATAAGTTCCTCCTACAAAGTACTCTTCAAGTCAATTCACTTGAACAAAATACTTTCTTGACTTCTACTCTGTGCCAGGCAATACAATACAAAATGTACACACAATACAAAATTAATAAGAAATTCTGATTTCAATGAACCCATAATCTAACCTGGGAGAGACTTGTTTCTTCATTCATTCAGCAGATACACGCTGAGTGCTTGTTATGTGCCTGGCTCTAATTGTAGGCTGGTGGAGTTAGAACAAGGAGCTCTGGTGGTATAGTGCCTAAGGCATCTGACTGCTAACCAGAAGATTGACAGTTTAAACCCCGCAGCCACTCTGTGGAAGGAAGATGGGGCAATCTGTTTCTGTAAAGATTTACCACCCTGGAAAACCCAACAGGGGTTGCTATGATTCAGAATCAGCTCCATGGCAGTGATTTTGATTTTGGTTTGGTGTTAGAACAGTAAACAAGACAGTTTATTCAAAAAGTTTATTTCCCAGATAGGGAAGACACATAATAAAACAAGCAAATGGATAAATATAAAATATAATATAACATGATGTAATAAATACTGAGATAGAGCTATTTCCTTCAGGAAATCACAAAAAAAGGAAACATTTTCATAAGCCTAAGATAATTAAGAAATGATCACTGAGAGAAGACAGTAGAACTGGGTATTGGTAACTAGTTGTTTGTTAAGCAAATGTATAAACCCACTGCTGTCTAGTTGATTCTGACTCATATTGACACTATGGAACAGAATAGAATCGCCCATAGGGAAGCAGACTGCCACATCTTTCTCCTGCAGAGCAGCCAGTGAGTTTGAAGGGCCAACTTGTTGGTCACCCGCAGCGCGTTAACCACTGAGCAAGTCAGGGCTCCTTAGCAAATGCATAAAACCAAACCCACTGCCATTGAGTTGATTCTGACTCACAGTGACCACATTGGTTTTCCAAGGCTGTAAATCCTTGTGGAAGTAGGTTGCCTTGTCTTTCTTCCACTGATCTGCTGGTAGTTTTGAACCACCAGCCTTCTGGTTAGCAGTCAAATGCCCTGGGCACTGTGCCACCAGAGTTCCTTTATCAAATGCATCCAAATCAAAAACCAAACTCACTGCCGTGGAGTCAGATCCGAGGTGGTATCTCTACAGAAGTAGATTACCCAACCTTCCTTTTGAGAAGTGCCTAGTGGGTTTGAACCACCAGCCTTCTGGTTAGCAGTCAGATGCCTTAGGCACTATGCCACCAAAGCTCCCACCAAATGTATGTTGTTGTTGTTGTTGTTATATGCCATCAAGTCGGCCCCGACTCATAGAGACCCCTCCTTAGGTTTCTGAGGCAGTATCACTATGGAAGTAGGATTGCCCAACCTTCCTTCTGAGGAGTGGCTGGTGGGTTTGAACCGCCAGCCTTCTGGTTAGCAGTCAAATGTATAGGGATGTAAAAATACAAGACATATTAAGGGCCAACATGAATGGTATCCAGGGAGTATATCTTCAGGTTGTCCCTGAAGAGGATGCAATCAAGTAGATTCCTAATGAATTGTCAAATACTTTAGATTTCAAGTGAGGGAGAGAAATGAGAAGAAGTATGTCTTATTAAAAGGGTATGCCTGGTACTATGTGGAAGATGGGAGTTGTGGATACAATGGAGGGATTGTCCAAGCCTGTGACAGAGGGGATGGAGAGACTGGGACCTTGGGGCTGGTTCTAGGGGGCTTCAGGAGGGAAACCTGATGAATGAATGACCAAGTGGATGAGAAGAGGGAGGGGAGGAAGTCAAAGATGCCTAGCAGTAGCTGTGCTACCTGTTTTCTCAGGTAAGAGGTAATACTTACCATGACATTACAGCCATTTTCTTTGGAGGTTGTAATTCTTGGACCTGTTTCTGAAAAGTGTCATCAGATGCAGGGAGTAAAGAAAGCTGAAGGTTCATCAGTGACCCAAAGCCATAGTCGTCTCTATTGCTGAACAGCACAAAGCACACAGAGCCAACTCAGAGGGACAGTGCAGAGAAGGATCTGGCAGTGCCCTTATCCCAACAGTCAATATTTACATTCCTCCAAGTGCTTGATTAGGAGAGTTCCATTGGCATGCCAGCCCCTTGAAACACATGCACGGTGTACATGTTCTGCATCACAAAGTGCGTATTTTTAATATTGATCACTCACAATCCAACAAGCCTCATTGATTTTCACAGGACCTGGAAGAAAGATTGCGGTAAACCAAAAATGGTTACAGCTTCATCAGCCCGAAGGACATGACTTATTTTCCTCTTCCCTGAACTTTTCTTGGCTTCCTGAGAAAACTTTCCTCCCTTCCTTCCTTCCTTCTTCCCTTCCTTCCTCCCTCTTTTTCTTATTTATTTTATATCATCTGGTATTAAAGTCCTATGAATAACCTTGGCAACACACAAAAAAAAAACATATTCATTTCATTTTCCTTTAGTTATTCTAAGTTGGAACAGATGTGTGTTTGTGATAGAAAAGAAGAGGAAGGAATGAATCATAGGTGTAGAGAGATTTATGAAACCCACTGGCATCTGTGGGGGGAACATCTGACTGATTTTAGGAGGGTTGGCAAAGAGTACAAGCTTAGCCAGGCCACGCCTGTTGGGATCTCGTGGCATCTGCCACAGCTGAGTCCCAAGGAAGCCAAGATGCCATATAATGGTGGGGCACGGGCGGGGTGTGTGGTCAAGTTCTTAGAAAGATGTCAGATTTTCTGGCTTTGTCAGATCATCGGTGCTTCCCAATTGCTCAAAACATTAGATGATATTCTTACTTTCTTACAGTCTTAGGAGATGTGGGGATGTAAGTGGGTGAGAGATCTGAGGCAGAAATACATCTTTGGGATTCAAAGGGTTTGGAGATCAGTTGGCTAATCAACAAATACTGATTGGGAATCTATTATATGCCCAGCCCCACACTGGAAACTTGGATGGTGTGAGGCATATTCCAGATTCTCATAGACAATACATCTCATCATGAGAGGAGAGTAGGTGTACTTTCATTGTTCAGTAAGGAACTGTTGTGGTGGTGGTGGTGGTGGTGTGCTGTTGAGTTGTCTCTGACTCATAGCGACCACTCTTGGGTTTCTGAGGTGGTATCTCTACAGAAATAGATTTCCCAATCTTCCAAGGAGTGGCTGGTGGGTTTGAACCACCAACCTTCTGGTTAGCACTCAGGTGCCACCACCAGAAGTCCCAGTAGGGAACTAGTGAGTGTCATATCTCAGGCTTGAGCCTGTCTAGGGTATCAGGAACATGAGCCAGGGTGAGGACAAACCCTCAAACCCAAGTGTAGGAGGGCAATATCAGTGTATCTCTGTGAGTGGCCAGAGGCCATATCTTTCCCAGGCTTGACCTAGTATGATATTCGTGTCAAGAGTGTATTTTTACTTAAATGTCAGGAAATACTGTACAGAAGGTGAAAGCAGTATAGGGAAAGGTCTAAGGAATAAGTCCATAAGAGAGGAGGCTTGTAAGACCCAGAGAAGACATCAGAGTCCACTCACATGGCCTTGAGATACAAAATGGGATACTTTTTTTAAAAGGGAGAGGAAAGCAAGACAGAGATCAGCTTGTCCAAATGGTGAGGTGGTGAGATGCCCCATGGTGTGTTGGACTGGCCTTGGGCACAGAGCTAACATTCATCATAAGCCCCCCTCCACCAGCATTGGCCTGAAAGCCTGGGGCATCTTCCCGTGCTAGTCTGGATTTCATCAGATTAGGGTTTGGGACAGAGCATCTCAAACTCAAAAGTGCACATGTATCACCTAGGGATCTTGTTCAAAAGCAGATTCTGATTCAGTAGATTGGGGATTCTGCATTTCTAACAGGCTTCCAAGTGGTTTGTGAACCACATTTTGAGAAGTGGGGAGTAGAAGAGCCCTATCAGAGAGATACACCTGTGAGGGCAAGAGGATATAACTCACCATCTACAGATCTGTCACCTGTGAGGTAACCATCAGGGAATATTTGACACAGACAGGCCATGTTTCTATCCATTGTTCTTCACCAAATCTCCTAACAGTGATGCCAAGTATGTTGTATTATTAGCCCCTTTGAACAAATGTGCCATCTGAGGCAAAGTGACTTGCCTCCTTGAACAAGAGCCTGTAGTTAGGAAGGGTCAATGCTAGTTCAGATGTCGAGATTTCAGAGAAAACAAAATGTGGAATATAAATTTGATACAGCAGTGGGTTTGAACCCTGATTCTGTTATCTAGCAGCTCTAGGCTCTAAGACACTGGCCCCTCCTCTAAGCATTCTGAACCTTGGTGGTACCAGCTGTGTTCCTTGTGTGCTGCTGAATCAATTCCAACTCATGTTGCTGTTGTTAGGTGCCATCCAGTCAGCTCTGACTCATAGTGGGCCTGTGTACAACAGAATGAAACACTGCCCAGTCCCACACCATCCTCATAGTCATTGCTGTTCTTGAGCGCATTGTCACAGCCGCTGTGTCATTTCATGTCACTGAAAATCTTCCCCTTTTTTTGCAGACCCTGTACTTTCCCCAGCATTGTATCTTCCTCCAGGGATTGGCCCCTTTAGAGATGACCACCACTCACCTGCTAGTTTGTCGTACTGTGGTGGCATGCATGTTGCTGTGATACTGGAAGCTATGCCACTGGTATTTCATATACCAGCAGGGTCACCCATGGGTGGACTGGTTTCAGCAGTTTCCAGACTAAGACAAACTAGGAAGAAGAACATTGCCAGGTCCACTTCTGAAAAAACTTGGCCACTCAAAATCTTATCCATCTCATAGTGACCCTGTGTAAGAGAGTATAAACTTCCCTGAAAGTTACCAGGTTATTATTTTTTTTTTTTTTTCCCTCACAGTATCAGGTATTTTCTCCCATGGAGTGACTGGTAGGTTTGAGCTGCCAACCTTTTGGTTAGCAGCCAAGCACTTATCTATTGTGCTATGAAGGCCTCCTTGTCCCACCTGTACAATGGGGTACTATGTGAATTCAAGGACATATAAATCATGCAAAATCTTTCACACGGTGCTTATACTGTAAACACATTGGCTTTTTTTTTTTTTTTTTTTCCCAAGACTTTGTAAACTCTTTCTGTAAAAAGACTGGCTGGTAAATATTTTAGACATTGAAGGCTGTGAAATCTCTGTTGCAGCTATTCAGTTCTGCTCTTTTAGTGTTAAAGCAGCATAGACAATAAATAAACAAATGGGTGTGACTGTGTTCCAGCAAAATGCCATTTTCAGAAGCAGGTAACAGGCCAGATTTGGCCTGTGGGCCATGGTTTGCTGACCCCAGTTCTGGAGTATTATTATAATCATAACTTTACCAAGAAGGTGGCAAAGGGAGAGGTCCGATGAGAGAGACAGGGAGGAGGTAAATAGCTCTCCGTGCAAAAGAGAGACTTTCACTCACACACAAATGGCCAATGATCCTCCGGCTCTGCCCTGTCTGAATGGCTTATCTCACCAAAATGAAGAATAAAACAAAATAATTGTAGATAACTGAATGCCTCATAATATCGGACTCTTTGGAAATGGAGCTGTTAGGGCCAGTGAATAGTGACATTGCTGCAGTTTATTGTATTGAAAAATATGAAGACGTTCCCTCAGAGAACTCAGAAATTACAGAATGAATCTCTCTGAGGCAGAGTAGACCAGCCCGGAGCTATCGGTCAAGCAGGTTGCTCTGTCCGGGGTGATTCCCATGCCAGATAACACTTAAAGAATCACAAAATCAGGTCCTCTGAGAGTGCCCACCTACCTCCATCTATTATGGGAGCATGGCAAAATGGGGATTTCTGCAGTGAGGACTGGAGGAGGTGGTGAGAGAGCTCAGTGTGTGTACAATACAGCCCATTCGGTGTCAGAATATGGGGCATCTTCAGGGCCAGCTCAGGTGCTGAGGCCAAGCCAGCCTGTCAGGTGTTCCCCAGGGTTTCTGCCTTCCTCACCCCTATCTCCCATTCCATAAACCTGGTAGCATCCAGATGGAAGCAGATACTTGGTTTTTCTCATGTCTGCTTTGTTTACCTCTTTGTCTGCAGTGCTTGACACACAGAAGAACTCAATGTTGAACGAGTAAGTGAGAGAGAGTGTGAGTGAGTGAATGATATTAGGCACTTATCTAGATGCAGTAGGTAAGATGGGGCTTAGAAAACTCAAGACCCAGCCTTCTGAGGAGACTAGAATTGGTGGTGAGACCTTAGCTGAGAGGCTGTTGATTTATAAGCTCTCAGGTTCAGCTAGGAATGAGATCTGTAGTCAAGCAAAGGAGATCCCTCATTCTTAATAAGTGGATCAGAAGGGGGCAGAGGTGGGAGTAGAAAATATTGTAGTTAGGAGATTGGCTTCTTCTCCATGATAAAACTTCCTTCTGGGTCTGGTCTGTATCAACAGCCCTGTGTCTTGCGTCAGTTCCCTGTCTATCTTGAGGAAGCCCAGCAGTGCCACACTTCCTTAAGTGTTGTGAATCCATCTCATTCTCTTATCTTTGAACCTTCCCTCATCCTGGATGACGTTTTATCCCATTTCTTCTGGCTGACTCTTATTCACTCTTCTTCATCCTTCAACTAAATATCACTTCTTCAGTGAAGTCAAGTAGTTAGCAGGAACACCGCCACCACCCAACACACATCATGCCCACTCCCGCACCACCCGAAGCTTCTCCTTTAATAGCATTCACCATCCTTGTGACTACCAGCTCATTCACTGACGTTCCACCAGAATATCAGCTCATACAAAAGTAGGAATCAGATCTGTTATATTCATCACTGTATCCCCAGTGCCAATCACAAGGCATGGCACACAGTAGCTTTTGTACGTTTGTACAGGGTGGGTCCTGGGTCCTCTTAATTCTGAGCACCATTGGGTAGTGGTGCTGAAGGTGTTAACATACTCCTGTGGCTGTTCCTGAAACTATACTGGACTCAACATCTACACAAAGACATCAGTGTTTGTCTGGCAGGGATTGGAGAAAATGGTTATTATTCATTTGTTTAGCCATAATATGTTGAGTGCCTGCTATGTGTCAGGACTATTTTGATGGCAGTGATATAAATATGAATAAAATATCATTCTTTCTGTGATCAGGATAACAAAACAGAGTGAAAGACAAACACACAAATAGAAAATTGTTTTATAGTAATTTACCTGTAGATAAGTGTCTGTTGGAGTTCCTGAGTGATGCAGATGGTTAAAGTACTTGACTACTAACCAAAAGATTGGAAGCTCGAATCCACTTAGAGGTACCTTGCAAGAAAGTCCTGGTGATATTTCCCAAGAATTTGTCATCGAAAACCCTATGGAGTACAGTTACACATGGACACATAGGAGGTCACCATGAGTTGGAATTGAATTGGTGGCAACTAGTAATAGTTAACGGGAGCTCTGGTGACGTAGTGGCTAAGCATTTGACTGCTAACCAGAAGGCTGGTGGTTCAAACCCACCAGCCACTCCTCAGAAGGAAGATTGGGCAATCTACTTCCACAGTGATACCACCTCAGAAACCCAAGGGAGCCCTGGTTGCACAACGGTTAAGTACTTGGCTGATAACCCAAAAATTGCTAGTTTGAACTCACCAGGTGCTCTGCAGGAGAAAGATGTGGCAGTCTGCTTCTCTAAAGATCTATTTCAACAGCCCTGTGAAAACCCTATGGGGCAGTTCTACTCTGTCCTACAGGGTCGCTCTGAGTCGCTATCAACTTGATAGCAGTGGATTTGGTTGATTTTGAATACTAGCTAGGGTGTTCTGGAAGTGTAGAGGATGTGGCACCTAATATGTTTACAGTAGTGCTTCTCAAACTTTAATGTGCAAATAAGGATCTCATTGAAAGGTGTATTCTGATTGACCAGGTCTTGGTGAGTCCTGAAATTCTAATAAGCTCCCAGGTGGTGGTGCTGCTGGTGTTGGTCCAGGAAAAACATCTTCAGTAGCAAATATTTTCAGAAAGGGTTCAAAGAAGAAAGTGTATGTGATCAAGTCTAGAGTTTTACAAAGTGGAGAAAAAAGGAGAGTTACCTGGGCAAGAAGAGATAGTGTGCAGAAGTTTGACTATGTGAAGATTCAAGGTTGGTCTGGGAGAATGGTAGGAAGTCTAGAACAATGGGCTCTTAGAGCAGTAGAAGGTGAGAATGGGAAGGTAGCAGAAAGTGGGTCATAGAGATTCCTGAGTGCTGTGCTGAGAGATTCAGACCACCCTGTAAGGGATGGGGATCCATGGAGGTTCATTAGGGAAAGACTCTGGAGTATGATTTAGAAAAATCATGTTATTGACTAGCTGCCAGTTAATAATTTTCTTCTCAAAAGATAAATAAAGAAAAAAGCAGAAATGCTTCTTCTAAATCAGGATTCCTTCACACTGACACTGTTGACATTTCAGCTGGATAATTCTTTAGTGTTGTGGGGCTGTACTGGGCATTGTAGGATGTTATTTGCAGCTATGCATGCCATACTCTCCCCTTGTTGTGATGACCATAAATGACTCCAGACATTGCCAAATGCCCCACGGGGTGGAAGGTCACCCCTGACTAACAACCACTGCTCTAAAGCACGAGCTGCTTCATGCATATTTGTATTCCCTTCATGGAAGCCAAAAAAACCCACTATTGTTGTGTCAGTTCTGACTCATAGAGACCCCCATTGGGTTTCCAAGGCTGTAAATCTTTGTGGATGTAGATTGCCTCCTCTTCCTCCCACAGAGCAGCTGATTTATTCGAACCATCACCCTTTTGATTAGCAGCCCAATGCCTTAACCATAGTACCACCAGAACTCCTTTCATGAGAACCCAGACCCCTCAAATTTTCAATACCCCCCAAGACTCCTGGAACAGATACAGTTGAATAACATCACCTCTGAATCAGATTGATATGAAGCAGCCGCTAGAAGAGAAGCCTGGCCTGGAGAGAGAAAACACAAGCACACCTGATTATAAATTCTATTTTAAAAATACTAAAATAATTTATATCTTCCCTACATTTCTTGGCCTTTTCCCTCTTCACGATACATGAGGAGTTGTTGAGAAATATACAGTCATGTAATGAAAATTCCAAGTGCATAACATCTGTGGATGCTTTTGGATTTCTAAGAATCTTTTAAAAGTAAAATTATACTAAATGTAGACTTGCACAGATGATACTGAACTTTTAGTAATTTCCTGTCCATCATAGTATCAGATCTGGCTGACTGATTTTTACAGGGCGTGAACTAATATTGCCTGACCTCTCTACCTTTGTAATTTTTTTTTTTTTTTTTTGGGGTGTTTGTGCATATACAGAGAATGTCATGAATAGGTCAGGAAATATTAATGTAAAAAAAAAAAAAAAAAAAAAGAATGAACAAGTGTGGAATAAGGACCAGGTTTGACCTTAAGTAAAATGGCCTTTGTTTTTGGAGAGATAGCCTTTGGAGTAATTAAGATGCCGTGGCCTGGAAATTCCAGGCCACAACTGAGGACTGAGTGACCAGAAAAGACTCACTTGGGAAGCTGATGCTGTTTAGGAGGTATGCTTTAGTCTGTCATGCAAGACTGGCCAATAAATGCCGAGAACACTGAGGCTTTGAGAGCTTCCTGGTGAGTGAAGGGAGGGTGGCATGCCCCCTCTGAAACATAGCAGCTTCACATTGGGAACTTAGGAGACCTCGCCCGCACATCTCTTCCTCATGATGATCCTGAATTATATCCATTTACTGTAATGAAACTGGTAGTCATAAGTAAAATATCTTGTGTGAAATTTATGCCTCCTCAAGTGAATAGATGAACCTAGGGATGGTGTCCTCTTAACTTTTCAGATCTGCCTTGGCTGCGGGTGGCTAGGATCAGAGAAATAGTGTGCTGTGTGGGTGGGTGGTGTCGGAATGATGGAGAAGTTGGGAAGCAGGGATATGATTGATCTTCATCTTCTGGGAATTGGCTGGATGATGGTTCTTATCTTCAAAGCTATTCTAACAAGAAAAGCTTATATTTTCTTAATATTTATTGTCTTGGAGTGTAGTGAGGGCCATAGTAGACTATAATAGTTAAAAAGCTTGAGCTTCAGCTTAAAATAGATTCAGATTTGAGTCCTGGTTCCGAGGTATGTAACTTCTCCAAGACTCAGAGTTTCATGTTCTGGAAGAAAAAGAGGTTCTTGTGAAGATTAAATAGCATACAGCATGGAAAGGGCTTAGCTGGGAGCCTGGCATGTAGCATACCCTCAGAAAGGGAAAGTGATCAGTATCAGTTGTTAGGATAAACCATTGTTGTGATTCTTATTTGTTTGAAACTGGGAGTAGGTAAAGGGAAGATAAAGAGAAATTAAGCTACATCCTTTGGCATCACATAGATCCTTGGTAGCAGTAGAAGAATTCAAATCTAGATCTATTTGATTCCAATACTTACGCTCATTCAACAACATCATGTTGAGTACTCAGTATGTGGCAATGCTTACAGTTTCTGCATCTCTAACAAGGGGACAATTCATCCTAAGTAGGGGTTAAATACATTGTAGTAAGTGGGGCCATCTAGCCTAGTTCTGGCACACAGCAGAAGCTCAATCAATATTCATCTATTATCACTCTCTCAGACAGGTCAGTCTTGGATAGGGGATGTAGAATGAACTATGTAGGATGAGTCTTTGTAGCCTATTGAGTGTGTGTATGGAGGATACTTGTGGAGGCTGATTTTTAAAACCTTTCCGAATAATACAAGTATCCTAACAGTGACCACACCAAAAGACAGCAGCTTAGTGCCTCCCCTCCCCATCATTAATTTTAACCTTTGCTGTATGTGCAAAGTAGACATTTGAAATTATTAGTTGTCTTTGGTTGGAGATGGATTTTCTATAATCTGTAGCTGTTTCCTTTTGCCTGCCAAATCTTCAAACAACAAGTGTCACCTTTATTGACAAACTTCAGGAGCCTTTCAAAAAATAAAATGAGCAGGTAGGAAACAAAAATTTGTTCAGGACAGAAAAACCTTGCCCTAGGCAATAAATTTATTGATTCACCACAATCATACTTACTCTAATATCTCCAAACCTTATGATCTAGTCAAAGCATCTTTTAGAGATAGAATGAGTAAAAGTATTGGCTGTAAAGTAGGGAACTGACATCAACTTATTATTATTAATTCTCCCATTAAGTTTTCTGCAAACATATAATAATAGAAAGTCAGTTCAACAAACATTTGTTGGACAGTGACCCTACACCAAGTACTGGTGATACAAATATAAGTAGAATACTCTGTCTTATGGGAAATGAAAGTGTAACAAAAAGGTTTTTATTTGGTAATACATGCATAGAGAAGGGCAAATATCATTGTCACCATTTTACAGCTGAGGAAGCAGATTCTCAATGTATTATAAAGTAGGTAACATTCATTCATTCACTCATTTAAGCAATTTTTATTAGTTATTAACACCATATCTGGTGGAGTTATAGTTTGCAGTCTGGGTAAGAGGAGATGACATTAAATCCTTAAACATATATAAGAATAGAATAGATATTGTTGTGAGTATCATGAAGAAGCATATGGAAAGGGCAATTTAGATAGGACCTGGTAATGGGGATATTGGAAGTGACGTTTGATTGAAATCTGGAGGAGAAAAGTGTAACGGGAATTTAAGGGTTGCCATCCCAAGTCCCTACAAGGCTCAGGTAGGTGATAAGTTTGAATGATGTGAGCAGCCAGGAACTTGAAAAATGAACCACATGTTGGCTTCCTTTAGACAGCTGTCACCCTATGAGAATAGGGGCCAGATGTCAACAGATTCCATTGTTTTTCCCCAAGAATCTTCATGATTGTTAAAGATAGGCAATGTAGTAATCATTATAGGAAATAACTACAGTTGTTTTTGTTGTTATGTGCCATCGAGTCGACCCCTCCTTGAGTTTCTGAGGTGGTATCATTAAGGAAGTAAATTGCCTAATCTTCCTTCCAAGGAGTGGCTGGTGGGTTTGAACCGCTAGCCTTCTGGTTAGCCATGAAGTGCCTTTAGGCACTATGCTACAAGATAGTAGATAATACAGTGTGGGGTGGAGTAGCTGTCAGGGATTGTGTTTGGATGTGTTAAGCTTGAGATGCCTATTAGATACCAAAATAGTGTGGTCAAGAAAGCAGTTGTATGTCTCAGTTTGCAGCCAGGGCACAAACTAAATTGGGGAATTACTGGCAGTTATGGATTGATTTGTATCCCTCCAAAATATGTATTGAAACCCTGGCCCCCATGGCAATGGCTATGATCCTGTTTGGCAATAGGAATATTTTTTGAGGCATTATTAGTGTAGGGTAGATCCCAAACCTAATCATTATTGAGTTCTCAAAATAACAGAATAGTCACAGAGACACAAGGAGGAAGACAGGCCCAAGGAACTCCAAGGAATTTCTGGGGCTGATAAGAAACTCCCTTAGAGTTGATACCTTCATTTGGACTTTCGGAATTCAAAATTGTGATATAATACGTTTCTGTTTTTAAATCCACCTACTTGTGGTATCTTTTGTTATGGAAGTACTAGATAAATAAAACAGTGGTAGTGAACATTATGGCAAGCCATGAGACTTGATGATATTAACTAAAGAGATCATGTAGAATGAGTGCGAAGAGATATAGACTTGAAACTTTGTAAATTCTGACATTATAGAAAGAGAAGGTGGAGCCAGGTTAGAAGACTGAAAAAGTGTGGCCAGATTCTGTGTGAGAAAATGAGGAGAGCTGGTGCCACCAAAGAGAAGAGAAGATGGTGTTCAAAACAGAATAGCCAATTGTGCCCAAATGCTGCTGGGAGACGGGGACTTAAAATTTTCCTGTAGATTTGACAGTAGTTGTGGAAGAGTGAAAAGGGAAGAAACTGGGAGAAGAATTAAATTGAGTATGTAAACTAGTCTTTCAAGAAGCTTGGATATACAGGGGCCAGAGTAAAAGACCCAATTCTTTCTCACTAAGCTGTTGGTGGGAGCTCTGGTAGCATAGTGTCTAACGCGCTTGACTGCTAACCAGAAGGCTGGTGGTTCAAACCCACCAGCCACTCCTCAGAAGGAAGGTTGGGCAATCTACTTCTGTAGTGATACTGCCTTGGAAACTCAAGGAGGGGTCGCTATGAGTCAGGTCCTACTCGATGGCACATAACGACAACAAGAGCAACAACAAGCTGTTGGTGAGGCTGCAGGCTCAGAGTCTGTAAAGTGCTGTGGAATTGAGTCTTTTGCTTCATGAATCCTCTGAGGTTGGTGCTTCTTTCTACTCTATTGTCTTCTATTTCCCACAATGGCAGTGTTGTCTAATTGTTGATACTATTCTTATCTCCACTGGTTCACCTTAGTCTAAAGCATCTGTCATATCTTGTGTACATTAGTGTGTACATTAGTGTGTACATTATTGCAACCTCAGCTTCTCTCCCTGCTTCCACCCTTGTCCCATTATAAAGTGATTTTAAAAGAACAGCCAGATTAATCCCTTTTTGGTAAGTTATATTTTGCCACATTTTTCCTCAACACTAAACTGTGGCTTCCCATTAATCTCTGTGAGGACCAGGTTCCTTTGTGATAACATATGACCTTGCATGATCTGCAAACCCTCTTTGTTATTTTTCTGTTATTATTATTTTTATCATGCTTTGGGTGCAGATTTACAAAGCAGATTTGTTTTACGCTCAACAGTTCATGAACACTTGATGTCACAGCCCCAATTACAATTCCCAACCATAAAAAATTGTCCTCTCCTCTGTGTGACCAGCCCCTTCCTGTGCCCCTCTTATCCATGCAAACCTTCTTTAAAGTTAAGCTATCTTTGAATTCATCTCCAACCAAATTCACTTCATTCATTTATTCTTCCAATAAAGTGGCCTCCTTGCTATTCTTCAAACACCCCAGGGACTCTCAGGCCCCAGGGCCTTCTTCCGTACCTTTGGTTCTCTGTGCCTGGAATATTTGTCTTTCAAATGTCAATAAGATTTGCTTATTTATTTTCTTCAGCTTTTGCTCATGAAGTCATACCACCATATATGAAATATAGCATGCCTATTGTATTTAAAATTATAAACCCTACTAAGTTTCTTGATACTTTTTAGCCAAGGTCCTAAACACTATTCAGTAATACTATATATTTTACCTGTTTGTCATATTTATAACTCCTGTTCCCTACTTTAAGTTATTTGAAATTAGAAGTCTTTGTGTTTTTTATTCCCTTCTGTATTCCCTAGCACCTGGGACAGTGCCTAGTGCATAGTAGGTGCTCAGAAAACAATTTTAGAAT
>NW_006922025.1:1126955-1128343 GCF_000298275.1 Orycteropus afer afer | reverse complement strand
TCCGTTCTTTTAACCACAAAACTGCTGTGCCTTCCAGCTGCTTATTGTGTGTCCACAAAAATCATCCCTAGATGGCTTTCCTTCTGTCTCAGTAGGTCTGTGCCCCGTAGATTTTATTCTGTGTTTGGTCAGTAAGAACCCCCACTGCTTTCTCTCTGACAGAGGTGGGGCCTTTCAGAATACTTGAATGTTCTTGACTAATTTAGTTTGAGGAATTCTGGTAGCTAGTGCCTAAGGCACTTGACTGCTAACCAGAAGGCTGGCAGTTCAAACCCACCAGCAACTCCTCGGAAGGAAGGTTGGGCAATCTACTTCTGTAGTGATACCGCCTGGGAAACCCAAGGAGGTGTCGCTATGAGTCCGATCTGACTTCAACGGCACATAAAAACAACACTTTAGTGTGAAGCCATTTGATTTTCCTGATCAGCTAAATCAACCACATGCTTTCCTTCCCCATTGATTTCTTGTAGGCAGTGGCCCAGTGGAATTGGAAATTACAATAACAAACCTAGCATTTGTGAAGCATTTTTGGGAAAACACACACACAAACACACACATCCTGTGTGAGAGCTTACTAGAAAATTTGAACTGAATTCTTTTGAATTTTGGAGTATTCACACCCAACATTTTGGGATGTAAGACATAAAATTGTTATCAGTAAGTGCAATGCAGACTGGGATGTCGTTTGTGGCATTTTGACCTCTCAGGAGGCCCATCCTCTGCTCCTGTGGTCCTTGGACACCTGCAGAGAAGAGGTCCCAGCTTTCTTGGGAGGAATGGTTAAAGGGGCTAGCAATGCAAGTGATGATCTCAACTCCTCTAGATACATCCTCTTCAGGGACCAGAGTAGGCTTAACATGGATGATGTGTGCAGTGGCTAAAAACAAACAAACAAAACCCAAACACACTGTGGTCAAGTTTGTCCTGACTCAGAGTGACCCCTCCTTAGGTTTCTGGGACAGTAGACCATGGTTAATAAATATAAAGGCTTACATGCTGGCAGGTGATGCATATAAATGAAGTAGGCCCAGTATAAGACAATAGAGAGTAGTGAAGACCACGGTGAAGTAGAGAGAACAACTCCTGTTTTCAAGGAATAGCTACAACCCAGTCCCCACTCACTGCTTTCCTGAGGGCTCAATATTGCCAGACCTTCTGATTTTTCAAGAGAAACTGAAGATCTGGATGTTTGTGAGAAATCTCCCAATTCCTGTATGCGTTCGTCTACCAGTTCAGTAAGTAGTTATTGAATGCTTACTATATGCCAGGTTCTGTTCTAGGTGCTGAGGATGTAACTGTGAACAGAAAAGACAAATCTTTTGTCCTACTACATCCATTAGAGACCAGTAGGAATAAATGGATCATATTTGCAGGCCAGATTCAGCCCA
>NW_006922025.1:1121885-1125310 GCF_000298275.1 Orycteropus afer afer | reverse complement strand
GAGAGAGCTTCTAGAGAAGAGCAGAGAATTCAGGGAAAGCTTCATCCCAGCCTGTGATGGAGTGAAAAGTGGCAAACAAGTACAGAATAAATAGAAAAAGGGAAGATGGTGGAAGTGTCTCCATTTGACAGATGACAGATGAGGAAATTGAGTCTCAGGATGGCTAAAGGATGTCTTAAAGGGCACACAAAAGGGGGAAGGACTCTCCCCCCACCCCCAAGTTACTGCTTTCTAACTCATATGCCAGCCCACCACTGAAATAGCCACCTTGACTGGCTCCCTTGCCCAGTGTGAAGACCAAAGTCGAGAAGACCAAAGAGTGGTTGGAAAGGGCATGTCTGTAATTGGAGCAGGCTATCTCTGAAGCCACAGGCCTCTGGAGACTTGAGCTGGATTCCACAGAAGCACTCGGAAGGTCAGTTTTCAGCACTTAAATCTCAATGGTTTGGCAGGAAGGACCAGAGAGAAGGCTGGCAAAAGTTTGTGTTCAGTTTTGTCGCATTCAAGAAGACAAGGACACACTCGTGTTTGCCAGCATTTCCAAAGCCAGGTGCCAGCGGCCTTACCTGAAGAAAGTCAGTGTTTCTGGGTAAAATTTGGACGGAGCTTTTAGTTTCCACAAACGTCTCTGGGTCTGCCTTTTCCATACTTCAGTCACTCCTCTTTGAATCCTTTATGTTACAGAAATATTTAAATCAAATTCAGTCCCCAAACCTACCATATTGTTATTGTTAAATGCCTTCCAGTTAGTTCCAACTCATAGCAATCCTGTGTGAAACAGACCAAACACTGCCTGGTCCTGTGCTATCCTTACAGTCATTGCTATGTTTGAGCCCATTGTTGCAGCCACTGTGTCAGGCCATCTTGTTGAGAGTCTTCCTTTTTTCCTTTGACATTCTACTTTACCAACCATGTTGTCCTTCTCCAGAGACTGGTCCCTCCTGATAACACATCCAAAGTACATGAGACAAACTCTTGCCATCCTTGCTTATTCTAAGGAGCGTTCTAGCTCCACCCTTCCAAGACAGATTTGTTCATTCTTCTGGCAGTCCATGGTATATTCAGGATTCATCACCAACACCACAATTCAAAGTCATCAGTTAGTTCTTTGGTTTTCCTTGCTCATTGTCCAGCTTTCATATGCATATGAGGTGATTGAAAATATCATGGCTTGGGTCAGGGGAACCTTAGTCCTCAAAGTGACATCTTTGCTTTTTAACATTTTGAAGAGGTCTTTTGCAGCACATTTGCCCAGTGCAATATGTTGTGATTTCTTGACTGCTGCTTCCATGGTTGCTGATTGTGAATCCAAGTAAAATGAAATCCTAAAAGATGTCAGTCTTTTCTCTGATTATCATAATGGTACCTATTTGTCCATTTGTGAGGATTTTTGTTTCCTTTATGTTGAGGTATAATCCACACTAAAAGCTTTGATCTTCATCAGTAAGTGCTTCAAGTCATCTTCACTATCAGCAAGCAAGACTGTGTATCTATATATTGCAGGTTGTTAATGAGTCTTCTTCTAATCCTGATTCCACATTCTTCTTTATATAATCCAGTTTCTCACACTATTTGCTGTGCGTATTGACTGAATAAGTATGGTGAAAGAATACAACCCTGATACACACCTTTCCTGATTTTAAACCACACAGTAATCCTTTTTTTCTGTTAGAATGACTGCCTCTTTGTCTACTTATAGGTTCTGCATGATCACAATTACGTGTTCTGGAATTCCCATTATTCACAACATTATCAATAATTTGTTATAATCTGCACAGTCAAAAGCCTTTGCATAGTCAATAAAACACCAGAAAACATTTTTCGCATAGTCAATAAAATGCAGGCAAATATTTTTCTGGTATTCTTTGCTTTCCATCAAGATCCATCTGACATCAACAATGATATCCCTTGTTCCACATCCTCTTCTGAATCCAGTTTGAATTTCTGGCAGTTCTCTGTTGATATATTGCTGCAAGAACTTTTGAATTATCTTCAGCAAAATTTTACTTGCATGTGATTTTAAGGATATTTAATAATTTCTGTATTCTGTTGGATTATCTTTCTTTGGAATGGGCACAAAGATGGTTAGCCAGGGAGCTATCTTCCAAATTTCTTGACACACATGAAAGTGCTTCCCAGCATTACATCTGTTTGTTGAAACATTTTAGTTGGTACATCAGTTCATGGAGCCTTGTTTTTCACCAATGCCTTCAGTGCAGCTTGGAATTCTTCCTGCAATACCATCAGTCCTCGATTATATGCTACCTCCTGAAATGAGTGAACATTGACCAATTCTTTTTGGTCCAATGTCTCTGCGTCTTCCTTCCATCTTTTTTTGATGCTTCCTCATCATTAAATTTTTATTTTACCCAAAGAATCCTTTAATAGTGCAACTGAGAGATTGAATTATTTCTTCAGTTTCTGCAGCTTGAGATTTGCTAAATTCAGGTCTGGGAAATGGTGTTCTCTCTTCACAGAACTTCCTACTTCCTCGTTCTTTGCCTAGTTCATTAAGATTCTTTTATCTGTACATGACAGAAACCCATTCAAAATGACTTGAACAGAAAAGTGCCCAATTAAAAGACCTCAAAATGTAATAGTGGTTTCAGGTTGGGTAGCTCCAGTATAATTCAGTATGACTATAGCTAAAAATTTGTCACCAGAAATATTTCTTTCTCCATCTCTTGACCTTCTTTTACCATCTTAGCCTGGTGCTCCCTAAATATTACTAAAGATAACATGGGTCACACCAGGGTTACATCATCCTACCCACAACCTCAGCACATAGAGATGGCGTGTGTTTAAAAAAGTTTACTTGTTGTGGATTTTGAGAATATATATAACAAAACATAGATCAATTCAACTGTTTCCACAGGTACAATTCAGTGACATTGATTATGTTCTTTGAATGTGCAGTCATTCTCACTCTCCCTTTCTGAGTTGTTTCTCCCTCATTAACATAAATGCACTGCCTCCTAAGGGGAATATCTAATCTTTCCAGTTGCTGTTGTCAGTTTGATCCCATATGGATAGTTCTTAAAATAGCGTGCTGCTCAAAGCAGGCATTTTTTTTACTAGTTAATCTAAACTATTGTTTGGTTTGAAGAAGACTTCAGGTGATACTTTCGGTTGAAGTTTTAAAGATTATTGCAGGGAAACAATAGTTTCAGGGCTTCATCTAGCCGCCATGTCTCCAGAAAGTCTGGAGTCATAATTTCAAACTCTCTTCTGCATTTCCCCCTTTTGCGGTAGCCTCTTTTTCAACAACTTCAGAAAAAAACATCCTGGTGCTGTCTCTCAGTGGAGCAGCTTGGAACATATGTCCACACCTGAACCAATGACTGTGACCCAACTCTTATTTGCCAAGTGTTCTGGTTACCTAGTACTGCTCTGACAAGGTTATACCAACAAATGGGATGGCTTGA
>NW_006922025.1:1114882-1121510 GCF_000298275.1 Orycteropus afer afer | reverse complement strand
AGAGCCCACCATGGAGTTGATTGCCAGTCTCATCATGGGGAATAACTACCACGAGCTGCCCAGCCACTCAACCAGGCCCAGCCAAGTTAACACACAAATATAAGTACTACACCAAACTTTGATTGTAAACTCATACTTAGAGTGAATTCAGTTACACCTGAGCCACATAGAGTGCCAGTAAGGGAAAACTGGTTGAGAATAATGGATGCTGGTATAAATACTAGAGTCTAAGGTCCATGTGAGAATGAATAGTGCCTGAACTTGATACCATTCTATCTCTAGTGCGGGGCAAAATGTAAGACACAGAATAGTCACTCAATAAAGCAATGTGTCCCCATGTTGTTGTTGTTGTTGTTGTTATGTGCCGTCGAGTCAAACCCGACTCATAGCGACCCCTCCTTGGGTTTCCGAGGCAATATCACTACGGAAGTAGGATTGCCCAACCTTCCTTCCGAGGAGTGGCTGGTGGGTTTGAACACCCTACAATTCCTTATATACAGATCAGAGTGTTTCAGAATTGCCACCCTCTTCTCCCTCACTACACTGGGATTATTTGAAGGATGTATCTTAATTACCATTTGTATTCCTGCCATCTAGCACTGTGCCTGGTACACAGCAGGCACTCAGTAAATATTTAAATGAAAGATGAAGAAAAAAAAAGTAAAAATTCTTAAATACCTGGAAGTAATGGGAACAGTGTTAAGACAAGTGCTTATAGTTTGTGAAGTTTAATGAGCAAAAAGAGTTTGGAAAACCTTGGCCCAAGGCTCAAGTTCATGTTACCCCAGGGTACTTATTGCCCCCCCCCAAAGAAAAAATAACACCATTCTCATGCTAATTGGAGTTTGGTGACAGATTTGCTGTCATCTCAACTGCATAAGCTGGTGGATATAATGAGAAAAATGAGTTAGCAATACCAGTGCTCAGAGAAAGCTGGCATAGTCTATAAGTACTAGCATATTGGTGAATGAAGCAGAAGTGGTCATGGCTAGCATACATTGTGTGCCTAACATTTATGTCATTACTATGTTAAGCACTTTACACGTATCACAATAACACCATGAGGTAGGTACTACTCTGTCATTGTCATTTTATAGATGAAGAAATTAAGGCTCAGAAAGATTAGACACATTTGAACACAGGCAAGCTGACTTTAAACACAGTGCTTCTAATGACTAAACTATATCATTTTCCACAAGGTAAGGAATGGGAAACACAAGGAGAGGAAGCTAAGAGGAGCCCTGATACCAAAAAAAAAGATATCAGAAAGCTATTATTGGCTCTTTGACTTCATGCAAGTGACTTCACTCCTCCAAACTTAAATTCACATTCTACAAAAATGAGGGTGGGGGGAGGAGTTGAGGAACTCCTGAGGAGGAACTCAAAGCCCAAAGAAAAATTGTGAACTTGGATTTGGAACACCTGAGCTCAAGTTTTAGCTTTGCTTTGTGGAATAAAAGCCTCAGCATTGGAGTTGGAGAATCAAGACAGATTAAGTTATGTCACATTAACAAATAGCCCTTGGATCCCAGTGTAAGGATTTAACAGAGTGCTATTTCCCATTCTCACTCCAGTCCATCCTGGCTAAGCTGGTGCTTTGCTCTACATCTCCACACCAGAACTAGGCTAATGGGGCAGCCACCATTGGATTATTAGTGTTGCCACCATGGAGAAGAAATTGTGCTTTGCACCCTGGCTCTTCGGGCTTCTGGAAGAAGTGACACACTTCACTTTGGTCATACTTCATGGGCCAAAGTGAATCAAAGACCACAGTAACTCCCAAAGGGCAGGGAATCGTGATTTCCCATGCGTCTGAACAGAGAGGACCAGAAATACGGTTTTCATTTAAAATCCACTATTACTGGTTGATCTTGAAGAAGACTCTTCCTCTGCTTTTCAGTTTCCTCTTTATAAAATGGGGATAATCACAGGAAACAGGATTGGATGTCATCCATGGAAACAAAAGGCTTGTAAGATGCCAAGGCGGTGCCAATGTAAGTGATTTTCCATTGATCATTAAGGAGCTCTTGCAATGCCTTGGTTAAAGCATTTGGTTGCTAACCAACATGTTGGCAGTTTGAACCCACCAGCTACTCCATGGAAGAAAGATGGGACAATCTGCTTCCATAAAGATTAATACCCTTGGAAACCCTATGGGGCAGTTCCACTCTGCCCTGTAAGGTTGCGGTGAGTCAGAATCGACTCAATGGGCAGTGAGTTTTGTTTCGTTTTTGGTTATTGATCTAGTCTATTTATGTAGATCCACAAGCAATGCTCAGGGAAGCAGCAGTCAAGAAATCAAACGATGTATTTTGCATTGGGACAATCTGCTGCAAAAGTGCTCTTTAAAAAGTGAAAAAGCAAAGATGTCACCTTGAGGACTAGGGTATGCCTGACCCAAGCCATATTTTCAGTCATCTCATATGCATGTGAAAGCTGGACAGTGAATAAGGAAGACTGAAGAATTGATGCCTTTGGATTATGGTGTTGATGAAGAACATTGAATTCTGTGGATTGCCAGAAGAGTAAACAAATCTGTTTTTGAAGAAGTGCAGCCAATGTGTTGCTTAGACTAAACAAGGATGGCAAGACATTGTCTCACATACTGTAGACATGTTATCAGGAAGGACCATCCTCATAATATCCTCAGGAGGGATGGAGAAGGACATCATCCTTAGTAAAGTAGAAGGTCAGTGAAAAAAAAGAAGAAGACCCTCAACAAGATAGATTGACACAGTGGCTACAATGGTGGGCTCAAACTTAGCAATGGTTGTGAGAATGGCACAGGACTGGGAGTGTTCATTCTGTTGTACATAAGATCTCTGTGAATCCAAACTGACTTAATGGCACCTAACAACACTACTACAACACTAACAACACACTGACCTCAATCCCTGCTGAATTATTTCCTCTGAGCAGTGAGACCATCCTAGTTCCCTCCTTTCTCCTATCCTGTAGAGAAAAGTTAACAAATGCTTCTCCCCTTACCCCAGACTGTGGCTTTTATGCACCCGGGTAATACATTTTTATTTCCATACTGTAACAATGCCTAAAAAGAGATAAAGTACAGGGCATGAAGATAACCATTCCATGTATTGACCCAGTCACAAGTTCTTCTTGGTGAAATTCAGATTTGTATTTTATTCATGAAAAAAAAAGCACCTTCAGTGAACAGTTACCAACTCCCTTTGGCAATAAAATATGACTAACTTCATTATGTAAGGTGGAGACAAGAAATAGCTTGTCTTAGTTACTGGGCCTCAGGGCTCAGGATCATAGTCTCAGGTGACATTAAGGTCAATTGGCATAACATAGTCCACAAAAACAATATTCTGCATCCATACATTGATGAGTAGTGAATGGTATCTTAAAAGCTGGTGAGAAGTCATTTAAGGTGCCATTATTGATTTTTTCCCTACCCAGAGAAAAGAAGAGTGAAGAAAATCAAAACACAAAAATAAATAAATAAATAAAACCCAAACTCACTGTCATTGAGTCAATTCCAACTCACAGTGACCCCTACTGGGTTTCCGAGGCAGTAAATCTCTAGTAGATTGCCCAGTGGAAACAGTCCAAAGGAATAATGGACCATGTAACCCCCAGCATTCATGACCCTGAGACCAGAAGAACGAGATAAGTCCCTGGCCACCATTGCCTACCACTTTGAAAGGGATCACAATAGGAGGTCCCAGATACAATCAGAGACAAATGTGGAACCAAACTCAAGATCATAAAATTAAAAAATATATCAGCCTTACTGGTCTGGTGGTGAGCAGTGTAACCTGTTAGACTGTGGTTCTTAAACCCCTTTCAGGCCTAGAACTGAACTCAGCCCCGTGGTTCATCTTTCAGCTAAGCAGTTGACAGACCTATAAAGTGAGGTACCCACTGCTTACAACAATCAACAGTACAAGATTCAAAGGGCAGCATTTTCCCAGGTATGAAGCTCAGAAGGCAGGAAGGGATAGGAAAGGACAAATGGAAACGGTAAACTTGTGGAGGAAATGAGAAGAGTGCTTATAACCTTGTGGGGTTGCAGTCAATGTCCCAAATCAAAATTTGTATGAATTGCTTAATGGAAAACTGATTTGCTGTGTAAAGTTTCACCAGAATCACAATTTAAAAAAATAAAATAACTTGATATTAAATTACAGGGCAGCTGACCAGAATACATTTGTCACAGGCCTATGCAGATAGATGCTGCTGGGTGGGAAAAGGTGCTTCAGAAAGGGAATCTGTTATTAGAATACAAAATTATTGTATGTCTTTTGGTTTAGCTCAAGGGGTGCTGGTGATTTAGTGGTTAAGACATTTGGCTGCTAACCAGAAGGTTGGTGGATTGAACTCATTTCAAAGGAATGAAGCTAAATATTCCATTGAGCTTTCATCTCACCACTCTTCACCTTGCTACCCCCATGCAACACATGAGTTTCATAAAGCAGTTAAAAAACAAACCAACCTACTACGATCAAGTCAATTCTCGTGGTGACCCCATGTGTTATTGAGTAGAACTGTTCTGTAGGGTTATCTTGGCTGCCATCTTTATGGAAGCCAATCCCCAACCCTGTCTTCCACAGTGCTCCTGGTTGGGTGCAAACCTCCAACCTTTAGGTTAATAGTGGCGTGCAAACAGTTCACACCACCCACAGACCTTGTGAAAACAGTTTACTAGCTATTAACACTTTGCTGATGCCCTACCTGCACTTTTAGTCCGGACAAGGAATGGGAATGTCCATTCTTCAGCACTTATTTTGTGCTGAGCATAGTCAAGAACTTCGTGTTCTGCATCATGTCGGGCTGACATCCCGTGAGATATAGTATCCCTGCCCTTACCTGGAGAGGAATCTGAGTCTCCACAGGACAATAGCTACTGATAGCTATATTTGATATACTTATTAAACACTCACTGGGAGCCAGGCACAGTGCACTTTAAATGCATGACCCTCACATACCCTTCACAAAATCCCTAAGAGGTACTTCCTGTTATTACCCATTTTACAGAAGAGAGGATTGAGGCTTAAGTTAGTGAAGAGACTTTCTCAAGCCCAAACAGCTGCTAAGTAAAAGAACTGAGCTTCATATTCAATTCAGTCTGATTTCTAAACCAAGGCTCTTTCTAGCGAGGGAGAGGAATATTTGGGAGCTGAGTTTTCAGCAAAGTTTGGGAAAGATAGCAGATCTCAGACACCATAGCTCTTTTTTTTTTTTCCCCCCTAAACTTCTACTTCCCTTTGTTGTTAATGGAATCCCTGGGTGGCGCAACTGGTGAAGGTCTCAACTGCTGTGTGAAGGGTTGGCTGTTCAAACTTGCCAACAGGCACATTAGAAAAAGGCCTAAAAACATGCTTCTAAAAGGTGACAACCTTGGAAACCCTATGAAATGCAGTTCTATCCCACAGCACATTGGGTTACTATGAGTCTAAAGTGACTCAACAGCACCTGTTTGCTTTGGGTTTTTTGCTGTTAGCTGTCGTAGGTAATTGTAGCCTTTTTGTTTGTTTAGGTACCTGTTTCCACACCTCCTCAGGCCACATTTTGCCTGAAAGGTTTGAGGTGTGTAACACCAAACAGCTCTAATTCATATTTTGCTTCAATACCCACTTCCTCTGGAGAAGCCCATTTCAGTCAGTGCTGCTGTCTGTCTCTCCTGCACTCAGGCACCGAGCTCGCAGGCAATCTCATTCAACTGGTTTAATAACAGATGTGGAGGTGAATGGAGACTTCTCATGTGCCACTCCACCACACTCATTATCGATTGGTTGCTGAGAGGTTTCTGTTAGAGAGTGGATTAGAAAAGGTTAGTTTCCCTAATTCTCTACCACTCTTCCTGGTGATAATTGGTTCCCAGGTGAAACATCCTCCCAAAAGAAGCATCTTGCATTGGTTTTCGACTTTCAGCTGCATTTGACGTGAAGTTTATCACAGCTGAAAAATCTGTATTTCCATTGTTTCTCAGGAAGCAATATTTGGATACCATCGTAAAGGCTGACCCTGCTTCATGAACTCTCTGGTAGAGGTTTCCACAAGGACATTTGTTGTCAAATTCTGCCTGCTGTTTCTTCTTCCCACTTGAAGGAGTGTAGATCACACCAGATTTCTGTGTTCCTGTGAATCTCTTGTAATTTATTTTAGAAAGGCCTAGGTTACTGCTGATAATTCTTCTGGTCTTAAGGCTTCTTGGTGATTCCTGGGAGGAGGTTGTTGCTTCTAAGTTAGATATTGTTTGACTTGCCTCTAAGTGCCTGCTCCCTGTTCAGCCCTTTATGCCACTCTGCCCCGCATTCATGGGTCAAGAGTAAGTAACCAGGATAGTGTGTAGGATCTAGAAACCATTGTTGTTGTTGGCCACTGTCTAGTCAGCCTCCAAATGAGGACCTCATGTCCAATGTGTTTGGACCATTGCAATTCACAGTTTTTCACTGGCTGATTTTAGGAATAGATACCAGGCCTTTCATCCTAGTTGGCCTTGGTCTGGAAGCTCTGCTGACACCTTTCAGCATCAGAGTAACATGCAAGCCTCCATGGACAGATGGGTGGTGGCTATGTATGATATTTGTTGGCCAGAAATTGAACTGGGTCTCCCCCATGGAAGGTAAAAATTAGACCACTGACCCCATAGGAACCATTA
>NW_006922025.1:1109464-1110762 GCF_000298275.1 Orycteropus afer afer | reverse complement strand
GAAGGGTCCATTTCCTGGAGAAGGATATCATTCATGCTCGGTAAAGTAGAGGGTCAGCGAGAAAGGGGAAGACCCTCCATGACATGGACTGACACAGTGGCTGCAACAATGGGATCCAGTATAGCAAGCATTGTGAGAATGGCCCAGGACTGGGCACTATTTTGTTCACTGTGAGTCAGAGGCTACTCAATGGCACCTAGCAACAGCAACAACACATCAGGCCCTGTTGTCTGGTCAGCACAGAGGCACTGATCACAGCTTTTAACTGGACAGGGTTCTGATCTGTTGCATAAGGCTTATATGGATATTGTTCAGAATGTGCAGAATGCTTCTCCATTCATTTGCTCGTTCTATCCCCCCAATGACATAGTGATATGGGTAAGTTTACCTGTTTTGCAAATACAGAAAGAGGGATAGAGAGGTTTAGCAATTAGCCTAAGGTTTTCCAATGAATATTGCCAGCTATCAGGCTTCACAGGTCTAATGTTGGAAGCCAGCAGTCGTCTGGGAAGAAGGAGGCAGGAAGGGTACAGGCAGTGATGGATGCATCACATTATGGGTTCAAGGACTTTCTAGGGGCAGCCAGCATTTAGGAGCAGCGGTGGCCAAGTTTTCCACCTTTAGGAATGCTTCTGAGTTCAGACTCCACTAGCAAGTGTTGAAATCCACCAGGGCTGTCCCTTTGGAGCCAAATAACAGTATGTCCTCCCCAAAACCGAGTGTGGCATTAGTACTAGTCACCAACGAGAACAGCTGGGCCCAGCAAGAGGCTCAGAGCAAAAGGAAACTAAGAATGTAATTCTGGACACACCAGAGGCCCAGGGAAACTCTCAGAAACAGCTGGAAGACAGTTGGAGGGCCTCAGGCCATAATACTTTGTGATGAAAAAGAAGTGTAATCTCTTTTTTGTAGTCACAGGCTGATGAGGTTGGGAACTTACTTATATTTCATTGTCTTTTTAGGAATTAGAAAAGAAGCATGCATCTTCTGCCAGGGATGCATGTGTTTGTATGTAAAGACACAGGCAGGAGCATACACACCTATCTCTTGTTTGACAATGCTCTGAGCATATTAGAAAGATTGCCTTCATGATAGGGAGCAGGTAGCTGTTGTTAAGAAAGAAGCAGTAATAACATCCTCCCAAGGTTTTATCTACAATATTGGGGGGGAAAAAAAAAAGAAAAAGGCCATCTTTCAGTTCCAAAGATGTGCCGTCCTCCTTCCTGCCACAAGGCCTGTGTACCTGGCAGTCCCTTGGCATCTAGCCATCCTTCCTCCATTTTCCACTTCTCTTGTCT
>NW_006922025.1:1102156-1108654 GCF_000298275.1 Orycteropus afer afer | reverse complement strand
ATCTACTTCCATTAAAAAAAATGAAAAATAAAAATGACAACTTTGAGAACTCTGTGGGGTAGCTCTACTCTATCATACAGGATTGCTATGCATCAGCATTGATGTGATGGCAGCAGATTTGGTTTGGTTCTGGTATCCAAAGGGTGAATTTCCTGGGTGATGCAGAAGATTAATGTGTTTGGTTGGTAATCAAAAGGTTCAAGGTTTAAGTCCACCCAGAGATGGCTCTGAAGAAAGGCTCAGTGAACTACTTCAGAAAAATCAACCATTAGCAACCCTCGGAAGCACAGATCTACTCTGACACTCAGAAGGTCCCCATGACTCAAAACCAACCTGATGGCAGTTGGTAACTGGCATCTCAATCTTAAGATGGTGACAACAGTATTTTTAAAAAGTAAACACCATTGGTTAAAGCAGTATTTGTAGCTGGATCTGGCCTGTGGATCACTGCCTTCTTAGAGAAGTTCACCATGCTTGCCTCTTTGCATTGCTCAGACATCACTAGGAGAGCTGGATTCAGTCCTCAGTATTCACTGAAAATCAGAGAAGAAATAGGGCAGCCAGAATGATGAAGGGTCTGGAAATCATGCCATGAAAGCGGCTATTGCCCAAAATGCAAATATTTAACATTACTTTTCAGCTTTGCTGCCCAGGCTCTCCCAGTTTGGTACCTAATTTACCAGATAAGAATCTGGAAAATAAAGTGCCACAAGATTTATGACCACAAACACACGGGGTGGTGGGTAGGTAATGAGGCCAATTATTAACAAATACATTGCTTCTTATGCACCCGCATGGATGTGGTCCCTCTTCCAAGTAGACCACTGAGGAGGTCAGAGCTTTATTCCAATTACATGGCAATTGCCCAGCTATTCTGGGAACTGCTCTTTCAAAATTGCCATGAGAGCTTGGAACATAATTTTTAAATGCCCTCAATTGTGACAAACTCCAGATTTGATTTTTTGAAACAGCCAAGTGTTATTTGGAGCTAAGTCCAGTGAATTAGTCTGATGATTAAGCTTAACAGTACTGTTTTGGGGCCACTGCGATGTGAGATTAAGTCTTCACAAGCACAGGGCCAGGGCAAAGCTTGCAGGAATCAGGCACAGGGCCAGTGGGAAGGAGGAAGAAACCAGGGCCAGGTGGAATGCAGCTACATGGGCTTCAAGAATGGGCCAGAGGTGTGCTCGCTCAGTTCCAAAGTACTCAAAGGTGTGAAGTCCAAAAGACAAAGCAGAATTGCAGATGGTTCAGAAAGCCAGGTATGAGCAGGGATGTACAGAATGAGCCAGAATATTGGAATCAGGTCAGGCTGTGCTGTGGGCTGTTAAAATCACTCCTTTGGAGGCAAATCCATAGACCTCAGTCAGAGGCATGGAGAGCAAAGCAATATAAAGAGTGGCTGCTGACAAATCTAGCCAATAGCAGAATCCTTGGCAGAAGCATGTAATCAATAAATGAACAGTTTCTGAATGTTTGTAACAAACAATTAGTTTCATTGGATTACAACCACATGCTTTAATGCATTTGCCTTCTCAGAGACAGACTTAAGGAGAAGAGCCATAGAGTAGCGGGGCCTCCACCTTCCATAGTCTTTCTGAAACACAGACCTGACTTATTCTTTGAGGAAGACTGTCTTTCTGTAGAATTCTGTTACTTAGCTTTTATTCTTTATTGAAATTTACTGTAATGTCTAAAGAAGCTGTGGTGGTGTAGTGCCCACAGGATTTGACTGCTAACCAGAAGGCTGCTGGTTCAAACCCATCAGCCACTCTGTGAAAGGAAGATGGGGCAATCTACCTCCATAAAGATTTACTGCCTTGGAAATCCAAAGGGGGTCACTATGAGTTGGAATTGACTCAATGGCAGTGAGTTTGGTTTGGTTTTTTCATAATGCCTGATCTCTGCCCTATCTTTTTGTTTATTTTTTATAAACTCTGTAGTAGCTAAAGAGTGTTTTCTCTCTTTATATTAAAAAAAAAAAGAAAAAGGCAAAAAGAGTACTTCAGAAAACAACCCACTTCATTAAGCCGAATAACTGTAACACTAATAATAAAATATATAATGTAGAACCCTTGTCAACCATAGATGGCCAACCATCTACCACTTTTTAAGCATCGGGGCATCATTAAGTAAAAGGGCAGAGCAAAGTATGGAAAATTGTGTGTGCAAAACTACCCATCGTTAAAGTATACGTGAAAGTATATCCATCCAGCTGCTCCTCCTCGGAAGGAAGGTTGGGCAATCTACTTCAGTGGTGATACCGCCTCAGAAACCCAAGGAGGGGTTGTTATGAGTGGAATCCCACTTGATAGCAATGTGTTGCGTTGTTTTGTGTTGCATTCCAAGGAAAAGATGGGGTAAGTATGTTATAGAACATGATATCCGCGTAGTACTGGAGCAATGTGAGAAACTGTTCACAGTATCAGTGTAAAAAGTACAGGGTGCAGAAACGCAAAGTGGTACTGCACTTGCCAGTGTGTAAAACACACTCATGAGTAATGCCTGGAACAGGAGACAGCATGATGATAAAAATAGATCCATTCTTTTATTCATTCAGTCATTCATTCAGCAAATATTTTGTGACACTTTATGACTATTGAAACTATGCATAGTTTTATTTCTGTTCTATTTGTAAACTTTAAAATTTAGATATAATACTTTTATTATTTTTTTTTAAAGACAAAGTGAGGCAGATTCTCAGTAGAAGTAGAATCATTCTTGTAAAGTGCTCACACTCATGGCTGATGGCTGAGTGGAACGTCAGACTCCATTATGGATTCCGTTTTTAGCTCTGTTATCAAATTCTGAAGTAAAAACAACTAGAACATAATCATAGTAATAAGCAACATTCGTATACCTTTTAGAATTTTCCAAGGACATTCATAAGCAGGCTTATTTAATCCTCACAACAACCTGGTGAGATGTGAGAATTATTAGACTGGGTCAGCCTGTGGTCATTTCTACTCAGTGACTTGTTTATCCTTATCTGCCTGGCATTTTCCTGTACCAGAGTTGAAATGTGCTTTGCACATTTAGATATTTGACTCTAAATCTCTTTCAGAGGATTTATAAAAACCCAAAATAAGCCTAGTGCCAGCCATGATTATTGAGAAAACCTCTCTCTCTGAGAGATGTGGTGGTTTCCTCACAGCTTATTGTCTTTTTCCTTCCAAGTTGCTGATCCATAACAAAACAGCCTCCTTTTCTATATTTTCACAAGTTCTTTGATACCTGGAAGTAGCACAGGACCAAGAATGCCCATAGGCAGACCAGCCATCCATAACAGCTCCTAGACCTGCATCTAGGCATGGGGCCGCTGGTGTCATTCTGAGCAGCACTTCTTTTCTCCTGGCACAGAATTTAGATGTCCCTGGATTCTAACTAAGCTCAGTTCCTCAGCTTCCTTATTTCTGGTTCATGTTGATTTGAACAACTGGACTTTTTTAAAAAATTCATTTTTAGTGCCACAAGTTATTGTCCTTGTCAAAACAAAACAACAGAACATGTTATTATTAGGTGCCTTGGAGTCAGCTCCGACTCACAGCGACTCTGTGAACAACACAACGAAACACTGCCTGGTCCTGTGTGAGCGTCACAGACTTTCCTATGCCTAAGCCCATCACTGAAGCCACTGTTGATCCATCTCATTGAGGATCCTCCGTTTTCACGGACCTGGTTGGTACTTTAGCAGAAGCTCTGGTGGCATAGTACCTAAGGCATTTGACTGCTAACCAGAAGACTAGTGGTTCACACCCATCAGCCACTCTTGGAAAGAAGATTGAGCAATCTACTTCTGTAGTGGTATCACCTCAGAAACCCAAGGAGGACGTCGCTATGAGTTGGATCCAACCAGATAGCAGTGAGGGTTTTTTTGTTTGTTTGTTTTTGTTTTGTACTTTACTGAGCATGATATCCTTCTCCTGGGAATGATCCCTTCTGATAACATGACCAAAATAGGTAGAACAAAGTCTGGCCATTCTTGCTTCCAAGGAGCATGCTGGCTGAACTTCTAGGACAGATTTGTTTGTTCTTCTGGCAGTCTATGGTATTTTCAATATTCTTTGCCAACACCACAATTCAAAGACATCGGCTCTTCTTCGGTCTTCCTTACTCACTGCCCAGCTTTCATATGCCTATGAGGTGATTGAAAATACCATGGCTTGGATCAGATGTATCTTAGTCTTCAAAATGACATCTTTGTTCTTTAACACTTTACAGAGGTCTTTTGCAGCAGATTTGCCCAGTGCAATATGACATCTAATGTCTTGACTGCTGCTTCCATGGGTGTTGATTGTGGGTCCAAGCAAAATTAAATGTTTGAACACTTTAATCTTTCCTTCATTTATTGTGATGTTGCTTATTTGTCCAGTTGTGAGGATTTTTGTTTTTTTTCTGTTGAGGTGTAATCCACGCCAAAGTCTGTAATCTTTGATCTTCATTAGTAAATGCCTCAAGTCATCTTCCCTTTCAGCAAGCAAAGTTGTGGCATTTGCATATCACAGATTGTTAATGAATCTTCCTCCAATTCAGATGCCCCATTCTTCATATAGTCCCAATTTCTCAGATTACTTTCTCAGCATACATATGAAATAAGTATGGTGAAAGGATACAACCCTGATACACACACTTCCTGATTTAAAAAGAAATGTAGCATCCCCTTTTTCTGTTGGAATGACAACCTCTGGGTCTATGTATACATTCCTCGTGCGCACAGTTAAATGTTCTGGAATATCCATTCTTCACAGTGTTATCCATAATTTGTTATGAGCCACTAACAAATGGTTATGGATTAACAGCAATTATGATCAACTGCTGTTAACACTTGGGATACAACTTATTAGACTCTTTACTATACCTTTACACATTAGAAAACACACAATGTAAACTATTGTTGTATTGAAGATGTATATTTAAGAAAGGGAGCTCTTGTAGCGTAGTGCCTAAGGCACTTGACTGCTAACCAAAAGGCTGGAGGTTCAAACTCACCAGCCACTTCCTGGAAGGAAGGTTGGGCAATCTAATTCCGTAGTGATACTCCCTTGGAAACTCAAGGAGGGGTCGCTATGAGTCAGGTCTGACTCAATGGCACATAAAAACAACATTTAAGAAAACTTTACCATGCTGGATATTTCTTTTGGCAGTGTACATTTTTTTTTCTCTTGATATATTTTGGATCTTTGTACATGTGAATGCTGTCCTTGGGTGCTCTAGAGAAGCAGAACCAGTGATATATCTCTGCCTCTACCCGTATCTCTACTTCTCACTCTGTGTCTATATACATTTACCTCAAGTGAGAATGAGGGGTGCAAGTCCCAAATCTATCATTGAGGTGGCAATTGGAGAAATCTGCAGTCACACATCCCAGGATCTTCTGGTCAGGCAAAGGAAAGTGTGTAAAGAGAGAGAACATGTTCTGCCACAGTATCAATATACAGTATGAAGGTTGAACACACGCTAAGGAAACTCCCTTTTCACTGGATGGATTGCTGACACTATATGAGATTACATCATGAAAGGTGATTTCTCTGTATTGAATTACATTGTAGAATAGCAACTAGTCTAGAATTTGGCCAAACCACTGGAAACCATAGCCTAGGCAAGTTGACACATGACATTAACCATCCCAAATGCATTTTTCATTGTTGCACAGTGTTTCAGAAATGACTTCACCCTTTGAGAATAGATAGGTTGTAGCTTTTGCTATGACAAACAATATTGCACTAAACTCATGATGTACCTTCCTTTTCTTCTGAGTGAGTGCTGTCTAGGTATATTCTGGGAAGCAGAATTGCTATGTCACAGTATGTATGTGTTTCACTTTTTACAAAATAATGCCCAAGTGTCTTCCCATAAGACTGGGCTAATTTATACTCCCACTATATCCTCACCAACCTAGGGTATCACCAACCTGATTTTTCTGCTCTCCTAAATGTTATCTTTCTTTGGTACCATTGCAGTTGATTTGGGATCATAATGAGTTCAGGGAATAGTTTCCAGCACTCAGCTTGCCTTCTGCCCATTTTCTACCAGTTTCTCCAGGTTTCTTTTATGCCCACCCTCAATTTCCCCTGATTTCACCTTTATTCAAATATCACTTTCATCTTATGGCCATCTTATGATACTAGAGTATTGGTGAATGAGTGAATTACATCATCTTATATATATCATGTGGGTGATGGGATGCCCTTGTCCCACAGAAATACCTTCAAAATGAAGCTGTCATTTTGTCTTACCCAAATCCTCTTTCATTACCAAATTTCAGATTCCCAGTGACTCCCCAGGGAAATCCAGACAACATTTGCTTACTACTAGGAAGGGACTTAGGCAGCATGTACAGCAGCTACAAAAACGACAAGGAGGCCACATGTTCTGACCTCCTCTAACCCTACAAGGGGAAGGCAGGATTACCAGCAGTAACCCAAGGCCTATTACTGCAAGGCCAGACATGCTGCCTCCCTCCAGCCCTTTCACCAACCGTTCCTCCCAAGGCACCCA
>NW_006922025.1:1083190-1101751 GCF_000298275.1 Orycteropus afer afer | reverse complement strand
GACTTTAAAATCAGGATCTCCTCAGGTGCTAATAGCAATTCCCACCTTGGAGTTTACAAAGACTTATGGGTAGAAAAGCCACACTAAGTAATTTACTACACCGCAGCAGCCAACGGGTCTTTGTGCTGCTCAAGAAACTCTCATTTCTTGTGCATCGATTTTGAAGGTGATGGTATAGACAGGCTGTCGAGAGAGTTTGCAACATCCAGATGTTTCATCCTCTTTCAATTATGGGAGGCTTTTGGATTGTAAAATTACAATGTGGATGTTGAGGGACATGGAATGAACAGCTGCCATCTAGATTGACCATATTGCACTGTGTTGAGGTCATATTTCCCGCTTGGTAATAACAGATTGATAATGCATTCTCACCACACCGTTGCTTCTGAGAGATCTGTCTTGGCAAAGTCTCAGGAAAAGCAAACGGGAGTTGAAAGGGCTGATGTAAGGAAGAAGAATTACTTCTGTTCTGGTGTGCTTTCGGCAACCAAAATAATCCATTGTCCTCACTGCTATCTAAGCAATCATTCTACAGCATTCTTTCATTCAACAGATTTTATTGTGCATCAGCAATGCATCAGAGTCTGTGCTAATGCTGGGGATACAAAGATAAGGTAAAAAAGACACTGTCTGTCAAGAGGTAGAGAGTTCAGTGGCAGAGATTGACACTAATTGCTTTATAAACAATTGTAAAATCACAAATGGAATAAGTAAAATGAAAGAAAAATGCATGGTGCTAAGAGCATAACTCATAGATGCACAGCGACCTTATAGGACAGAATAGAACTGCCCCATGGCATTTCCAAGGCTGTAAATCATTACAGAAGCAGACTGCTGCATCTTTCTCCCATGAAGCAGCTGGTGGGTTCAAACCGCCGACCTCTCAGTTAGCAGCCAAGTGCTTAACTGTTGCACTGCCAGGGTTTCTATGAGTTGGAAATGATTCCACAGCAATGATTTGGTTTTTGGTTTTAAACAGAGCATATCATAGGGGCAATTGACTTAAAGATACCAAGGGAATGCTTGTAGAAGCAAGTGACAATTAAATTGAGTAACAGGAAAAGAGTTGGTAAGAGAGCATTTCTAATAGCAAGAAAAGCATTTGCCAAGGAACTGAAAGAAGGCCTGTACAGTGCACTGAATTACTTAATATGGCCACAAACCCACTGCCATCCAGTTGATGCCAACTCATACTGACCCCAATAGAGTTTCCAAGGCTGTTAACCTTTATGGGACCAGACTGCCTCATCTTTCTCCCGTGGAGCAGCTGGTGGGTTTGAACCACTGACTTTTTGGTTAGCAGCTTGATGCCTGAACCACAGCACCATCAGAGCGCCCTAATATGGCCATAGTCCTCCATTTTATGACATATTGTAAATGCTAGCCTCTGTGCTTCTGGTTATGATCCCATTTTGGGGTCAGTTGTCCACTATGTTAAGGAGGCAAGAGTAAGGTGGGATATCTCTTGAGTTCCACCTTACTAGAGGGTATGACTCAAGTCACCACTCGGAGTTTCCTTGAGGATATGTATATGAATGCTCTGGCAAAGTTCACTCTCTTGGGCTAGATCCTGCACCTGGTTGGTCAGTCATCTCACCCACATGTTCTTGGGGCTTGAGATAGCAGCCAGTCATTTGACCTGCCAGTTAGGTTTTGTCAGCCCTTGCAACCACACGAGTGAGGAGACTCTTCTAGAGAGACGCCTGACCTACAGATTTGGGACTTGCCAGCCTCTACTGCCATGTGAGCTATTTCCTTGGCAGTCATGAGTTCTGGGAGATATTACAGTGAAATACAGAACTCTAAGATGGGAGGGAGAGTATGGCAGAGAGGAGGAGGAGTTGATGTTGGAGATCATGGATCAGTACAGCGGTTTGGAAGAATTGGACATTTGGGACATCTTTAACTTCTGCCTCATAGGGACCAACCTTGTGCTGATCCTTCTAAAACAAATTATTTTTATCTACATATTTGGTCCAATATATAGGAAATAACTATTTTTGTTAATAGTAGGTAGAAAATGTTAAACATTTTATGAAATAAAGAGAGTAAGATTATAATAAGAATATATGGTTTATGATCTAATTAGTATTTTTAACCAACTTATTAAGTTACAGAACAAATTTTAAAGAATTGTTTAACATTTTAATCATCAAAACATTTTATGTGTTGTGTTTTGAAAAGTCTGGTGTACTGGAAAATACTCTAGTTACATTTTAAAAAGTTAGTGTCACTAACCAGAATTGCTTCACTGTTCGAAAGTGTTTTTTATTTTTAGTGAATGAAGTGTGGTAGAATGAGTATTACACAAAGCTGGAAAATATTGCTTACATTGCAGTACATGATAAAAGGTCCTACTTAATGATCAAAAAAAAAAAAAAAAAAAAAAAAAATTGAGCAGCCACTATAGTTGGAAGCACAGTGTGTGGAGATGCCCCCTATGTGATGAGGCCACAGAGCTGAGTAGGGTCTTGGATGTTATGTTAAGGGCTTGAAGTTGCATCATAAGAGGAATGGGAAGTTACTGATAGGTATTTGGCAAGTGTATGTGTGGTGATGGAAGGCACAGGTAGTGACTCAATTTATGTTTTGAAAAGATGTTTCTGACTACAGTACAGAAGATAGAGGTCATATAATTTTAGAGGCCTGCATAGAAGCATTTGAAGAATTTCCATTGCTGTCAGGATGAAATCCAAAATCTTTAGGATGTCATTCCCCAGATGGCCAAGGCCAGGTTTACGTCTTCATCTCAGAACATGCTCCATTATCCATCACATGCCTTTGAAATTCAGATGACTTGCTCTGTTAGCTGACAATGCTGCATAACAAACAATCCACAGATCTAAGTGGTTTATAGTCACAAACATTTGTTTTTCTTCTCCACAAGTCTGCAAGTTGGCTGGGGCAGTTCTGCTTCAGGATGTGGTTTGGGCTCATGTCTGTTGTACTGGTCTCTTATTTTTTTTGAGACCCATGCAACTACCTAGAACATGATTTTCTCGTGATAAATAACATGAACATCAGAGACAAGTCAAAACACAAAAACACATTTAAAGCCTCTGTTCATGTTCCATTGGTTAAAGCAAGCCCAACAACAGTGGGATAAAAAGTATTATCCCTTAAAGGAGAACGGCAGCACAGAAGAGAAGGAAGAAAAAATTGTGAGCAAATAATAAATCAGCCACACTTGGTTTTACTGAAAGTTATAGCATATACAGATTTTAGAATTTAATATTTAAGAGTGTAGTCTTTAAAGCAAGGCTTTGAGACCCAGCTTTGCAACTCCCTAGACTTTTGGACCTACCTCTTATCTGTCAGTTGGTCGTACTGTGTTGGCTTGCCTGTTGCTATGATGCTGGAAGCTATGCCACCAGTATTTCAAACTCCAGCAGGGTCACCCACGGTGGACAGGTTTCAGCAGAGCTTCCAGACTAACAAAGACAAGGAAGAAGGGTGTGGCCAGGTCCACTTCTGAAAAAGTTGGCTACTGAAAACCTTATGAATAACAATGAAACACTGTCTTATATAGTGCCAGAAGATGAGTGCCTCAGGTTGAAAGACATTCAAAATATGACTGGGGAAAAGCTGCCTCCTCAAAGTAGGGTTGACCTTAATGATGTAGACAAAATGTAGCTTTTAGGACCTTCATTTGCTGATGGGGCATGACTCAAAATGAGAAGAAACAGCTGCAAACATACATTAATGATTGGAACATGGACTATATGAAGTATGAGTCTAGGAAAATTGGAAGTTGCCGAAAACGTTGGCACATAAAGAAGACATAAAGATCAATAACCTAGACATTAGTGAGCAGAAATGGACTGGCATTAGCTATTTTGAATCAGACATTCACATGATCTACCATACTGGAAGTGATGAATTGAAGAGGAAAGCTGTAGCATTCATCATCAGAAATAACATTTGAAGATCTGTCCTGGAGTATAATGCAGTCAGTGATAGGATAATATCCATATGCCTACAAGGAAGACCCGTTTATACAACTTTACTCAAATTTACACATCAACCATTAAAGCAAAGGTAAAGAAATTAAAGATTTTTGCCAGCTTCTGTCATCTGAAATTAACCAAACATACAATCAGGATGCATTGATAATAACTGATGGTTAGATTGTGAAAGTTGGAAACAAAGAAGAGCCATCGGTAGTTGTCAGACATGACCTGGCGAGAGACATGACACTGGAGATTGTACGACAGAATTTTGTAAGACCAATGACTTATTCATTGTTGTTGTTGTTGTTGTTATGTGCCGTCGAGTCGGCCCCGACTCATAGCGACCCCTCCTTGGGTTTCCAAGGCAGTTATCACTACGGAAGTAGGATTGCCCAACCTTCCAAATCCCTTTTTCAACAGCATAAACAGTAACTATACATGTGGACCTCACCAGATGGAATGCACAGGAATCAAATAGACTACATCTGTGGAAAGAGACAATGGAGAACCTCAGTAAGATCAGGGGCTGACTCTGGAATGACCATCAATTGTTCACATGCAAGTTGAAGTTGAAGCTGAAGATTAAAACAAGACCCAAAATATGACCTTGAGTATATCCCACCTGTGATGTATTGATCACTAATGACTGAAGATCAGATGAGTCATGGGATGATATCAAGGACAGCTGTTGTTGTTGTTATTGTTGTTATGTGCCATCGAGTAGGACCCGACTCATAGCGATCACTCCTTGGGTTTCTGAGGCAGTATCACTATGGAAGTAGATTGCCCCTTCTTCCTTCCAAGGAGTGGGTGGAGGGTTTGAACCGCCAGTCTTCTGGTTAGCAGCCAAGTGCCTTAGCCACTATGCTACCAGAGCTCCCATGCTACCAGAGCTCCCATCAAGGACAGCAGACATGAAGAAAGCAAAAGGTCATTTAAAAGACAGGAAAGAAAGAAAAGATCAAAATACATGTCAGAAGAGACTCTGAAATGTGCCCTTGAATGGAGATTAGCTAAAGCGAAAGGAAGAAATGTTGAAATAAAAGAGCTGAACAGAATATTTCAAAAGGCAGCTCAAGAAGACAAAGTAAAGTATTATAATGTAATGTGCAAAGACCTGGAGTTAGAAAATCAAAAGGGAAGAACATGCTTGACATTTCTGAAGCTAAAAAAATGGAAGAAAAAATTTAAGCCTCAAGTTGCAATATTGAAGGATTCTTTGGATAAAATATTGAGCCATGTGTGAGGCATCAAAAGAAGATGGAAGGAATACACAGAGTCACTGTACGAGAAAAAAAAAAAAAAAGATTGACATTCAACCATTTCAGGAGATGGCATAAGATCAAGAATCAGTGGTATTGAAGGAAGATGTCTAAGCTGCACTGAAGGAATTGGTGAAAGACAAGTCTCCAGGAATTGACAGACTCCTTTAAAACCTGCAGTATGCAGACGATACAACAAAATTCCTCACAACTGGACTAAGAAGCAACATCATGATAAATGGAGAAAAGATTGAAGTTGTTAAGGATTTTGTTTTATTTGGATGTACAATCAATGTCCATGGAAGCAGAAGTCAGAAAATCAGATGTCATATTGCATTGCAAAAGCCATCTTCTAAAACATTAAAGATCAGTGATGTCACTTTGAAGACATGCCTTGACCCATGCCATGGTATTTTCAGTAGTCGCAAAAACATGTAAGAGCTGTGCAACAAACAAGGAAGACCCCAGAAGAACTTATGCATTTTAATTGTGGTGTTGGTGAAGAATATTGTATGTACCATAGACTGCTAGAAGAACAAACAAATCTGTCTTGAGGGAAGTACGGCTGGAATGCTTCTTAGAACTGAATGTGGCCATACTTCATCTCTCATACTTTGGTCTTGTTATTAGAAGGACAACTTCCCTGGAGAGGAATATCATGCTTCGTAGAGGGTCATCAGCAAAGGAGAAGACCCTCAATGTGATGAATTGACACAGTGGCTATAATGAAGGGCTCAAACCTGGCAACAATTGTGAGGATGGTGCAGGGCTAAGCAGTGTTTCATTCTATTGTTCGTAGGGTTGCTATGAGTCAGAACTGACCTGACAGCACCTAAGAACAACAACACATAAGTGGATCTGGGCAAGGCATTAACATCTTTACATAAGTTTCCTCACTTGTATAAAAGAAAGAAAATACCAATGCCTACCTTCATTGATTTAATAAAAAATATTGACTTAAATACTGCTTAGAGAGTGCCTAGAATATAAGAAGTGTTCAATCACATTGTTGCTCTTGACGTTAGTTACCGTCAAGTCAGCTCCAACTCATAGTTATCTTATATATAATAGAATGAAGCAACAGCCATTCCTTTGCCAGTCCATTTTGTTATCCATTACATTTTCATTGGGTAATTTTCAAAAGTGAAAAAATTTCATCAGGCCTTTCTAGCCTGAGTCTTGAAACTCTGCTGAAACCTGTCCACCATTGGTGACATTGCTGGTATTTGACATACTTGTGGCATAGTTTCCAGCATCCTACAGCATACTATAGTGAAGTATGACAGGTAGGTGATGGCAGTCAATATTAACTATTATTAATACAGGTCAAACTCTCTGATCCAAAACCAAATAAACTTTGAAATTTAGAATTATTCCTGTTTTAGAAAAGTATTATGGTACATATACCATATAATACATAATATCCCCAACAGTGTCTGAGAAAATAGCCCATAACCAAATCTTTTAATATTTTGCCATGAAATATGATCATTCACACAAAATGGGGAAAGAAAAATTATAAACGTTTTTATAGCAGATCATCTCAGCTTTGTCACACAATTTATTGTAATTATTTTGAAGAGTTTCATAGCATTATAGATTTCAATTTTAGATTTATGGATAATGGATGGTGGCCTGTGTTAACTTTGAAATGTGTGCACATGGTACGTCCTTTGTGCATGCTGATCACTCCTGGTAATATACCCTCAGACCCTTCTTCGTGAATAAATTCTAGTTGTGGTATGAAGCCAACTATCACTTCATCCTTTGAAGATGTGTTATCCCCAAGCTGACAGAGAGCACAATGCCTCCTAGAGCATCTCATACTGCAGGACAGTTCTGAGTAAGGATTCTTCTTCACAACTTCACAAGTCACCTGTATTTTGCCAACTTATGACATCTATTCACTGAACCAAACTGTATTCTGAGAAAAATTAATTTGGCTTCAGTGAGGGCAGTGGACTAGAAAGGTAGAACAGAGAGAGAGGTAATCTAACCCTCAAAACACAACAAACCCACTGTCATCGAGTCAACCCTGACTCACAGTGACCTCCATTGGATTTCCAAGGTGGTAAATCTTTACAGAAGTAGATTACCTCATCTTCCTTCCATGGAGCAGCTGGTGGGTTTGAACTGCCAACCATCTGGTTAGAAGTCAAATGCCTTAGGCACTGCATCACCAGAGCTCCTTACAGAAGTACTCTAGAGGCACAAAATCATTGCTGTCCAGGTAAACCACCCATGTGACTCCCAGGTCTTAAGTGGCCCTTCTCTGAGGGTCTTCACCTGCCTTTATGTCCCACGACTCACTCCCATAAACACTCTCAGGAGTGTACCTCTCATATGAATGCCTCCTGTGAATGCACAGAGACTAAGTCTTTCACCAGTCCCTAAATTTTCCCACCTTAGAGCCTAGCACCGAACCTAACTGATAGGGGGCACACAGACAATGTTAGTTAACTATTTAAATGAATGATTGAGCCATTGGATGGATGGATGGATGGATGGATGGATGGATGGATGGATGGATGGATAGATGGATGAATGGATGGATGGATGCACGGATGGATGCACGGATGGACAGACGGATGGATGGACAGATGGATAGATGAGTGACTAAGTAAGTAATTAGGTTAATTGATGAAGAGATGAATGAATGAATGAAGTATGACTGTCAGACTGCTTAGATCCAACTATTCCTTGCCCACTATGTTTATTTCAATCACTTCTGTTGAGACATTTAAAATATACTTGGGTTAGTGGCTATTGAGCCTATTGTGTGCTGAAGGAGGATAAGGGTCCAGGTTTGACATATTGGAGCTACATTCCTGAGCATAATGTAGGTAGAAGAGCACGGACCTTGGAGTCCAACAGACTTACTCAGCAAGTAATACTATTCAGCTGAGCTTCATTTCCCTCATCTGCACAGTAAGTGTAATAAGTCTCCTGGAATGGTCATGAGGATTAGGTAAGATAACATATGTGATGCACTTTGACCAAGGCCCAGCATGGGATATGCACTTCATGATGTTAGCTTTGATCACTGTTCCTATTATTATTGAAAACACGGACTGCAGATCGGTTCCTCTGCCCCTATCCCACCAGGCACTCCTTGTCTTGAGCAGCAGATGGACTTCCAGCACATGCTGTTTGTGTAGAAAGCAAGGATTATAGCCAGGAACATCCCAGCAGGTCTTCTAATTAATCCCTCCTTCTACAGAGGATGACCCCCAACCTGCTGTTAGGGCACAGGCCTCCCACCGTCAGTTAGTGCTGGGCTGAACTAGAAACTTAGATGGTATTTAGTTCTGGACTAGGCTTTGGTCAGCAGTGGATATTCCTAGATCAGGCCTGAAGCAATGAATATGCGGGAAGCTAGCTTAGAGTCACTGTCAGTCTTCTTGGGAAAGTTGACTTGACTTGGTGTCTCTGCCCACCCATTCCAGGATACACAGTGCATACAGGTTGAAATCAGGCAACCCCAGGTATCAGTTCCTGCTCTGAGCTGAGTGATACTGAGCAAGTCACTTAACCTCTCTTTTTTGTTTCCTTACTTGTGGAGTGGAGATAACAATACATTGCAAATTGAGTTGTGATGAGAATACACTAACATATTTAGCACAGTAACTGTCATAACCCTGTAACAGCAAAATGACAACCCAAATGACACCCAGATGACAAACATAACCTCTTTAGCAAGGTTTAGGGAACATTTACTATATATACCCAACTTTTCATTCTATTCTGTAGGTTGCAGGCATCAGTACTTCAGCCAAGTGGTAGGATGGTACAGGTCAAAACTACTCCATTTCTATAAACCTTGTCGTATGTCCTAGTTATGTAGTGTTGCTATAATAGAAATACAACAAGTGGATGTCTTTAACCAACAGAAACGTATTCTCTCACAGTTTAGGCTGGAAGTCTGAATTAAGGTTACTGGCTCCAGGAGAAGGCTTTCTCTGTTGACTAACAGTTGAGGAGGAAGGTCCTTGTCTCCTTTCAACATCTATGGGCCTGGCTTCCCTTGGAGATCTCCATTTGTCTTGGCATCAGACTTCCCTTGGCTCTAGGAAGTTCTCAGCTCAGGGACCACAGGTCCAAAGGATGTGCTCTGCTCTCCACTCTTCTTTCTTTGTGGTAGGAGGTCCCTCAGATCTCTGCTCACTTGTTTAATCTATTTTATATCTCAAAAGTGATTGACTACAGACACAACTTAATCCTGTAGATTGTATCCTGGCTCGTTAACTGCCTCTAACTCTGTCTCATTACCATAGAAGTTGGGATTTACAACATATAGGAAAATTACGTCAGATCACAAAATGGAGGATAATTGATTGCATAATACTGAGAATCATGGCCCAACCATGTTTATACACATTTTTGGGAAAACATAGTTTAAGCCATAGCATTCCAATCTTTGACCCCCAAATATACATGTTTTTGCCACATGTAACACTTTCATCCCATCATACATACCATGTTAAAAGTAAAATATCTCCTGGGGAAAAATTCCTTTTCATCTGTGAGTCAATGAAATCTAGAATACAATGTATCTGTCTCCAAAGTAAAATGGTGGAAGAGGTGCAGGGTAGACATTTCTATTACAAATGGGAGAAATTGGAGGGAAAGATGAATAATGGGCACCACACAAATAAAAAATCCAGCAGAACAATTTACATTAGCTCTCAAAGCTTGAAACTCGTCCTCTGTTCTCTGACACCATCTAGGCAATGAACCTGTCCTCCAGTCTCTGGCTGTTGGCCATCTTCTCTGGACTATAGGAGGAGGCCTCTTGGCCCTGGGCTTCAGCTCCACTGGGCAGTCCTAATCTCCTAGTTCTCCTAGTGCACCCACCCATTGACCCAGAAAAGCCATGCTTTTTGGCCCCGGAACTGAATTAGTGAAGATCTGACTCTTTGAAATTTAGGAGTCTGTGACTCCACCCTCTGAGACCCCAGAGTTCATGGTCCTGCCTTTTGAGACTAAGATAGTTCTGCTTTGCAAGCTCCTTGGCACTTCTGCTTCTGCTTCCTAATTCCTTGACCTCTTGTCCCCTTGTCCCTTTTGGCATCTTTGGCTGGCCTGGCTTCTGCCCTGCTAGGGTAAGTGTTGTAAAGCTCTTTAGCTCTACCAGTAAGTACCCAAAGGCACCCTACTCTACCAGTAAGCCTTGTCCCAAAAGGACACAACTCTCTTGCTCCATAGATTGGCAAGGGTAGCCCCATTGACAAGTGCCCAAAGATACCTCACTGCACTGGGAAGGCTTCAGCCTAAAGAGACTGCTCTCTTGCTCTGTGCGTCAGCTGCCACACCATCCTGTGCTACTCTCCTGGTTTTGCTGCTGCCATCTCTTTGCCACTGCTTCTTGCCATCTGTGCCATCTCCAACATTACAGCTCTCTTCATTTCCCTCTGACCCCTCACTAGAATTGCCTTTGAAATTGATAATTCCACCAACAGGATCTTCAAGGCATTCTAGGCTTTTGATGCTCTCTTCTAGCCCCTACCTTTTAAATAATTCCAAAACCACTTCCACATTTGGCTATCTGTTTGAGCCGCACTCCCACTCTTCCACTATCAGATTCCGTCTTCGTTATCTAGTGCTGCTATAACAGAAGTAACACAAGTGGGTGGCTTTGCAAAACAGAAATTTATTCTCTCACAGTTTTGGAGGCTACAGGTCTGAATTCAGAGCACCAGTTGTAGGTGAAAGCCTTCTTTCTCTGTCAGCTCACAGTTTAGGAGAAAGGTCCTTATCTCCTTTCAACATCTCTGGACCTGGCATCCCTTGGAGATCTCTATGTATCTTGGCATAAATTTTCCCCTGAGTCTAGGGGTTTCCCAGCACAGGGACCCTGTGTCCAAAGGATTTCCACCTCTTCTTTCTTGGTTGTTGTGGTTCCCTCTGATCTCTGCTTGCTTGTTTAATCTCTTTTATGTTTCAAAAGAGATTCATTCAAGATACAACCTAGTTCTGTAGATTTTATCCTGTCTCATTAGCATAACTGCCTCTAATCTGCCTCACTAACATTGTAGAGGTTACGATTTACAACACTTAGGATAATTTCATCAAATCACAAAATGGAGTATAATTACATAATGCTGGGAATCATGGTCTAGGCAAGTTGACACATATTTGGGGGGGGGTCACAGTTCAATTCATAACACTGTTCCACAAAAAAGCAATGCATTTCCATATTCTTCAGTGCCTTTGTAAATATGAAGAAAAACCAGGGTTCTTAAGTACCAGTTTTGTTCCATATATATTTCTAGATCCTAGAGCAAAAGTTGGCAAATATGGGCCAGTAGCTAAGCCATGAGGTAACAATTGTTTTTACATGTGTAAATGGTTGGGAAAAAATCAAAAGAAGAATAGTATTTTGTTGATGCATGAAAATCATATGAAATTCAGATTTCAGTGTTGAGCAATAAAGTTTTATTGGAACACACTTATGCCCATCTGTTTATGGATTGTCTATGGCTGCTTTTATGTTACAACAGCAAGTTGCAGCAGAGGTGGTAGAGGCAGCAAAGCTGAAAATATTTACTATCTGATATTTTATAGAAAAGTTTGTCAAATCTGTCCTGGGAAAGATCTTTTATGGAATATTAAGTACCATAAAGAGCCCTTGCCATGGGGAGCTCATAATCCAGGGCATCAAAAGCAGTAGCTACCCTCTGGCCCTGGGCTTATCCAGGAAAAGAATAGATGGGTGCAGGAGGATGTGTATCCATTGAGACACTGGGCATTTTTAGAGGGTGGCCATGTGGCCATAGGTAGAAAATTCCATAAAGAAAATTCAGTCGTCAGTTAGGCATGATGGTCTCTAAATCTTGGTATCATTCTTCACTGCCTTCTAAATTTCTCTAAACCTCAGTTTCTTCTTTTGTAAAAGGCAAGTGGGAATCATAGTTACCTTGAGGGCCCCTGTGAGATTTTAATTGTGTCAACACAGCACACACTTATTGCAGTGTCTGATAAAGGAAAGAGTTCAATCAAATGTGCATTGCTTTTATTAACCTTTTGTTAATATTATTCTCAGTCTGTCTCTGATCAGCTATGTAACTGTGTGCTTGTTGCTCTATCTATTCAAGACTTAGTTTCTTCATCTTTAAAATGGTGCCAATAATGAAATCTGTGCAGCAGATCAAATGGAAGTTTAAATATCTTCATACTCATTGCGACATGTAGTCAGCATTCAGTGGAGATCTTCTTAGACCTGTCCATTTCCCTGTAAGACTGAAATTCTATGAGTCTGAAATGTCATTAGAGCTTCCCTATATGGCTTTCACCTCTGGACCATCTGTTGTCACTACCCATGTGCCCTTCCATATCTTTTTAATGGCATCTGCCATGTTTCCCTATACATCATCTAAGCCCTTTCAGGTTTGGGGTCCTGTGCGGTGTTTCTTATTTATCTAAAATTAGGGTGAAGTAAAATCCAGCTTGATTTATTTTAATTCTAATTGTATCCTGGCAGGGTGTGATGTAGCTAAGTTCTGGCTTTGTTTGCAGGATTCAAAACAATGAGTAAGCTTTGCTTAGACTGTGTTGGGGAGAAGATGGGAAGGCAGGGTACCTAGGTGTGAAGGCTGGAGGGACTGTCAGGGAGGATCTTTGGGTAGTATTGTTTATAGTTCATCAGGAACCCTAACGCCTACTCATGATTCCTCAACTGAATCTACAAGGCTTTGTCTTTCTGGCCCCTGGACACTGACAAAGTGCTTATCAAAGCCATTATCCCTTTTTGCTGCATAATAGGATGGCTGATTTCTAGCAGGGCACAGGACCACCCAGAATAAAAACTCCCCTTGCCAGCCTCTTTTGCTGCTCAGTAAGGCCATGCAAGTTCTGTCCAATGGGATGTAAGCAGAGGTGTCCTTTGGAACTCCCAGGAAGTGTTATTTAAAGAGAAGAGGACTCATAAATTTTCACTGTTAACTCCTTCCTACTGGATGGGATGTGAATGGAACATGAATGGACATCTCAGACCATGTCATAGATGGAGATTCCCCAGTAACAGATCCTGAATAGATTTGAGAGCAACCTTTTTTATTTTCAAAGTGATCCCTGGCAGGAGAGTGTTTGAGACTGACTCTTGACAAAGACAGAAAGATAGAAACTTGGGGTAGGATGAAGCAAAGAACACACTTGTGAAATTGATAGTTTTTTCAATAAAAAATCAGGAGGAGGAGCTGAGTCAGAGACCTGTAGTAAAGGGCAGTATACCTCTTTCCCTGGAAGCGCTGTAAGTGCCAGTGCTATGCCAGAGCACAGGCAGTCGAGTGTAGGGTGTTAGTGTCTAGCAGCACAGCTATGGGCATGACAGTTCTGCAAACCCTGGTGCATCCCACTCTTGCCACTCAAGTCTTCATGTTGAGCTACTGAACCTGTGGCCAGATAATCTCAAAGGCACCTTTTGGTCACCAACAGCAGTGTCACCCCCAGAACTGTTAAAACAGAGGCGAGTTTGGCAAATGATAAGGGATGCTGTTACAGAGTTAGGGAACTTGACTAGGAATCAAGACAACACAGGCTCTGCCAAATGTCCTAAAGGTACAGCAAACCTTATCTGTAGCTCCATGGCCTTCAGAATGTGTTTCCAGTCCACAGAAAAGAGAAAAAGGCAAGCATCCCTTTTTGCTTAGTGTAAGTTTTAACTCACTCATAGTTTGTCTCCAGGAAACCCATACGAATCTAGAGTTTTAAGCAATTGTTGGTACTTTTAGTTAGCATGAACAGTGCATTTCCCACTAGGAATCTTTACAGTGGTTCTGTAAATACATGACTATGCAAATAGTCCTGTGTGATCACCAGTCTAGTCTTAATGCTTTATGAATTTGACCACAGGTTGCTTAATGACAACTAAATGCCCAGGGCATTTCCAATAACTGTTTCAGCCTTCTAATATAATGCCATTCATGTATTTAATCAACAAACATTTATTGGAGTGGTTATTTTGTCTTAGGCACTGGATAGCAGAAGATGACACCAACATGAATAAGATGTTGTATCCTAGCTCACAGTGTTTTGGGAGAAATAGACTTAATTTTATTACAGTGTGATAGGTATATTTGTATGGGATTGTATAGAAGAAGGAATAATTAAATTAGAAGTTAGAGAAGGGTTCATGTAGAATTCATTACATAAGTGATGTTATATTTTATTAGTAAAGGTGTGTTTGGCTGCAAAACACATGGCCATTAGAAACTTGGACACCAATGACATTGAATTATCTTATAGAAAGTGAAGTCCGGAGGTAGAAATGTCTAGAAATGTTGCAGTGGTTAAACCATGTCATTGAGCACCAGGGTTCTCTGGCTGTGTTTCCATTCTGCCTTTCTCCCAAATGTTGGCTTGTTTCCACAGGGTCACACGATGCTGCCTTGAGTCTGAGCATCACACTTGCACACAGCTGTGCTCATGGCAGAAAGAAGCAGGCCTTCCTGCTGTGTCTCTCTTTATAATGGATTCACACCCTTCCTAGGATCCAAATCTTATTGGACAAAACTAGATCAACTGTCCAGTTCTTAGTTGGCCAAGAATTGCGTGCTATGATTGGTTTATTTCAATAAAACTTTGTCACCAGAGCTTGACTTCACTGAAATTCTGCCATTTCTTCCCAAACAAGGTTTTATAATCAGGGAGAAAGAGAGAAAAACTTTTGTATAGGGTACTAATATAGGCTGTCACAGCCTTGGAATATGGATAAAATTTTGCCAAGAACCATAGAAAAGAAGTCTAGGCAAAGGGATGAGCACGTGCAAAGCCATAGGTGTGCTTAAGAATGATGAATTGTTTAGGATAGGTTGTTGCAAGAGAGGCATACTGTGAACCTGTATCTAGAGAGATAAGAAAAGGCCTTGTATTCATTCATTGATTCAACAAATAATTGTTGATTTCATCCCATGTACTTCTCACTGTTCTAAGTACTGGGCATAGATTGAGCGATGAACAAGATGGAGAAAGTTTCTGTCCGTGGTGCTTTTCCACTTTCTCTGTGGATTGGAAGCTCATGGGGGGAATTAAAACAAAACAAAAAAACACCGGTGTTTAGAATTTCTCCTAGAGGTTCATATCCAACTCATCTTGGGAGCAATGCTGGGCATCGGATATGTTAAAGTTCCCCTGGTGAATTTTAGTGCCCAGCCAAGTTTGAGAACCACTGTTTGAGGTACAGGAGTGATTATCTTATCTTAGGTTGTGTGGCCAGGGAACATCTCTTGGGGGTAGAGGAGGTGGTATTTGAACTGAGACATACAGGAGGTAACAAAGCAAGCCATGTAAAGAATTTGGCAGGTAGAGGCCATAGTTGGCATGACGGCCCTGAGATTGAGACAAGTGTGACATGTTTGTACAACAGTAAGAAGACCAATGTGGCTGAAGTAGGGTGAACACAGGAGAGAGTTATCACAGGGGATGGATTGGGAGGGTTAGGGAACAGTGTAGTATATAATTATACATATAACAGTAGGCCAGAATATGACATACATTTATTTCCTATGGATTCTTTCCAGAAGCAAGAGGAGGCAAGGTTAGATCTGTGTCTTTATAAAAGGTGGGAGAGCATCAGGATTCAGATGTGAGTAGTAATGAAGAAAGGAGCTTTGGGGGTGTAATGCCTAAGACATTTGACTGCTAACCAGAAGGCTGGCGGTTCAAACCCACCAGTCACTCTGTGGAAGGAAGACTGGACAATCTACTTGCATAAAGATTTACCACCTTGAGAATCCAGTGGGGGTTGCTATGAGTCAGAATTGACTCGATGGCAGTGAGTTTGGTTTTTGGTTGGAGTAATGGGAAGGATGTGAGGAGATTGGGGAATGAGGACTTTCTGGAATACATTGTAGCCAGGACTGGTCAGAGTTCCCCACTGTTAAGCCTTCTGAAGGCCCTTGGCTTTTCCTTTGGAGAGAAGTGTCCCTTCCACGTCTCAGCCACATAACTCTCACCAGTCTGAGCCCCTTACCCTGTATTTCTTCTAGTAAAGGCCAGGAGACAAAAATAATTACACTTGATTTGGAGTAGTGGGCCCGACACTGCAGGGATCTGTTTAATTAAATTTTGTCTCCAGCTAGGTAGCCTATGAAAAATCAGTGAACCTTCCACAACCCACGTAGCACACATGCTCTAAATCACAAAGTAGCACGTGAAGGAAAGAAGCTCATTATTCAGTAAGTCCAGTGTTTGCTGTGAGCCTGCTGTGAATTCTGAGACACAGGGAGCTGTGGAGACCAGTGGAAGGTCATTGTTAGGTGTGGGGATCTCCAAGTATTTGTGTTTCTTTAGACTCATTTTTTCAGGGAGTTTCCAACCATTGTACAGTCATTGTTCAGAGCCAGGCAGTGATAATGCAGGTGTATGTGTGTTTGTGTGTGTGTACATGTGCATCAGGCCAATGTTCAAAGTTGTAATGCACTTGTTTCTGAATTCCTTGCAGGCTTACTACATGCCAGACACTGTTCTAGAGTTAGAATCCTTCACAAGGAACAAGTCACTGGGGAGTCAAACTAGGGAGAGACAGGTAACAAGGCAAGAATAAACGTTTGGAATAGTAACTGCTCTGAGGGGGCAAATGCCATGGATGCTACTGATTTTCTATTGCTGTGTAACAAGCAACCTCAAAACTTAGTGGCTCAAATAATAACAATCATTTTTTGTTCATGATTCTGAACTTAGAGTAGGACTCAGTGGCTAAGACTTTGCTGTGATCCATCTGGTATCTCAATCAGTCCTGGAGGAAAGATTTCCAAGTTGGTCTCACTCACAGCCTGGCAGGTTAATGCTTCCTGTGGACTGTCAGCACAGTGGCTCTTCTGAACGTGGCTTCTCTTCATGGTGAGGTGGGTTCTCACAGCATGGCAGTCTCAGACTTCTTACAGGGTGCTGAGCTGGACCCAGAACAGTTGCTGGGGGCAGTTTACCATGTCTTTCATCTACCACATGAGTAGAAGGTAGTAGCGAACAAAGTCCATTATTTATTTATTTTTCTTAATTGTGCTTTGGGTGCAAACTTGTTTTACATTCAACAGTTCATGCACATTTGATTTCACGCCCTGATTACGATCCACAACTATAAAAATATCTCCTCCCCTCCCCTCCCTGTGACGACCCCCTCCCTGTGCCCTTCTTAACTGTGAATTCCTGTCTGTCCAGCTTTCCCTCTATGTGAATGCTGCCCCTCTGGTGTCTCATGGCTGATTGATCTAAGGGGTGCATCTCCCTAGAGTAGCTGGGTGTATCTCCCTAGAGTAGGTAGGTGCATTGTGCTAGGGTAGGTGTTCTACTGTTGGGCTGAGATCCAATCCGTGGAAGTGAGTCCATTTCTAGGCCCTAAGGGTAAGCCAGAGCCATAACCTCAGAAGTTCCACCAGTCTCTATCCAACCAGTAATCTGGTCATTACTGTGTTTTTGGATTTTGTTCCACATTTTTCCTCCCAATCTATCCAGGATCTCCAGTTATGATCCCTTCTTGAGTGGTTGGCATGGGTAGCCAGGCACCACCTAGTTCTTGTGGTCTTAGGGTCATGAAGGCTGCGGTCCTTGTGGTCCATCTTGTCCTTGGAGTAATTGTTTCCAGATGCCTTTGAGTTTATTCACATTTCTTGGCTTCAGATGAGAGGTGACCAATAGTTTCATCTTAGATGGCTGCTTGAAAGCTTTTAAGACCCCTGTCAAAGAACAAGATTTTTATGTACTGTGTTGTGCCAGTTGAGCATCTTGTCCCCTGAGACTATGGTCCCGAGTCTGCAGTCCCAGTGATTCTCTCTCTCAAGGTGTTTGATTGTCTCTGAGAAGTTACTCCAACTCTGTCTCCTATTGCCTCTGTAATGTATGTGTCTGATTTTGTAGCACAAGTGCATATGTTAAGATTATCTTCAGCCAAATCTATCCTTGGTCTCAGGTATATTCTTGTTAGCCTACCCCAACCTGATCTTCTCACCTGTCTATTCATTTATTCATAGTCTGGTGTGTGGTGTTAGTGGAAATGCAGTACTGTACATGTAATAGTATTTACTTCTGTTGTCTATATCTTACATGCATGTTTCAGTGTCTTTCCATCCCCCAGTGTCATCATGCCGATCACAGACTCTCTCCATACCATCCCTCCCCTCACCCAAATCAACATGTGACCCCCAACTAGTCCAAAATTTTCCCTCCCAACCCTTATAATTAACAAAGTGAATTTCCTTCCCTGAGTACACTTTTCCCTGACTTTTTACAATAATGGACTCATAAAATATTTGTCCTTCTGTGATTGACTTATTTCACTCAGCGTAATGTCCTCCAAATTCCTCCACGTTGTGAGATGATTCATTATTCTTTAATGTTGCATACTATCCCATTGT
>NW_006922025.1:1080438-1082043 GCF_000298275.1 Orycteropus afer afer | reverse complement strand
TGTCAAATGTATAATTACTCCTAATGCTCATAATTACTCTAGGAGACTGTTGAATGGTGACAAGAGGAGTCAGAAGTCTTCTCCTACAGAAGCTAGCTATGATAAGAACATGCTGAAAATGTGTTCTTAGCATATTTGAAATCATCTTTGATGTTTGTGATCCTGTCATGCTTTGCTTTCCTAGGTAGTATTTCTTCTGACTCTACTCAAGTTGTTTCCCACCCATGTGGTTTAACTGACTTTTCTCCAAAACATTCACAGAACATTTATTTTGCCCCATATCTTTTGATAGACAATAAACCTACAGAAATGGACATGCTGTGTTTTATGCCCTCAAGGAATAACTAATCATCAGAATTAATAGTAGCTACACAAAGTATGTTTCTAACCTTGGGGAAAGAGTAATGTATCTGTGCACATTGCTTTTTTCACTCCTGCTTACTTTCATTCAAACCTAGAGATACCAAGTATTATTTTATTGAATTGTCAGAGCAACCTGACAAGATAACTTTGTTATTAGAATGGAGTAGATCTATGCACAGATAGATATGTGACTTACCTCTGGTCACACAACAACTAAATGAAAGAATTGGACACAAACATAGTTTTTCCTGATGCAAGAAATTGCCATTAATTCTTCTATGTTGCCTCCCAGCTCTCCGTCATGCATGTATAATGTTCAAGGTATGATGATGTTATGATATTTAAAAAATCAAACTATTTTAGGCTTTGCAACAATTTGAAAGACAGCTTGGTCACCCATATCTCTTTTTAGGCAGGTTTAATGTAGTATATGATGATGAAAGAAGTGTGTCTCTGACAAATGGCTCTTGAACATTCAATATCACGTTAAGTAGAATGTCTGGTGTGGGAAGCTCTCATACACATCCAGGAAGGACATGAGTCATGGATCTCATTCCAAAATGTACAAGAGAAAGGCAGGATTAGCCCAAGGTTTTTCTTTAACTGTTAGAGATGATACAAGATTAATCCATCATGGGAAATGTGAAGAGAATCACAGAAAATAGGGTAAGGGGAGAAAAAGCAAACAACAAATTCTGGAGCCAAACAAATCTGCATTCAAATACCAGCTCTGCCATTCACTGGGTTTTTGTTTTGTTCTGTTTTGTTTTTGTTTTTTACCTTTAACACATTACTTATTCTCTTTGGCCTCAAGGCCCTTATCTGTAAAGTGGGCATGACATCAATACCTACCTGTTTCAGTCAGGGTAATTAATTAAATGCTGATTACCATAACAAACAAATTGAAATGTGGCAGTGCCTTGCCATATTACTTCTTGCTTTCCTGGATGGCTCTCCTTCAGGTAGCAACTCAGGGATCCAGCCCCTTCCATGATTTGGCTCCACTGTTTAGGGCTTGGAGTCCCTGGGTGGTGCTAACGGTTAAGTGCCCACCTACTAGTTGAAAGGTTGGTCATCCAAACCTACTCAGTGGCTCCACAGAAGAAAACACCTGGCAAACTGCTTCCACAAAGATTACACCAAGTAAACACTATGAAGCAGCTCTATGTTGTAACATAGAAGGTCACCATGAGTCAGAATTGATTTGAAGGCAATGTTTTTCCTTCCCTTTTTTTTTTTTTT
>NW_006922025.1:1078682-1079741 GCF_000298275.1 Orycteropus afer afer | reverse complement strand
GCTGAGGAATACATTCCTCACTGGTACTGTTATTCACATTATAGGCCTGTCTGTTGTTTGGTTGAAAGTTGATCCTGGAGGGGGATTCAGTTCCAGGGTGTCTAAGGACCACAGTCCTGGGTGTTCTACCAGTTCCTCTGGGATCAGTAAGTCTGGTCATTTTCATGATTCTAAATTTTGTTCTACTTTTTTTGTTGTTGTTTTTTCTCTCCCCCTCTCTGTCCAGGACCTTCTATTGTGATCCCAATGAGAGCAGTTATTAGTAGTAGCCAGGGACCATCTAGTTTTTCTGATCTCAGGATAGTGGTTCACATGGTCCTTTAGGTCCTTAGGACTAATTTTTTCCTTGAGTCTTTGATTTTATTCACTGTTATTTGCTCTGGACGAGGAGAGACCAATAATTGCATCATAAATGACTACTAGCAAGTTTTTAAGATTCCCATACCTACTCACCAAAGTTGGTTGTAGAACATAGCCCTTTTGGACTTTGTTATGCCAGTTGACCTAGATGTCCTCTGAGACTGTGGTCCTAAGTCCTGAAGCCCAGTGAGTCGTTCCATCAAGGTGTTTAATTAGAGCTAAGAAGTGTTCAGAACTTGGCTCCTTCTGTGCTTTACAATATCCTTGGATATGTTCCTGACACCTAAAATACCTATGTAGAGATGTCCTTTGCCAGCCTATATACTTGTGGGTGTGCTCTGCTCCACCTTCCCACATCTGTTCTATTTGTCTACTTGTAGAGGTTGCTTGTTATTACTCTTGTGAGATTGTGTGTGTAATGGTAATTACCTTTGTTGTCTTTTACTCTTCAGCACCTCCCAGTGATTTTCTTTGCCCAGTTATTGGTCATGTGGTGCTCCACTCCCACTTACTGTATATTGCCTTTCCTTTCACCCCTGTTAATATGTATTTACTCTTTGGTTAGTGATTTACCTTGCTTTTCCCTCCCATCCCTAGTAACCATCAAAGAATGTTTCTTTCTGCATGTAAACCTTTCCTTGAGTTTTTGTGATAGTGGATTCATAAAATATTTGCCCTTTTGTGATTGTCTTAATTCAC
>NW_006922025.1:1073263-1077446 GCF_000298275.1 Orycteropus afer afer | reverse complement strand
ACTCGACAGCAGTGTGTTGCGTTTGTTGTAATAGCTAATGGTCATTAACATTTCTTCATGTGTTTGTTGGACACCTGAATAACTTCTTTGATGTAGTGTCTGTTTGTGTCCTCTGCCCATTTTTAAATTGTATTATTTTTTGTCTTCTTGTTGAGGTGTTGAAGTTTTCTATAAATTTTGGAAGTAAGTCCTTTATCAGCTATGTCATTGCAAAATATTTTTTCCTCAATTTGTAGGATCTCTTTTTACTCTTTTGGAGAAGTCTTTTTTTGATGGACTTAAGCATTTAAATTTTAGAAAGTCTCATTCATCTAGTTTATCTTCTGTTGTTTGTGCATTTTTTAGGTGTGGGGGTTGTTTGATAGTCTATGCCATAAATTAGGGCTCCTAAGTTTGCCCCTATTTTTTCAGGTAAGTGAACCTCTAACCTTATGATTAGCATCTGAGCATATTAACTCTTTATGGCACCCAGGAACTACAACTTTTCTGCCCCCTCCTTATTGAGTGTCTTAGATTGACTCTCCACAATACTGTGTCCATGGCAATCTTGGCATAGATTTTTGGAACTATGCCCACTGTATTATAAAAAAGGAAACCTCAGGCACTTATAGGTACAGTTAGTCATGAATCTTGTCCTCTGACTTCCCATCCAGAACTGTTTTTACTACCTCTTGCTGGCCTGTGAATTCCCCGCTCCTAGACAGACCAGTACCTTCAATGCTTTTGACACAACAGGATGTACTCCCATAGGGATTTCATCAGCATTTTATTCTCGAAATCATCAAAGAATTTAGTGCTGTAATGCTGGAGGCAAACGTCCTTCTGTTTTAACTGTACAGGCTGTCCTTTGCAGGCATGGAGGCATTTTAGCTGTGCCAGGACAGCTTTACTAGGGAGATGCTCATCTTGTTCTGGGAGAGGGGGAGTCCACAAATTCTTTGTGGGTACTTTTAAAGTGGACCATCTAGTATAGCAAAATTAAAGAACATTTAAAAAATAGTCCCAAATCTTCCTGCCATAAAAGTGGGTAAAGAGTGTAATCAGTGTCATCGAATTGTGCACATAGAAACTATTGAATTGGTGAATGTTTTGCTGTGTGTATTTGTATCACAATGAAAAAAAAAATGTGTGTGATGTTGGGTGCTTACCAGTTTTCAACTTTAATCTTCATGACAACTATATAATGGAGGTACTATGTTTATCCTCATTTTGCCGAGGAGGAAACTGAGGCATATTTGAGGTATATTTGTCCAATGTCCCAAAGTAAGGCAATGGTGGAATAGGATTTGATCCCAATTAGGGTGGCTGCAGAGCCTACACATTTCAGTCTTTGATTACTGCCACTTAGTAAACAGTCAGGTGTCAGAGCAATGCTTTTTTAATATTATTTTTCTAGTTTTGCCCTAAAAGTAAACATTTCCTCATCAGTTCAATCATAGGGCACACTTCCCTTTGCTTCCGGTACTTTTAGTTACATTTGTTAGTAAACAGTTAGTGGTGCTCATTATCTCAGTGACGCTATTTTATGATTACATAATGTTCTCAGAATGTATATACAAGTAGTCCCTGACTTGACAAATTTGAGTTATGATGAACTACACTTACAATGGCCTTTTTTTTTTTGATACATCTTATCATTATTATTATGCACTACATACAGTATTGAAGCATGTAATTTGCTGATGTTATCATTCTCAGATGTTCACTGGAAGATGTTCAGTGTTCTGACTTACTGTTCAAAGCTCTGCCGTGGAGCAGACAATGAAAATAAAAATGAAAACTGAAAAAAAGAAAGTGAGATTGGACTTATGTCACAACAGTGTAATGATGGCATAATTGGAACAGAACCCTGCCTTAAGTCAGAGTTTACCTGTACAGTGAATCCTGTGAGAGCTGGAACTTCATGGGATTGCCTGGCTTTTCTGGGTTTTGCAAGTTTTACATCTTTGGCAGAGTGCAGTCTTACCACATTTCTATAGCTCATTTTAGTGGAAGATGTTCTATAATTGGTTTCTGCCTTACACAGTTTCTGACTTTTGAAAGTTTTACTGTATTAGTTACTTAACCATTTATTAATTTTCTTTTATTATTCCACAGATATTTAACAAAGACTTACTATGTGCTAGGGATTAGGAGCTCTGGTAATATAGTACCTAAGGCACTTGACTGCTAACCAGAAGGCTGGCGGTTCAAACCCACCAGCCACTCCTCAGAAGGAAGGTTGGGCAATCTACTTCCATAGTGATGCCGCCTTGGAAACCCAAGGAGGGGTGGCTATGCGTTGGGTCTGACTCGATGGCAAATAACAACAACAACAACAACAACAACAATGGCAGGGATTAGGATAAGCACTAAGCACATGAAGATGAGTTAGAAAGAATATGTGTTCAAAAGACATTCCCAGGTTCACGGGGGACACTGTAACAGATAGAAGTGGGTAGAGAGTTCCAGTCTAGACATGTGCTTTGGATACTCTGTAAAGAGGGGGTGAGGGGAAGCTGAGTGAAGAGATTCTCTGCCCTGCAGACACGAGGAGGCTGGTCCTTTGGAGGAGGTGTGGCTAAAGGGAGTAGAATATTAGCCTTCTCATCTAGGCCTCTTGATAACAGGAGTCCACTCATGATCTTGAAGCCACCAGCAGAGGGGGCTCTGCTGTCTGGGACCAGAGTTCCTTTCACACAATTCACAGTCAGGAGAGGTTGGGCACTGTGATTTCTAATTGTTAGTATTTCGTGCCCAAGAAGTTGTTGAGTTCACAGACCTATGCGGTTCCTTCTGTGGATCACTGTGACCCCTCTGCAGAGCCTCTCCCATCACTGTCTTCTGCACAACCCCTCCTTCCAAGTGCTTTCCCTTGTATCAAGTCTTCCTTCAAAGACCTTATTAACTGGGTCATTCTTTTCACACTCTCTATGTCACATTCACCTACCAGTACTGACCTGAGATATTTTTTTCTTGCCCCAAGTTATAACTAACAAAATATTCACAAATATACCTAATTTCAACATTGTGCCTTTTTACATAGAGACCTCTTCACAAGTACATGCCTTGTACATATTATTTAACACTGTGTCCCTGTTTTGCAAGTGGTTGCTGACATTTGTTGAGAGCTTTCCACACGCCAAAGCACATTCTACAGTATTATATGGAGTCTCTCATTTACTCTTTACTGTAATCCATTAAGATGGTGTGGTTAGTATACCTATTTTACAGGTGAAGAAACTGAGAGCCAGAGAGATTAAGAGCTATACCTATGGTCACATGGCTCAAAATAATAGAGGTGGGTGTTTTGAAGTCATGCAATTCTGACTTCATTGACTACACAGTTAACCACTATGCTATATCTGCCTCTCACTGTACAATAATGTTATAATTCTCCCCCACTAGAAGACTACTAGGAGCTCTGGTAGCATAGTGCCAAGGCACTTGACTGCTAACCAGAAGGCTGGCGGTTCAAACCCACCAGCCACTCCTCGGAAGGAAGGTGGGGCAATCTACTTCTGTAGTGATACTGCCTCAGAAACCCAAGGAGGGGTTGCTATGAGTCAGGTCCGACTCCACGGCACAAGACTACTGGGCACAGTTTGTTTACAGCAATAAGCCCAAGAAACCATGCTCTGACTCCTGACAGGGCCAAATGTTCCATGCCAAGTATAATGCTCACTCCTTCCTTGGAAACTTCTCTTGACATTTCCACCCACTGATCATGACCTGAGGTGCTCTGTGGCCTGCCACTGGGGGATTGTGTGGGTGTTCTTGGGTAGCATAAACTCCTACAGATATTGGCCAGCAGCTGGGGTATGTTGACTCCACTGGGGAGTGAACAAGATGAATATGTGATGTTGCAGTGGAATTGTACTTCGGGCAGAGTGAGAAGTACATCCCTGTCCTCCAATTCTGCTCTAGAAAGATGGTAGCACATAGCTTTGCAACATATGGTTGTCCATTTCTACTTGAATGTGAGATGGTGTTGATGGGCAGTTGTTGTTGTTATGTGCTGTCAAGTCAGACTCAACTTATAGTGACCCCTCCTTGTGTTTCCAAGGTGGTATCACTACAGAAGTAGATTGCCCAAACTTCCTTTCGAGGAGTGGCTGGTGGGTTTGAACCGCCAGCCTTCTGGTTAGCAGTCAAGTGCCTTAGGCACTACGCTACCAGAGTGGAGAGGTGCATATACCTGGCA
>NW_006922025.1:1048806-1072288 GCF_000298275.1 Orycteropus afer afer | reverse complement strand
GTGGTCAGGCCGGGCTTCCGGAGCTGCCCCAGGGCCAGTGACCCTCAGCAGCCCTAATCGGCTGTGAGTGCTTCCCCCACTTTATCATGCTCATTAGAGGGGATAATGTATATGTCAGTTCAGAAATCATCCCAGTGATCCAAATACGTGAACGGCTGTCACGAAGAACAAGGATTAACCTCTCAGCATGATTACTGGAGAGGTGGGGTGCCATTCAGTGGGGGAAGGAAGAAAGATCGATGCTAGGGAGGGGGTGCTGATTCTAACTTGGGAAGCCCACCAAGCCCACGGCCATCAAGTCACTTCAGACTCACAGTGACCCTTTAGGACAGAGTGGAACTACCCTGTAGGGTTCCCAAACTATATATCTTTGTGGAAGCAGACTTCCTCATCTTTCTCTCACAGTGTGGCTGGTGGGTTCAAACCGCCAGCCTTTTGGTCAGCAGCTGATTGCTTTAACCACTATGCCACCAGAGCTCCTCTACCTCAGGAAGAGTCCTTGAAATCAGAATTAAAGGCAGAATGACTGCTCCTGAAGCTGACGGCATCCAGCAGAGACCCCATTGCCAGACACCTGCTATTGCTGAGGGTAAGTTAGAAACTAGCAGCGTGCAAGCTAAATGGAACCTGCCAATGTGTTCTGGATGGCTCAACATTTAAAATCCAGAAATTTCACCTAAAACTGCAGATTGCTGGTGTCTCCTGAAAATAGAGACGTTCTGGAAATAACAGCAGTAAGATCCCCACGTAGTAACAAGCAGGAGGAGGTGCCGGATGCCCCTTGATGCATGGGCCTCTGATTTGCAGCCCTTCTCTATTTCGTGTTATTTCCCGGACACTGATTGACTGACAGCTTCCAATTTTCATTTAATCTGGGTGTTTTTGTCCTACACACAGCCTCCTTCTGTATTCATATTAATGGCCAGTAGTATAATATAGTTTTTAAGTATGTGAATTCTATGTCCACATTTTCTGGGTTCAAATCCTGTCCTTTATTGGCTGTGTAACCTTGGAACCTTCTCTGTGTCTTGGAATTCCTCAACTTTAAATTTAATAAAACAGGGTTACTATGAGAAATAAATAACATGGAATAGTGTCTGGTAGTTAGTCATTATCCAACAAAGGCTGTAATTATTGTTAGATGCTTTTGAGTTGGTTGTAACACATGACAACCTTGCACGTAACAGAAAGGAACCCGATGCTGCACCAGCTTCATGATCATTAGCACATTTGAGTCCAGTTGAACCTGTTCTGATCCATAGGGTTTTCATAAGCTGGGCCTTTCTCCCTAGTCTGCCTTACTCTGGAAGCTCTACTGAAATCTGCCCACTATGGGTGACCCTGCTAGTATGTGACATACCAGTGCCATAGCGCCCAGTATCACAGCAACATACAAGTCACCACAGTATGACACACAATAGATAAGAAACCAAATCAGACTCACTGCCATTGAGTCAGATCCAACTCCTGGGGTTTCCAAGGCAACATCCCTATGGAAGTAGATTGCCCAACCTTCCAATAGATAGATGGTGGATAATTATTACTACTAAACCAAAAATAAAAACCAAACTCACTGTCATCAAGTCATTTCCAACTCATCGCGACCCCTGTTGGGTTTCCGAGGCTGTAAATCTTTATGGCAGTAGACTTCTCCCATCTTCCTTCTGTGGAGCAGCTGGTGGCTTTGAACTGATCTTCCAGTTAGCAGTCAAGTGCCTTATCCGGTACACCACCCGAGCTCATCATCACTACTTTTGTTGTTGTCAGTTGCCACTGAGTTGGTTCCCACTGAAGGCTACCTTAAGTATAACAGAACAAAACATTGCCTTGTCATCTCCATGGTCTCTGACCCTATTTGGGGGGCTAGTCTGTGAATCCATCTCATGGCAGTTTTCTTCATTTTTGCTGACTCTCTACTAAACATGATGTGCTTCTCTAGCAAGTGATGATGTGTCCAACATAAGACAGATGAAGCCTCCTCATCCTCACTTCTAAGATGTATTTGTTCTTCTGGCAGTTCATGGTGTATTCAGTATTCTTTGCCAGCCCCACAATTCAAATGCATCAATTCTTCCTCTCTTTTTTCAGTGCCCAACTTCTGCATGCATATAACTTGACTAAAAAGACCATGGTTGGAAGGCATACTTTAGTCATCAAAATGACATCTTTGCTTTTTAGACCTTTAAAAATGTCTTTTACAGCAGGTTTGCCCACTGTAATATGTCGTTTCATTTCCTCACTGCTGCTTCCATGGTCATTGATGGTTATCACAAGTACAATTCATTATTTACATTGTATGCCTGCCACAGCATTGTTTGAGTTACTGACACTGGATTTCATCTTCTTTTTGTACTTACTTCATGTGTACACACTATGGGCCCATATCTTCTGGGCACAAAGTTTGGGACAGTTTCCTGTCTGGAATAGACATTTTTATTCCTTCAGGGAGTTTTCTGGGATCCTAGCCATATGGAGTATACAGCTTAATTCGTTCAAGAATAGAGCCATCTTGTTCTGCTGTCATGGGCCTTGGTGAGGACCCTGGAAATCTACCTGTACAGAATTGGCGGGGGTGGACATATGGTGTGAAGTGTGTATGTGTGTATGTAAACATGCTTTGCAAAGTAATCAGTGGGCATTACAGCATTGGGGTGAAGAGCCTGAGCTCTGGAGCTGGATGGTTTACTTTATTCCAGCCCCCCTTTTCACAGAATGTCAGCCTGATTCATCAGAGGGAACAAATGGGGGGCCAAAGACAGAGTGTCAGCAAGACAGAAGTCACAGCCTTTTGTTACCTATTCTCAGAAATGACATACCATCACCTTTGCTGTGTTCTGTTAATTAAAATCAAGTCATTGGGTCTAGCCCACACTCAAGGGAGGAAGTTACACAGATCTTGAATACCAGGAGGTAAGACTCTTTAGGAACCATGGCATAAGCTGTCTTTCCCAGTGGTTGGGGATTAAATGAGTTATGCATGGAAAGCAATTAAAAGACATCATTCATGCTTAATATATCTCAGCTGTTATTACTATCATTATTTGCTTTCAGCAAATATTCACGGAGTTTTGTACTATACCAAAGATACCATACTCATAAGTACAGTGATTATTTGAGGGAGAGGAGCCTTGGTGGCACAATGGTTAAGCTAACTACTGAAAGTTCAGGAGTTTCAACCTATCAGCAGCTCCATGGAAAAAAAAGAATTGGTAATCTTTTCATAAAGATTACAACCTAGGGAACTGTGGAGCAGTTCTGTTCTGTCCTATAGGCTGGCTATTAGTTGGAATCAACTTGGTGGCACTCAACAATACAGCAACTGGGAAGAGAAGAAATATAAATCAGTCCTTCCTCGTGAGCTCCCAGTACACTGGGGAATGGATGCTAATTTAAAAATAAAGACTACAAAAATGAAAATGAGTGTATATTGTCATGGGAGGGCAGAGATTCAAACTGGAAAGCCCCAGGCACCCAGAAGGATTAGCTATGGTTCAGTTTGGCTGGAAACAGGACACTTGAAGGTCGGAGAAGTAAGTTAGTGCCAGATTGTGACAGAGTCTGGAATTCATCTCCTACAAAGTCAGAAGCCAGGAAGGATTTTCAAGATTTGAGGTATTGTAGGCGCAGATATGAGGTGACCTAGAGGGGAGCAGGCAAGATGGGAGGCTCTGAAGCCACCCACTGAAGTTCTGAAAAGGGGAGACCTTTCTTGGTGATGATGATCCAGTGCAAGAAAATCCAGTGCGGAAACTCAAGACTGCTTCTCCTTTAACAGCTTTCTCTGAGATGTCCCCATGAGAAGATGATCATGGTAGTTCAGTTTGTGTGTCAACTTGGCTGGGCCTGGTTGTGTGGCTGGACAGCTGGATGAGACTAGTAATCAACTGCGTGGTGGAATCTACTGGGAGCAGCTGCCTTTGGGATGTGGTTTGCTTCCCGTATATAAGGAGAAGCCTTGGGAATGGTCTCTAGCCTGTGGCACGCTTGGACCCTATATGTAGCCATGTCGTTGCTCAACAGCCTGCTGTGCTCTGCCGGCCTTGGGACTTACAATGGACTTAAGTTAAAGGCCTGCTGTGTGGTTTGGTAACATCGGGACTGTGCCTTTTTACTTGTCAACCTTGGGGCTTCTCAGCCTCAGCAGCCAGCAAGCTGTCTGAGTGAAGAAATGCCTCTAGCTCCAGTGGGCCGGGAGCAGGAGGCAAAGCTGGACCCCAAGGTTGAGGGGCTTTCACCCAGCCCCTAGAGCCTGGCACTTTGAACTTGGATTTAAAGCCTCCAAATTGTAAGAATAAACTCCTGTTTGTTAAGGCCATCCCATTTGTGGTATATTTCTTGTCAGAGCAGCACTAGGTAACCAGAACAATGATCTTTGGCTTAATTCCTACAAAATAACCCTAAGAACTGAGGGCTAATGTTAATGGTCTAATCCCATCTCCTACTTCTGTCACTTTGGACATGCTATTTAACCTTCCTGCATCTCAAATTTCTTACCTGAAAATGGGGTAATTTTGCTGACCTTGACTACTTTGGCGGTCACATATGGGTACGCACATGTACACTCACACACACACACACACAGCATACCATTTATTGAGTACTTTTAAAGAAGTACTCTTTATTCCCATTTCACAGGTGAGAAAACTGAGGCTCAGAGATATAAAATAACTTGTTAATTGGCAAAGCACAAACCCTGGGCTATCTGACTTCATAGCCCAGGTTCCTAAGCACTCTTCTGTAATCCCAGTATCTGAATGCTTAACGAGTGAGCCTCCCCTCTCTGGAAACCGGCTATAGAGAAAAGGAGAAATCTTTGTGTCTGCCGGAGAGTTTCACGTACAAGATGGTGTGCTTTGTGAGTGCAAGGGCCAGGTCAGACTTGCCCCATCTCCTTGCCCAGCTCTGACCACAGACTGGGCTTTTGTAAGTGCTTGTTCCATGACTGAAAGAATTTAAAAGGTATATATTCTCCATAATCTGCCAGCATCTCTTTTAGAGAACTTGCCTTTAAATCTCTCTGAGCTGTGTTTATCTAAATACTTTTTTTACTGGTCATCAAGTTGTTACTATTTTATCTGACATTAGATTTTGCAACACATCAGAGGGCCCTGCTTAGTCTCCAGTATTGTTTGCCTCTAAAGCTGTCTTACTACCTTCTGTGATGTCTTGCATAGCATTATGGGCCAGGGGGCACTAAGCTTCTTAGCCACTTTGCAACACCACATCCTGGGTAGTCCTGTCATAACATGAAAATTATGTCAAAATTGAGGCTTAGAAACTGAATGATTCAAGTTCCTCCAGAGAGTGCCTTTAATCTGAATTTGAAGATGGAAAACATGTGCTGGTTGAGAAGCTAGTAAAGGAAGACTCGAGATCCAGAAAGCTCAGAGCTACAAAAAGCTCTCCCCTTCGGAGGTGTTTGTACCCATGAGTGACTGAGAATCATGTCCCTAAAGAACAAAGCATGTCTTGTCCAGAGGCAAGTGGCTGAGTGGACAGAATGATCATCCTCAGAAGTATTGTTAAATTCTCCATTTGGGGGGCAGTTAATTCTAAAAATTGTGTTACATGTTAGTAATCTTTATTATCCTATCATAAACACAGGTCAAATAAACTATTATAGGGTACCTGTGCTTGCAAACCCATTCTTCTCCTTCTAAACCTGGTAATACTCCTGTCTCTTTCTAATACCCAAACCAGAGTCACACCCTTTGTGAAAATTCCCCAATCTGTGCTGGGCAGAAAACTCAGAAGACAGTAACACAAAGTCAGGGATTGTATTTAAGTTGCAAATAAACAAACACACAATATGTCAGGTGGTAAGAAGTCCCATGAAGAAACATGGTGCCTGAGTGATGAGATGCATTTATAAGTAAGGTAGTCAGGAAAGGACTTTGACGAAGAGGTGGCATTTTAGTAAAACCCACATCACGTGATGGATGTTGTAACATGTGGCAATGTGGGTGAAGAATGGGGACTGGAAAGTGGAAACAACAAGTGCAAAGGCCCGGAAGTAGGAGTATGATCAGTTGTTCAAGGACTAGCAAGGAGGCCAGTGTGCATGGGGCAAGAGATAGGGGTGACCAGGAACTGACTCATATTTGCCTATGCAGATAAAGGACTCTGAATGACAGAATTAGTGAGATGAGATGCCATTGGGAAATTTTGACAGAGAAAGGACATGCTGGGCTCTAACATTTGAAAAGGATCTCTCTTCCTGACCTGTGAAGAATAAGTTAGAGGAGCCAGATCACCCATTCTGAGGCTGTTACAGTATTCTACGCAAGGAGCGACAATGGCTTGGACCAGAGTGACTACACTGGAAGTGAGTCATTATCTGGGTGTTTCCCAGAAGTTGGGATGATAGGATTTGCTGATGTAGTTGCTGAGGGTAAATGGTGAGAGAAGAAGTCACAGATGAGTCCACAGTATTTGATCTGAGCATGTCAATGAAGGGAGTGGCCAGTTACTGAGAGGGAGAACCTGGCATGTGGGAGATTTGGTAAGAGACCAAAAATACAGGTTTGGTTTGGATATGTTGTTGTTGTTGTTATGTGTGGTCAAGTCGGCCCCGACTCATAGCGACCCCTCCTTGGGTTTCCAAGGCAGTATCACTACGGAAGTAGGATTGCCCAACCTTCCTTCCGAGGAGTGGCTGGTGGGTTTGAACCGCCAGCCTTCTGGTTAGCAGTCAAGTGCTTTAGCCACTATGCTACCAGAGCTCCTTGGTTTGGATATATTAAGTCGAAATGGTTATTGTATCTCTTTCCTGTGATTCTGTAATTTTGAATATGTCTATGATCTCCAAGTTATTGAAAGATCAGAAGTGTATCATTTTTTAATGATAAATATTCCAAGTAAAATTTTTGTAAAAGTTATAGAAAATTTGGAAGGTGAAAAAATATAACAAAAGTAAATATGACATATAATGCCACCTCCCACCTGACCCAACAGTTAGCCATTGGTAGCATGTCAGTATTCTCCCCTCTGGTTATACACACACACACACCTCATTTATACATACATACATACATACATTAGGAGCTCTGGTGGCATAGTGCCTAAGGCACTTGACTGCTGACCAGAAGGCTGGCCATTCAAACCCACCCACCACTCCTCGGAAGGAAGACTGGGCAATCTATGTCCGTAGAGATACTGCCTTGGAAACCCAAGGAGGGGTCACTGTGAATCACAGTCGACTCGACAGCAGTGAGTTTGGTTTCTGGTTTTGACATAAATGCGTGCGTGCGCACACATACACACACATACATTTTAAAACAAAATTGAAGACTTGCCATATATATACTTTTGTGTCTTATTTTTCTCATTTCCTATTATATTATACACGTTTTTCCATATCCTTAAATGTTCTTCAAAGCGTGTTTTTTTTTTTTTTCTTTAATGCTGTAATGGCTACATTGTGTGACATACCATAACCTAGTTAGTTATTCACCTCTTGCTGGATATTTAGCAATTATTTTTTCGTTTATCAAAAGTGTGCTAGATTGCACATCCTTGAACGTAAGCATTGGTCCTTTTCTAGCAATGACAGATTTATCGACGATGGATTTGCAGAAGTAAAATCACTAAGTAAAAGGGTATTAGCTTCATTGAGGAGGAAGAGAAGTTGATTAATGCTGTCAGTTTAATTTCTGGAAAGATTGCTCCTGTTTGGATTTCTACCAAAAGTGCGTGAGCATATCTGTGAAAATGTACCCTTCTGAACAGTGAATCTTAGAAATTTATCCTGTATCCAAATTTGACAAATAAAAAAAAAAAAAACCCTCTAGTTTTTAAAGATTGCATTTATTAAAAATTGTCTCATATACATTTATGTCAGTCCCCTGTCAGTTACTTTGTGCATTGTCCGTTGGTGTACTTTGTCCATCATTCTCCACAGTTGTCTGTATTTCTTGACTCCCTGAATCATTAGAGTTTCCAGTGCTTCATGAAACATAAACGTGCACTCTCAGTGCTTATGGGAGCAGAGTAGGGTTTATATAACCCTACAGTGTCTAGAATCAGAGTGTCGGTTTCAAACCACAGCTCTATTGCCTACTGTCTGTACAAACTTGGCCAGATTACTCTTTCTATAGTTTTATTCCCACACCAGTGGCATGAGGCTAGGAACAGTACCTACCTGTCTCAGAGGGCCAGAATTAGCAAACTTTTTCTGTAGAGGGTGAGATAGTAGATATTTTTTCAGCTTTTCAGGCCAGATGGTCTCTATCACAACCATTCAACTCTGCCTTTGTGGTGGAAAAGCAGCCATAGATGATATGTAAACAAATGAGCATGGCTGTGTTCCAATAAAACTTTATTTATGTGAAGTGAAATTTGAATTTAATTTAAATTTCACATGTCAGAAAATAGTCTTTTTGTTTTTTTCAACTATTTGAAATGTAAAAAACATTCTTAGTTCACAGGTGAGATTTAGCCTATAAATTATAGTTTACCAACTCCTCTCATTGTTTGGGAAGATTGAATGAGAAGGTATTTGTAAGTAACTTGGCACAAAGTATGTGCTTAACATACAGGAGCAACTTTCATTATCATCCTTATTATATTGATGCGTTTTTGCAATATGTTATCAGAGTTCTTATTTTTTAATTGAAGACTAATTCCCACCTTACATACTTTCTGGAGCATGGCTCAAATAATCTAATTTGTGTGGACAGCCCCGGTACATCCTAGGCAATTTATGAATTTGTTTTTCTTTGTGTGTGTGTGAATGTGGCTAAGATTTCTCCAGTCTCATTCTCTGATGCTCCCTTGCATTTTATGTTCCAATTTGCCTTAAAACCTCTTTTGTTCTCTGAATGTACCATGACCTCTTTCACATTTAAATTGTCTTTATATTCTAGATCTTAATTCTTCAAACATGGCCCAACCAGTTTCCTCTCAATATTGAGACAAGGTTCTATACTTAGTAGTCCTTAGAACCTAAATACTGTACACACACATGGTCTTTACACACCCACACTTTTATTATCCAATCCAAAGTTCACCTTCTTCTTTCCTTCCTTTCTCCTTCTCTCCTTCCATCCCTCTTTCCTTTCCTCCCTCCCACCCTCCTTCTTTCCTTCCTTTATTTCCTTCCTTCTCCCTCCTCCCTCCCTCCTTACTCACTCACTTACTCACTTCCTTCCTTCCTCCCTTTCTTTTTGGCCTTGAATGATTTTGGAGACCCCATCCCAAACATGACAAGTGAACACTGTAGCAAGTTGCTGTCTTCTTTGGAATTCAAATCTCCAGTCCCATGATACTTGCCTTAAAAAGGGAAATAGAATGTCATTGTTTATTTTTTAATTAAAGTAATCACAGCTACAACTCTTGGCAATCTCATTTAAACTCTTTGGGAAGGAAGTGGGGTCCCAGACATTTCTGGGTGGGTGTCCTGCTGTGTGAAGTGATGTGAGAAACAGATCCTTCCCTCAACCCAGAGCCCTCAGCCAGAGATCTTTATTGCAGGTCAGCAAAAGCAAGAAAAGAGCAAGGCCTTTGGAGAGAGGATGACTCAGGTGTGTAATTGGTCTCACCACTTATCAACTGTGATAATCTCAAGCAAGTACTTTGAAATTCTGTAGACTCTATTTCCTTTGCAAAATGACAATAGAAATGCCTTTCTTTTGCTTTAATTTCACTTATTTATACATGTATTCATTCACATGGAAAGAGCTCTGCAGTAAATAAAAGGCAAAAATTAAGGGCAAAAAGCAGGTTATAGAAGAGCATATTTAGCATGATCTTATTTATCTAAAGAGTTCCTTGGTGACACAAATGGTTAGAACTCGAATACCATCTGAAAGGTTGGTGGTTCAAACCCACCTAGTGGTACGCACTATGGAGGAAAGGCCTGGTGATCTACTATGATAAAGATCACAGCCAAGAACACTCTTTGGAGCTCAGTTCTAGTCTGACACATGAGGATTGTCATGAGGGATGATGAAAATTCATGTGATAACTAATTTCACACATGCACATATAATCTCATTCTTTTTTTAAATTTGAATTTCCAATGCTGAGCAAGTAGTCATTTTATCAGAATAGAAATGTTACATGTATTTTGTTTAAAGGAAATAAAAACTATTGCTTATGAGTTTTTAAAGGACTAGTAAATAGTTGGTGCTCAAAACATATTGGTTCCTCTTCTTATTGCCAGCTATACTAGGGAACTATCCAATAAGTCAAGGCTTATCAAAATTTTACCTTAAAGGTTCAGATAATAAATATTTTCAGCTTTGCCGTCACATTTAGTCATCTTAGTTTATCTAGTGCTGCTATGTCAGAAAGGAATACCAGAAGTGGATGGCTTTAACAAACAAATTAATTTGCTCACAGTTCAGGAGGCTAGAAATCTGAAATCGGGGTGCCAGCACTAGTGGAAGGATCTGGCGGCTCAGAGGGAAGGCACTTGTCTCATTTCAATATCAATGGGCTGGATACCCCTTGGAGATCTCCATGTTTTTTGACATCAATCTTTTCCTGAGTCTACGAGGTTCACATCAGAGGGACTCTGGGTCCAAAGAACATTCTTCTCTCCCAGCTCTTCTTTCTTGGTGCATTTGAGATCCCTCTTTCTGCTAGCTTCTGCATCCCTTTAAGATAAATGGCATTGAAGGCCAACTCCTCTTACATCAGGAGTGTGACCTAAGTAATTAAGTAAGGTTGATGAATCCTTCCCTAATCATGCCTTGTTAGCATAATAAACATAACCTAAACTTCCTTAATATAGTTCACTCTTCCATGCCAAGAAATTTGGAAGACAACTATCTGGTAAACTGACTAGAAGAGATCCATATTTGTGCCAATTCCAAAGAAAGATGATCCAACAGAATGTGGAAATTAATGAACAATATCATTAATTTCACTTGCAAGTAAGGGTTTTGCTGAAAATAATTAAAAAATGGTTGCAGCAGTCCATAGACAGGAAACTGCCAGAAATTCAAGCCAGATTCAAAAGAAGACATGGAATAAGGGATATCATTGCTGATGTCAGATGGATCTTGACTGAAACAGAGAATAACAGAAAGATGTTTACCTGTATTTTATTGATAAAGTCATTTGATTGTGTGCATCATAACAAATTATAGGTAACATTAAGAAGTATGGGAATTCCAGAACATTGATTGTGCTCATGAGGAACCTATACATAGAACAAGAGGCTGTCATTCACATAAAACAAAGGGATACTGCACGGTTTGCAATCAAGAAAGGTGTGTGTGTCAGGGTTGCATCCTTTCACCATATTTATTCAATCAATATGGTGAACAGATAACCTGAGAAGCTGAACTGTCTGAAGAAGAACACTGCATCATGATTGGAGGAAGACTCATTAATGACCTGTAATATGCAAATGAGATAACCTTGCTTGCTGAAAGTGAAGGGGACTTGAGCACTTAGTGATAAACATTAAAGACTACAGCCTTTAGTATGGATTACACCTCAACATAAAGGAAACAAAAATTCTCACAACTGGACTAATGAGCAACATGATGATAAATGGAAAAAAGATTGAATTTGTCAGTGATGTCATCTTACTTAGATCCACAATCAACACCCACGGAAACAGTAATCAAGAAGTCAAACAATGTATTGCATCAGGCAAATCTGCAAAAGACCTCTTTAAAGTGGTAAAGAGCAAAGATGTCACTTTGAAGACTAAGGTACACGTGATTCAAGCCATAGTATTTTCAATTGCTGGACAATAAATAAAGAAGACAAAAGAAGAATTGATGCATTTGAATTATGGTGTTGACAAAGAATATTGAGTATCCAGTTGACTACCAGAAGAATAAACAAATCTGTCTTGGAAGATGTACAGCCAGAATGGTTCTTAGAAGCGAAGATAGTGAGGCTTGGTTTCTCGTACTTTGGTCATATTATCAAGAGGCACCAGTTCCTGGAGAAGGACATCATGTTTGGTAAGGTGGAGGGTCAGAATAAAAGGTGAAGACCCTCAACAAGATGGATTGATACAGTGACTAGAACAATGGGCTCAAACATAGCAATGGTTGTGAGAATGGGGCAGAGCTGGGCAGTGTTTTGTTCTGTTGTAATTAGGGTCACTGTGAGTCTGAACCAAGTTCAACAGCACCTAACAACAACAATGCTACTTCATTAACCACAGGCAGAAGTTAGGATTTACAGCCCATCACAAAATGAAGGATAATTACATCAAATCACAAAATGGAGGACAGTCAAACAATATTGGGAACTGTGGCCTACCCAAGTTGATACAGATTTTTGGAAGAACACAGTTCAATCCATGACACAGTCTCTGTCCCAAACTACTCAACTCTGCTGTTATTTTGTGAAAGCAACCAACGATGATATGCAAATCAAGGCTTTGAACCGGTTCACTCCCATCTGAGGCCCTGCTGAGAATTTGCATTTCCATTCTAAATATACGGAATCAGAATGTACGTTTTATCAAGATTCCCATGTGATTCTGTAAGATGGGGATCTATAGGAATCATCTGGAGATCTTGATGAAATGCGGATTCTGGTTCAGTGTAAAGGCATACTTAGAAGCCATCGCAGGCTCTGTTCCAGATCACCACAGTAAAGCAAATACCACAATAAAGAGAGCCATGTAGGAGCTATGGTGACATAGTGCCTAAGGCATCTGACTGCAAACCAGAAGCCTGGTGGTTCAAATCCCCTAGCCACTCCTCGGAAGGAAGGTTGGGCAATCTACTTCCGTAGTGATACCACCTTGGAAACCCAAGGAGGGGTCACTATGAGTCAGATCTGACTCGACGGCAGTGAGTTTGGTTTTGGTTTTTAGTGCATATAAAAGTTATCTTTCCACTATACTGTAGTCTATTAAGTATGCAATAGCATTATGAAAAAGTTTGAAATATTGTGAGAATTACCAAAATGCAACACAGAGTCAAAGTGAGCACATGCTGTTGGAAAAATGGCAACAACAAACTTGCTCAATGCAGGGTTGCCACAAATGTTCAATTTGTAAAAAAACACAGTATTTGTGAAGTGCAATAAAATGAAGCACAATAAAGCAGAGCACAATAAAATGAAGTATGCCTGTGTCTAGGGTGGAAATGTAAGTTCTTAGCAGGAGATTGAGCCAGTTGAGAGCCCTGATACAAATGAATGAGTGTGGCTGTATTTCAGTGAGACTGTATTTAAAAAAGACACTGACCCCAGCTATGGAGAGTAAGGATAACACTATGATGGCAATTATTCAGAGATTACAAGACAGACCTGGGGCAGAGTGAGCCCTGCAAATGCCAGAGTACGTCCCCATGTAGCACAGGTCTTCAGAATCACAGGGCTGTGTAGATGGTACAAGGTCCATGAGCTTCCTTTGCCACATCACTGGACACATCACACATCACAATGGGTGCCTTCATTGAAGGAAAACTGAAATGAAGGGGCCAAGCCTTTCTGTCCTGAGGAGGCAATAAGTCTGCTTTTCAAAGACTAGGGATCTGGAGTAAGGCAGAACAACTTCAAGTACTGTTTCTCTACATGGGTACTGCATGATCTTGGAGCCTCAATTCCTGAATGACAGAATGGAGATAATGATAATAATACGTATCACATAGATACTAAATGGGACAATCTTAACATGACTGTGGCATGTAATTGTGTTCTTGTTGTGTTGTTATTGTCAGCTGTCACTGAGTTTATGCCTGTGCACAATGAAAGAAATGCTGCCTGATTGTGTGCCATCCCATGATTACTTGCAGATCGGACCACTGTATCCCATAGGGCTTTCACTGGTTACTTTCCTGAAGAAGATTGTCAGGCTTTTGTTCCTTGTCTGTCTTGGTCTGGAGGGCCTAGGGAAACCTGTTCAGCCTCATGAAAACTACCCACTGACAGATGTGTGGTAGCTGTGCATGAGGTACATTGTATAGAAGGCAATAATTCTACCACTGACTCATCAGTGTCTCCTAGTGCTCAACAAATGGCTTCTGGTGCAATTACACCTCATTAATAGCTGCAGTCACACACAATGGGGATTTGAAAAGAATGTTCACGAGTGCACACCAGCATGAATGTATACACATATGTGCAAACAATATATGTGGGACAACACTCAGAATCACAAAAAAAAAAAAAAAAAAGGAGGACCAGGTTTGCTGGTCTGATAGAGCCTGGTGAAAGCTGAGACTATGAACCTTAGTTGCCCTTCAGGTCTGGAATAGCCTACTCCTGTGGCTTCCAGCCAAACAAAAGATGAGCCTATGAGCTGAACATTTACGTTAGGTAGATACCTAATGTATAATCATGATTATGTATACCTTGGAGAGATCAATCTTGGGAGAATAGAAGGGCTGTGTATGCACAGGGAGACAGCTTGGGGGGCAGGAGTACATGCTAGGGAATGACACAGGAAAGAGGTGGCTATGGGGAGGAATTGGGATGAAAGCTGTTGCATTGGGGAGATTACAGTCAGTGTCATGAGACATTGTGTATATGAACAAGTGTATGTGAACTGCTGTATGGAAGATGAATTAGCTCTGAAACTTTCACCCAGATCACAATACATTTTTTTTTTAAAGTCCTCAAGAGCCAAAATATGACCTTGATTATATCCCTCCTGAATTTAGACACCACCTAAAGAATGCATTTGATGCATTGAACACCAGTGACTGAAAACCAGAGGAATTGTGGGATGACATCAAGAACATCATCCATGAAGAAACCGAAAGGTCATTAAAAAGACAGGAAAGGAAGACAAGACTAAAATGGATGTCAGAAGAGATTCTGAGACTTGCCTTTGAATGAACAGTAACTAAATGACAAGTTAAAAAAGCTGAACGGAAGATTTCAAAGAGCAGCTCGAGAAGACAAGGTCAATTATTATAATGAAATGTGCAAAGATCTGGAGTTAGAAAACCAAAAGGGAAGAAGACACTCAGAATTTCTCAACCTGAAAGAACTAAGGACAATTTAAGTCTCGAGTTGCAATATTGAAAAATTCTATATGGGGGTCCTATGATTCACAAATGACTTAATGGTAGTGAGTTTGGTGGGGTTTTTGTTGTTGTTTGTTTATGGGCAAAATATTGAATAATGCAGGAAACATCAAAAAAAAGATGGAAGGAATACACAGAGTCATTGCACCAAAAATAATTGGTTGAATCTTCATCCATTTCAGGAGGTGGCAAATGATCAAGAACCAATGGTATTGAAGGAAGAAGTTGAAGGTGCACTGAAGGAATTGGCGAAGAACAAGCCTCCAGGATTTGACGGAATACCCACTGAAATGTTTCAACAAATGGATGCCTCACTGGAGGCACTCAGTTGTCTATGTGAAGAGGTTTGGAAAACAGTTACCTGGCCAACTGATTGAAGGAGATCCATATTTGTACCCATTCCAAAGACAGGTGATCGCACAGAATGTCAAAATTATTGAACAATATCATTAATATCACATGCAAGTAAAATCTTACTGAAGGTAATTAAAAAATGGTTGCAGTAGTGTATTGACAGAGAACTTCCAGAAATGCAAGCTGGTTTCAGAAAAGAACGTGGAATGAGGAATATCATTGCTGATGTCAGATGGATCTTCACTGAAAGCAAACATGTTTACTTGTGTTTCATTGACTATGCAAAAGTGTGCAGTTGTGTGGATCATAACAAACTATGGATAACATTGAGAAGAATGGGAATTCCAGAACACTTAATTGTGCTCATGAGCAACCTGTAGGCTGTCATTCAAATACAACAGGAGGATACTGCATGCTTTAAAATCAGGAAGAGAGTGTGTCCGGGTTGTAGCCTTTCACCATGCTTATTCAATCTGTATGCTGACCAAATAATCTGAGAAGAGGGGGTATATGAAGAAGAACATGGCATCAGGATTGAAGGTAGATGCATTAACAATCTGCGATATGCAGATGACACAACTTTGCTTGCAGAAAGTGAGGATGACTTGAAACACTGATGAAGAGGAAAGACTGCAGTCTGCAGTATGGATCTCAACATAAAGAAAACAAAAATCCTCACAATTGGAACAATAAGCAGCATTGTGATAAATGTAGAAATGATTGAAATTGTCAAATATTTCATATTGTTTGGTTTCACAATCAACACCAATGGAAGCAGCAGTGGAGAAATCAGAGGACGTATTGCACTGGTCAAATCTGCTGCAAAAGACCTCTTTAAAGTGCTGAAGAGCAAAGAGCACTGTTAGAAGACTAAAGTGTGCCGAACCCAAGCCATGGTGTTCTCTATCACCTCATGTGCATGTGAGAGCTGGACAATGAATAAGAAAGACTGAAGAAAAGTTGATGCTTTTGAGTTGTGGTGTTGGTGAAGAATACTGAAAGTACCATGGACTGCTAGAAGAACTAACAAATATGTCCTGGAAGAAATGCAGCCAGACTGTTCCTTGGAAGTGAGAATGGCCAGATTTCATCTCACCTACTTTGGTCATGTTGTCAGAAGGGACCATTCCCTGGAGAAGGATATCATGCTCGGTAAAATAGAGGGTCAGTGAGAAAGAGGAATGCCCTCAATGAGATGGATTGACCCAGTGGCTGCAGCGATTGGCTCAGGCATAACAAGGATGTGAGGCTGTCACAGGACCAGGCAATGTTTTGTTCTGTTGTACATAGGGTCGCTGTGACTCGGAGCTGTCTCAGCAGCACCTAACATCAACAGCATGGGCCTTACATCCCAGTGTAAGCAAATAAGTAAATAAATACTTGCCCTGCTGGGTGATGGTAAGTGGCATGATTAAAATTGAATAAGGTGAGGAGAAAACAGTGCATAGGCAATGGGGCTGTTGTTCAAGTCCCTATACCATGTGAGCTCCACCTGTTGTTGTTGTGTGCCATCAAGTCGAAGCTGACTCATAGCACCCCTCCTTGGGTTTCCAAGATGGTATCACTACAGAGGTAGATTGCCCAACTTTCCTTCTGAGGAGTGGCTGGTGGGTTTGAACCACCAGCCTTCTTGGTAGCAGTCAAGTGCCTTAGGTACTATGTTACCCTGGCCCACATATGCTCCAGCCTTCCAAACTTTTTTCCCATCCTGAAGCATGTCCAGATGATCGAGTGAGTTAGAACTTCTCTTCCTGATTTATATGACTTTAGATTTAACCTCACCTGTAAACTGAGGATACCCGAGCTCCAAAATGAGGATAATAATACTTATATCCTGTGATTTTTGTGAACAGTAAATTGGGGAAGCATGTAAAATTCTTGGGGCCAGGCTTGGCTCATCATTCATTTGCACTCAGCGTTCATGTTCTCATATCTTCTTATCCTGTACCTAGAACCCTCACACCTCTTCTTCCAACTCCTTAAGCAGCGTCCCTCATTTCCCTCATGTGGTCCTTACCTCCTATAAACTCCCTAAATGCCCTTTCAACATTTTTCTTGCTGCAGTCACATCTGGTTTTGTAATTCTTGGTGGATGCCTGAGTTCCTGTAGGGCAGACACCGAGTCTGATAAAACTCTGACTCTTCTGTCTTAGCAAAGTCTAATACACACAGAGTTTGGGCTCTATCAGTGTGTTGAATATGTGAAAGAAAGTACAAAATGTGTGCTGTGTAATGCATATGATTCACCAACCTGTGAGTCAAGTTCCTGAAAACCCAGAAGAATAGACTGACATAGATAGTATTTTCAGAGATAGAGGTTTATTAAAGGATGGCATCAGATGTGGGACTTGCATGGCTTCTTTTATCTTTAGTCCTGGAGTGACTTAGGGTCCCAGTAGGACACACAGCTTGTTTCATATGGATCCAGAACAGCAGCTGGAATTGTTCTGAGATAACAAGGAGTATCAGGTGAATATTGCTGACCTTCCTCCCAGTTGGGCAGTGGAGAAAGAGACTATTAATCTCAGGGTTGAAGATTTCAGTGCCATGTAGGCATTATAATATGGAGGTAGAATGTAGTGGTTAAACCGTGAAATTAAACTGTTGTTGTTACCAGCTCTCAAGTTGGCCCCTGACTGATGACAACCCCATGAACTACAGAACAACATACTGCCTGGTCTGTGCCTTCCACATGATAGTTGTGGATCAGACCATTGTGACTCATAGGATGTTTTTTCTTTCCCTCTCTCTCTCTCTCTCTCTCTCTCTCTCTCTTTTTCTGGTGGTGAAAATGTGTAGTCATTCACCATTTCAACAATTTCTTTATGTACAGCTCAGTGACACTGAGCACATTGTTCAAGATGTGCATATATTTTCACGATCCTTCTGCAAATTGTTCACCACTATTGACTTAAACTCACTGTTCCTAACTTCTCATCTAACCTTTCGAGTTGCTGTTGTCAATTTGATCTCATGTAGATGATTCTTTAAAAGAGCACAATATTCAAGATAGGCATACTTTCCTTATTGAGATAAACCTTTTGTTGTTATTGTTAAAAGAAAACTTTAGGGGATAGTTTTGGTTTAAGTTTTAAAGTTTAAAGATTATCACAATAATAGTTTCAGGTGTACATACAGCCTCAAGGACTCCAGAAAGTCTGGAATCCATTGAGAACAGAAATTCTGTTCCTCACATCTTTCCATTTTTGATCAGGATTCTTCTAGAGAACCTTGGATCAAAATAATCAATAATTGTAGCCAGGCACTATCCAGTTCTGGTTTCATGGCAAAAGAGGCAGTTGTTCATGGAGGTAACCAGACATGCAGTCTGTTTTCTCCTCTAATTCCTGACTCTCTTCTTCCTGTGTTGCTCCAGGTGAATGTTGTTGTTAGGTGCCGTCGAGTTGGTTCCAACCCATAAGCAACCCTAAGCACAATAGAATGAAACACGGCCCAGTCCTATGTCATCCTCACAGTTGTTGCTCTGTTTGAGCCCATTGTCACAGTCACTGTGTCACTCCATCTACTGAGGATCTTCCTCTTTTTGCTGACCTTCTGCTTTATCAAACATGATGTCCTTCTCCAGGGACTACTCCAGCTTGTTAACATAATCAAAGTATAAAACACGAAGTCTTGTCACCTTCACTTCTAAGGAGTGTCCTTGCCATACTACCCCCAAGACGTGTTTATTAGTTCTTCTGGAATGCCACGATATATTCAATATTCTTCACCAATGTCATAAAGTGGAGACCTGTTAACTGGCTAACTTTTAGAAGTAGATTGCCAGGCCTTTTTTTCTAGTCTATCTTAGTCTGAAAGCTCCACTGACATGCATTCAGAATCATAGCCAGACACAAGCCACCACTGACAGACAACTGATGGGTATTTATAAGGTTCATTGGCCAGGAATCAAATGCAGTTGAGAATTCTACCACTGACCCACCAATGCCTCACTGGAGATTAAACTTGGTTTCAAATTTGACGTCCACCAATTTCTAGGCCAACAACGTTGGGAAAGTAACTTAAATGTTCTCTGCCTAACGTTCTTCATTTATGAATGAGTATTTCATATTTATATCTAGATGGCCGCTTGCAAGCTTTTAAGATCCTAGTTACTACTTGCCAAAGTGGGAGGTGGAACAATGTTTTGTGTAATATGTTATGCCAATTGAGCTTGATGTCCCCTGCGACTACGGTCGTGAGTCCACAGGTCCCTCTGAGTAGCTGGCTGTGCCCAAGAAGTGACTACAATCTTGTCCCTTGTCAGCTCTACTATACACCTGAGAATTCTTATAGAACATAAAAATAGACTTGTAGAAACATTGTCTGCCAACCCTATACATGGTCATGGGCACACTGCCTCCTACATAGACATGGCTAATAGTTCAGCCTGTCCATCCATCTATCTACCTATATATCCATGTTGGAAGCAAAGCATTTTCATGAGATCACCAAATAAGTAATGGTGGAGGGTGGAGCCTGGATCTTCTGCCATATTCTGTTTTCAGAGGCAAGTCATGAGTACCAGGTGACTGTGATTGTTGGATCCATCGTACCCTCACTTCATGTTCCTGTTCTTCCTTGGCTTCCATAATACAACATAATTCCCTCTTGCTTCTCTTTATACTCCCTGGTTATCCTTCCATCCTCCCTTTTTCCCTCCCTCCTTCCCTCTCTTCCTTCCTTCCATTTCTTCCCTCCCTCCCTCCTTCCTTCCTTCCTTCTTTCTTTCCCCTTAAGGGGTCCATCTGCCAAGACACATGTTTCGGTTACCTCTTGTGCCACTCTAACAGAAAATACCACACGTGGGTGGATGGAGTTTATTCTCTTAGTGTTTTGGAGGCAAGAAGTCCAAGTTCAAAGTGCCAGGCTCTAGGAGCTGTGTGAGAGCCCCTGGACCTTAGGCTTCAGCTCTGCCTCTTGCTTCCAGCCCACTGGATCTAGAGATGTCTTTTCACTCAGGCAGCTGCTGGCTGCTGAGGCTGACAAGCCCAAGATCGACAAATAAAATGGCACAGTCCCAATATTACCAAACAGCACAGCAGGCCACTAGTTCAAGTCCAAAGACAGTCCCAAGATTGGCAGGAAACATGGCAGGCTGTTAAATGAAGACTCAGCTACATGTAGGGTCCAAGTGTGCCAAAATGTTGCAGAGACCTTTCTTAAAAGTTCTGCTTATATAATGGAAGCAGACCGTATCTCTAAGTGAGCTACTCAGCTGCTCTATTAGATACCACTAGGGAGTTGAGTGCCCAGCTGCCACTCAAAACCAGGCCCAGCCAAGTTGACACATAACCTTAACTACCACAACACAATTCTCTTTTTTTCATTTTTTCCTTTCTTCTTCATGAATTTCACCCATCATCTTCATTTTACTCTCTGCTCTGAAAGTGAGCCACAAATCCCAATCTTGATCCCTAAACTTTTTGTTGAAGGTAGCATACTCTGCTGAATAGCTTTGCCTGAAGAAGTACTGCAGTGCCCAGGGCAATCGACACTCCGTTCTTTGTTGAGCATTGGTTCACAAATCTGAGCATAGGCCAGACTCACCTGGAGGACTTGCTAAAACACAGATTTCTGGGCCCCTCCCAGCATAGTTTCCAATTCAGTCCATCAGAATGTGCCCCAAGAATGTGCATTTCTAACAAGCTCCTAGGTGATGCTAGGATCACTTTGAGAACCACTGTCCTTAAGTAAGACCAGAGGGAAGAAAAAGCTTTATTTCCACTACAGCAGGAAAAACCTTCTCTGGCTGTTGGCCAGAGGCTGTCCTTAGGTCCTTGCCAGTAGAGCTCTTCACAGGGCAGCTCAGAACATGGCTTTTCTCAGAGTGAGCAAATAAGAGCCAGAGAGAGAGTATAAGCAAGACCAAAGTCACAGTCGCTTATGTCCTGATCTCAGAAGGGACATCCTATCACTTCTGCCAAATCCTGTTTGTTAGAAGTGAGTCGGTGAGTCCAATCCACACTCCAGGGGAGGGGATCGTGTAAGGGTATGAACACCCAGAGTTGGGCATCTTTGGGATCATGTTAGAAGCCAGTTGGCTCAGCAGCAGTCATTCCAGAGACTGCCTGTTGGTGAAAACGAGGCTGGTGAAGAACAACCCAGAGCCCAGTTGGAGCTGGGACTGTCAAGAGAGGGCCGTGGTGGTGACATGCTGTAGGCATTGGCATTCTTGCCTACTTTCTTTGTAAACCCACTTTTTCTGTTGCTTCCTTTTTCTGTTGCTTCCTCACAGCTACAGAATCTAGTGGTAAGTATCTGCCTCCGCTTCACAACCATGTGTCTGCAGTAATGATCAAAGGCATCATCCTCAGTCAATATTTATTGCGTGGGATGGTTCAGTGCTTGACATTCAATGGGCTTTCAGTTACATATTAATGAAGATGATTAAAGTAAATTATTCACCATTTAATGTTACCTAGTTTTTCATCTGTAGAAGAGAAATGAACTGTATTTGCCATCATTGGAGTTGATGGTGGTGAATCGCAGGAAGATCCTCCCTTCTGAAGGAAGCCCCCCCGCCCCCGCCAGCTTGCTGAGTGTATGTGCAGTTGAAAATCATGGGTGTGAACCTCAATTTCCAACTGTGAGAAGGTGGGGGAAGCAGCTGTGTGACTTTGAGCCTCACTTCCCTCATTTACAAACTGATAAACTGAGGACAGTTTGATTCTTGCCACATAGAGTGTTATTTTGAGTTGCCCCAGAACAGACCCTGAGACAGTGGCTCAAGTAAAAATTACGTTTGGAAAATGATTCCAGGAGACCTGAGGAAGGAGCGGGAAAGGGAGAGAAAAGAAAGAGAAGGCAGCTGATATGGGTGTGCTACCACGCAGGGTACCATTGTGGCTTCCTGAGGGTTAAGCCCTCTGGGGAACTCTGGAAGCCCATGTTCTGTTGAACTTGCCTGGTAAGGTCATCCCTCCCGAGGAGCCATTGTTTGCAGCTGCTGTGCTGCAGTAACAAGGGTGTCATGCATGGTAAAGTAGAGAGTCAGGAAAACAGGAGAAGACCCTCAACGAGATGGAGGACACGGCGGCTGCAATGATGGGCTCAGGCATAGCAGGGATTGTGAGGATGGCACAGGACCGGTTGTGTTTCCTTCCGTTGTATGTAGGGTCACTGTGAGTCAGAGCCACCTCAACAACAACAACAAGGATTGCTGGGCAGGGCCCTCATTCAGTACCTTGAACAGGCATCTGTTTGTGCCTTTGCTTATACATTCCTTGTCCCTCCTTCACTAGTCTGTGAGCTTTAGGGGCATTTCTTTAATTTCATCTCCCCAGTGAGGATCATATAATAAGTAGTCAGCACATGTCTTTTAAATAAATGTATTGTGATGATAGATATATAAACATATATACACTGTATGTTTAGCATAATGTCTAACACTTAGACGGTGCTTTATGGTTTTTTTTTTTTTTTCTTTTCATTTTACTGTACTTTATTGGTAAAGGAAAGAATGTTTTATCTTTTAATAGGATACCTAGAACCTGGCTCATCTATTAAAAAAGTTTATACTCTTTAGTTACCTAGTGGTCTTGGTGCCTGTCAGTATTATGGTTTGAAGCTAGCAAATGATTTTCTCAAGTGTCAATTCATTTAATTCTCAGAAGATCCTTTTGTGGTAGGTGTTTGTGGTAGACACTTTCCCTGTTGATCCATTTTGTTTCCAAGTATAGTTGACATGTTCATCTGAATGAATTATTTTCCACTCATCTTTGCCTGAAATAGTAGTTTTTATTTGCCAGTGTGATTAGAAACAGTTAAGGAGCCAAAGAAAGAGGAAGGAAGTAGGAGAAATATCCTTTCTCAAGAAACAGTCTGTCCCTTCACTTTTGTACCCAAAGACCTACATGCTATTTTCTCCAAATCATATGAGGATGCTCAGACGTGTGTGAAAGGACTTCACCCAAGTCGCCCAGTTAGTAAACTGCAGAACCAGGATTAGACTGATTCTATTTTGTTATCTCTGTCTATAATACTATAAGATGCCATAAGCAACAAGACCCAAGGCTGCTCAACAAATTATTCTGATCAACTTGGTTAGTCATCAGGTACCCTCTAAAAGGTTCTTACTGCTCTGGAAATAACCTTCTGCTGTCCTTAAGGAGTCTGTAAGATCTCTAGGGTTATAGAATATATTCTTTTAGCTGCAAGTGACAGAAACCCAACTC
>NW_006922025.1:1046631-1048706 GCF_000298275.1 Orycteropus afer afer | reverse complement strand
TATATATATAAGTGTGTGTGTGTGTGTGCATATATATAATATATAAAATGGATCATTTAACTGGGAGGTTCAATTTTGTGTGATTCAGGTATGGCTGGATCAAGGAATTCAAATGATACCATCATGTATTCTTCTCTTTTACTCTTGATTCTCAGGCATGCTCCCTTCAGTAAGGGAAAAAATAGGCTTAGGCATTTCTTGGCTTTGCACTCTGCCTGCTTGTTTAACCAGCAGAAATATTGTGTCTGTTTTCCTATAATATTACTGTAGCAAATGTGCTGAGGTACAGTACTAGGCCCAACTCATTCCTAGAGTCTGGGGTTGGAGTTTAATATATCAGCCACATGGACTGAAATTTGGATGGAAAATTGGAGTGGTTTCCAGAAAAAGAAATAGGCAGGCTATGAAACAACAACAAACAGATTTAAAATGTATGTCCAAAAAAACAAACCATACTCACTGCTGTTGAGGCAATTTGACTCATAGCTACCCCTCCTTTGGTTTCTGAGGTGGTATCTCTATGGAAGTAGATTTTCCAATCTTCCTTCTGAGGAGTAGCTGGTGGGATTGAACCTCCAGCCTTCTGGTTAGCAGTCAAATGCCTTAGGCACTATGCCACTATGAAACAACAGACACATTAAAAATGTATCCCAATACAGGTGAAATATTTGTACTTCAAGTTAAACCCAGTAATGCATTGACTTCATTGACAGAGTAGGTCTTCCCTTGAGCCTTGATAAATGTGGAGGATATTGTGTTGAAGTAGGTCCCTGGGTGTTCTGTAGTGCCTAAGGCATTTAATTGCTGACCAGAAGGCTAGTTCAAACCCACCAGCTGCTTCTCGGAAGGAAGATTGGGCAATCTACTTCCATGGTGATAACGCCTTGAAAACCCAAGGAGGGGTCACTGTGAGTTGGAAATGACTTGACAGCAGTGAGTTTGGTTTTTTGGCATCAACCCAAAGGTTGGCCTTTTGGACCCACCACTGGCTCTGTGGAGGAAAGTCCTGGTAATATGCTCCCATAAAGATTGTTGGTTTTGTTGTTAGGGGCTGTCAAGTCAGTTCCAATTCACAGAGATCTTATGTAATTACAGAACTCAATGTTGCCTGGTCCTGCACCATCCTCACAATCATTGCTGTGGTTCAGCTTATTGTTTTAGTGCGTATCAATCCATCTCATTGAAGGTCTGCCTCTTTTTCACTGACCCTCTCCTTTACCAAACCTGAGGCCCTCATCCACCAATTGGTCCCTCCTGTTAGCATATCCTTAAAAGTTACAGTCAAGAAAACCCTTTGGAGTTCTGCTCTGTAACACATGAGGTCACCGTGAGTCAAAAATGGCTCAGTGGCAAGTGGGGTTGGTGTTTTGGTTTTATTGTATGGAACAGAGAAGCAAGAAGGACACTTCAGGCAGGAGGTTCCAGATAAGTAAGGCCGGGAAGTAGGAAATGGAACAGCACGTGCAGGCCCTGAGGAAAGAGTTTGTTCTGACAAAAAGGCTAGAGCTAGTGGTTCTTGACTAAGCACCTCCTGTGTACCCAGCAGTGAGCTAGCTCTTTCAAGGGCTTTGTGCAGTAGAGGTACAGAGCATGGGCTCTGGAGGCAGACTGCTTGGGTTTAATCTTAATTTATTTATTTATTTTTTTAATTGTGATTTAGGTGCAGGTTTACAGAGCAGGGTTTGTTTTGCATTCAACATTACGTGTACATTTACTTTCACTCCCCATTTACCATCCCCAGCCCTAACCCAGTCTCCTCCCCTCCCTGCCCAGTAACCACCACCACCCCACCCCATGCCCCTCACAGCTATGCACTCCTGTGTGTCCTGCATTTCCTCCATATGAATGTGGCCCCTCTGGTGCCCCGTGGTTGATTGCTCCATGGAAAGCATTTCCATAGAGTATGTGGGTGCATTACCCTAGGTTGACTGGTCTGCCTGTACATCTTGTTTAGTATTGAGCTGAGAGTCAGCCCCTGGGAGTGAGTTTTATTCCAGGCTCAGAATGTATCCCAGGACCATAGTATTGGGGGTCTCACCAGACTCCATCTGACCACTAATTCTGGTCATTATTGA
>NW_006922025.1:1044809-1046011 GCF_000298275.1 Orycteropus afer afer | reverse complement strand
TGTTGTTGTTGTTGTTGTTGTTATGTGCTGGTTGGTATTAGCATCTGTCGTCTGTCTCCTATGTGCACAATTTGGTGTCCTCCCTTTTCCTAATGTTATCATGGTGGTCACAGACTCTTTGTATACATCCCTCCCCTTACCCACATTGGCATGCATCAGCATGTGGGTCCCAACTAGCCCTAAATTAATCCCTCCCCTTTCTTCCCCACCCTGGTAACCTACAAAGTGAGTTCTCTTTCTTAAGCAAGCCCTTCTTTGTCTTTCTACAGTAATGGGCTCATACAGTATTTGTCCTTCTGCGATTAACTTATTTCACTGAGCATAATGTCCTCCAGGCTCATCCACATCGTGAGATGATTCATGTATCCTCCATTGTTCTTTAATGTAGCATAGTATTCCATTGTGTGAATGTACCATCATTTGGTTTTCCATTCATCCATTTATGGACATTTAGGTTGTCTTCATCTCTTTGCTATAGTGAATTGTGCTGAGGTGAACATAGGTGTGCATATATCTGTTTGTGCGCTGCCTCTCACCTTTTTAGGGTTTAATCTTAATTTTCTAGCTGTGTGACGTTGGGAAAAACCTTAACTTTCCAGGGATCCATCTCTTCTGATGCAAAATGGAGATAATAATACAAACTTGCTGTGAAAATTAAAGCCAATAATGTCTATGAAGAGTTCAGCGTTTGCCTGCACCATAGTCTCTTCCTGGCTTCCACACATCCCTTCACCTCTTTTAGTCATTGAGAAAATATCTGACTGCCCACCACAAATTAGATACTCTAGTAGGTGAAGTGGATCTGGTGTTAAGCAAATAATTCAGGACACCCTAGCCTTTGCTTGGTCAAATGTAGCTATTTTTGCTGACTGCATTAGGCTTAAGGAGCTCTGGTAGTGTAGTGATTAAGGCATTTGCTGCTAACCAAAAAGTCAGTGATTTGAACCCACTAGCCACTCAATGGAAGAAAAATGAGGCAATCTGCTTTTATAAAGATGTACAGCCTTGGAAACCCAATGGGGGTCTCTGTGAGTCATAATCAACCCAAGCACTGTGAGTTTGGTTTTTGGGATTGCACTAGTCTTATGGTTATTCTTAATTGTATGACATTTGATTCTGTTAATCTATTGTCTTGGGTTGCAGGAGTCTTTGCAGTTTTGAAAGGTCTTTTACATACATACGTGCACATCATTGTCCTGGTA
>NW_006922025.1:1039205-1043949 GCF_000298275.1 Orycteropus afer afer | reverse complement strand
ATTTCATTAATAGGGAAACATCAGCCATAAATCATTGATCAGAAACAGGTTGTTAATTGGTCTGGCTAAAGCGTCTGCCGGCTGGCAGGGCATGGACTGCAAATTGATGGATGCCTGGGCTCAGAACTCATTCAGGTAGCCCATTAAAGCAATAGTGCTAATAATTTTCACTAATATTTATTGAACTCTTTTCCTGTGCACCTGTAAACACCGTATCATCACAGCAACCTTAAAAGGACTGTTCCCTTATTTACAAAAAAAAAAAAAGAAAGAAAAGGTGTCAAGTTGATTCGGACACCCATCTATGTCAGGGTAGAACAGTGCTGCCTGGAGTTTCCAATGGTTGTGAACTTCCAGAAGTAGGGTGTCAGGCTTTTCTTCCAAGGCACCACTGGGTGGACTTGAACCCCCAACCTACTGGACGAGTGCTTAACAGTCTGTGCTACCCAGGGATACCATTCTCATGTTACCAATGAGGATATTGAATTCCAAAATGGTTAATTGAATTCAAAAGTGTTTTTAGAGTTCATACAACTTGAAAGTTGTTAAACCAGGGTCCCAACCTAAGTGTTTGTGCTCTGAATCTTTTGCTCTCAACAGATGCATTCTTTCCTCCTTCCTAAATTTTACATCCAGGGGGTGGGAAGACAACCTGTGTAACTACCTGGCAAGCATCTGATGGTCAGTGCCTCCCTGTGACCTTTCTGGAGTCCCACTAGATCCTTGAGGAGGTTGTGGGAGAAGCTTAGTATATGCAAGATTGGATTTTACCTTGTGCCTCCAAATAGCTGAAGTTTACCAGCATGTCAGACTACAGGCTAATGCATCTGACTTCACCTCCATGCCTGTCGTCCATGAGCAGAGTGGTGGCAGCTGGGCCCACTAATATCCTATTAACCTTGTCTGTTGGAATGACACCTGGCTGTGCTGAAGGCTTGGTTCCTGTAATTAGGAATGTAAACAACTCTGGCTTTCTCGATCGACGCTGGCTCTGTGCCTACCTCTGCTCCCTACACCCCGGCCTGAGCCTTTTCAAACAGACACTTTTCCCCAGAGGCCAGAAGGCACCATGGGTGCCTTGCTGCCCTTAGTCCCCTGGGTTTAACAGTTACTTATTGATTGCTTGCTGAGAGCCAGGGACTGTCACATGCATGACCTCATCAAAACTCATGGTGACCCTGCAGGTGTGCTTTATTCCCATTTTATGGATAAAAGCACTGATCTTTGGGGAGAATGAACACGTGCTCTGTGGTGACACAGCTATTTTACTTCTGGGACAGCTATTGGGCCCAGATATTTTGGGTCTAAATCCAGTGACCCTTCTAGTAGCACAGTAATACATATCCAACAGGACCAATGTGAAGATTAGATGACATCACACATGTATTGTGATAATGATAACCTCTTAACATTTGCCATGTGCTAGGCACTGTACTAAGTGATTTTGTGTACTAAGTACACAAGTTCATACACAAACGCATGGACAGTTTGTGTTACAAACTCTTAAGCACTTGGTTGATAACCAAAAAGTTGGTGGTTTGAGCCCAGGTGCCTCAGAAGAAAGGCCTGGTAATCTATTTCTGAAATACCACAGCCATTGAAAACCCTGAGGAGCAGAGTTCTACTCTGATGTGCATGGGGTTACCATGTGTTGGAATCAAGTCATGCCAAATGGCTTTGGTTTTGAATCCTCATGATAATCCCACAACTCGAGTACTTAAATTATCTCCATTTTCCAGATTAAAAACAGTGGATCAGAGAGGTTAAGTACGTGCCCAAGGATATGGAGGCAGTGACTGAGCTAGATTCAAACTCAAACTTGCCTCACTGTGGGGCCAGTGCCCCTAACCAGTATGCTATACGTTACATCATACATATTAGATGCTCAATAAAAATGTTCTGCCCCAGGCACACAGCAGAGCCAGTTTCCACTTATTTCCCGATGGTGTCCGTGAACTCAGGGTCTTCATAAAGGTCTTGACTCTACCTGTCACCATGGAGCTTGTGGTCCTTCCTGCAACTTTTGTTATTTTCAAATGCCTGCAGTTTGCTCATATGCACACATGAACAGAGCTCTGACCCCATGCCTGTTGAAGAATATGGAGAGATCCCAGAGTATTGCTGGCTTCATTATAGCTCAGCATGCTCTCTGAGTCCTGGTATCATCAATAACACTGATACCAACTAAACTCACTGAACCAGTGACTCAGGCTGTAGATGTGTTTATGAGCAAGGCACTAAGTATATATTTTAACTAGGACTTCAAATCTAGTCTTCCCAGTTTAGTCGTGGTCAATGAAGCAAAACTGAGGTGGACCCAAATTTTGTAAAACATGGATTTACCAGAATGATAAACAGAATGGGAAAAATTATGAGTCAACATCCTGCTAGAAACTTAATCTCCCTCTTTGAAAACAAGGGCAGCATGCCTGTATAGCAACCAAATCTCTTTATCAGCAGAGTTGGAAACAATGGTGCTCGACTCAAAGATGGTGGCTGATCATGCCACTTAGAAGGAGTGTTGCTCTCCACAGTTCCGACAATAATCTAGTCTCCTGCATCAGGTTCCTGAAAGGGCTCACTATGCCTCTCCCAAATCTCCTATTCCAGGACTTTGACTTGAATATTTCCCATTCTGGTTGTAGTTCACCCACATTTTAAAAATTCCCATGTGTTGCAATTTTGCTATGTCAGCCATGACTAAACCAGTTTGAACCAGTTAGAAGACCTGATTTAAACTAAGTGGAACATTTCTTGCATCAGTTAATACAAAAGATAGCAACTTGAAGGAAATATTAGGGGCATTAAATTTTATATTGAAACCATTTATTATATATGATATTTAACAATTTTAATCATTTGATTTCCATGTTGACAGCTACTGGGAGTAAAAGAGCTTCCCGTGGTGATTGTGACTCAGGAATTACTGTCGAGCTGAGACAGATCACCATTAACCCCTGAATTGTCATGTTCTCCTGAGGAAATAGTGAGGATTTTATGAGGTTTGTTAATGACAGTCAAGGGATCAAGTTAGTGATTAGCGAAGAATGGCTCCTAAGAAGCACAGAAGGGACCTATTGTTTAAGCGCACCAACTTTGTGCCAGGCTGTGCTGGCAGTCCACCTACTGAATTTAATCTCTTGGCAGTCCCATGAGGCTGGCTATAATTATGTCCATTACACAGATGAGAAATAGAACATCTAAGCTATTTCTCTAGTCATCAGAAATTTTCAACAGGAAGATGTGTCACTCCAAAGCCTGCAGTCAGTCAAAAAACATCTTGTAAAATATTTACTATCTGCACAATGCTAAGTGCTGGGGATATGATGGTGATAATATGACTCACTCTCTTTCTTTATGGAGTTGCTATTCTGATGAGTGAACAAAATGTTTAGGATTGTATTGAGATAAGTGCTGGAACTAGGGGAAATGGAGATACTTTGGGAACCTGTAAAGTGACTCGCCAGAGTCAGCATCTTAGTGGTGAGCAAGGCATACCACAATACGGTCATAAGGTTTCAAGTTGATATATCCATTTGTAAATTTTAGGTTGTAAGAGATGGATACTCCAAACCACAAAAGCTTAAGCATAACAGGAAATGTTCAAGTATTTAGACTTTAGGGTGAGAGGTCAAGGAGGGCTACCTGGAGGAAATGATGTCTAAGCTGAGACTATCTAAATGGGGGAGGTGGAGAGGGTTGGAAGAATATTCCAGGTAGAGGGAAAGTATATACGAGGCACTGAAGTAAGAGGAAGGTACTAACTTCCATGTTGACGGTTACTAAGAAGATCTTCCCATGATCACCCTTCTACTAAGTGACAAAGCTAATATTTGAAGCCAGGTTTATCTGACTCTGACTACTGATAACCAAACCAAAACCAAACTCACTGCTGTCAAGTCAGATCCGACTCAAGCAACCCCTCCTTGGGTTTCTGAAGCAGTAGCACTAAGGAAGTAGATTACCCAACCTTCCTTCCAAGGAGTGGCTGGTGGGTTTGAACCACTAGCCTTCTGGTTAGCAGTCAAATTCAACATAAAAGAGAATCTGTGCTTTTCATTGGTCTATAAACAAAATATCTTCAAAGGAAGCATCCAAGTACTTTGAGGTTTGTTGGAGCCCCAAGCTAGGGCCACAGTGGTCTGAGAGTGACACCCTGGCCCCCAGTTGAGTCAGCATCTTAGTGTCAAGCAAGGCATACCACAATACGGTCATAAAGTTTCAAGTTGATAGGTCCATTTGTAAATTTTAGGTTGTAAGAGATGGATACTCCAAACCACAAAAGCATAAGTATAACATGAAACATTCAAGTATTTATGAGATTCAGGGGTAATTTTGCTTTAGGTTTGGTTTAATGAACAGAGAAAAAAATGTCATTAGGAGTTGGTTGTTCTTTTTCCCCATTCTCACACAGTCGACCTTTGTAGTAGTCAGGGGGCTGCCACAATTGTGGTGCTATTTACTTTCAGCTTCAAGTCCAGCCAGATGGACATGAAATGGGTTGGGGTGGGCATGAGAAACTAATCACTTATTAGCTTAAACCAATGCCCACAATTCTCATCATTCGAGCTTGTTGGATCTGATTGGCCTGGCTGGAATCACACGCCCACAATGGGACCAGTCACTGTCGTCAAGCTCGTATGATCAAGCTGATTGGTTGAAGCCTGGATATTGCTCCCCTCAGAGCAGAGATGAGGCATCACGTAGGCTTCACAGGCTAAAAGTGATAAAAGAGTAGATTCCC
>NW_006922025.1:1036550-1037485 GCF_000298275.1 Orycteropus afer afer | reverse complement strand
GCCTAACCTAGGCCATGGTATTTTCAATCACATCGTATGCATGTGAAAGCTGGAGAATGAATAAGGAAGACCAATGGAGAGTTGACGCCTTTGAATTATTGTGTTGGTGAAGAATACTGAAAATACCCTGGACTGCCAAAAGAATGAATAAATCTGTCCTGGAGGTAGTGTGGCCAGAATGCTCCTTAGAAACAAAAATGGCCAGACTTCATCTTGCCTACTTCAGTCGTGTTGTCAGAAGGGAATATTCCCTGGAGGATATCATGCTTGATAAAGTAGAGGGTCAGTGAGGACACAGAAGACCTTTAACAAGATGGATTGACACAGTAGCTGTGACGATGGGTTTAAGTATCACAAGGATGGTGAGGATGGTGCAGGACTGGGCAGTGTTCAGTTCTGTTGTACATGGGGTTACTATGAATCAGAGTCAACTCAACAGCACCTGAAAACAACAACAACAACAATGTGGGCTAGATTTGGGGCTCCATCTGGCCTTCCTTCTAGTTTGAAATCCCAGTGACACCCACAGCAAGCAGTTGTGAGGTTGGTTGTGAGGGGAGCTCTACTGAGGCAATGTGAAGGAAAGCATGTGTTTTTCAGGAACTGTTGGATTGAAGTTACAGCCTCAGCTCAACTTGTACCTACTGTATGAGCTCTAACAGGTCACTTAACAGTTCTGGTCTTGGCTTCCATGTTTATAAAATGCCAATTTCAATACCAAGATCATATTTTGTCAGGATTAAATACTGAATGGAAAACATCTAAAGCCTAGCACATAACTGTGCTACTTGTTTTTAATACTGAGTCTAAAGACTCACCGGTATATGTTGTAATAATGGCACAAGGAATCTAAAATGGACCCAAGAGCTCTGGCCGGCATAGTGCCTAAGGCATTTGACTGCTCACCAGAAAGGTTGTCAGTTCATACCCACCAG
>NW_006922025.1:1035053-1036070 GCF_000298275.1 Orycteropus afer afer | reverse complement strand
CTTATTTCCTTCCACTTTCCCATATGTTGTCTCCTAATTCCATTCATTCAAGATGGAGTAGAGTTCATGGCAGGTAAGGGCACATCACATGTTACAATAGATTCTTTTGTGAATTGTGCTACTTCTCAGCTAAGAATTGATCCTCCTTCAGAAGGAATGATATGATGGAAAGATCATGGCCTTTGGAATTAGGAAGAAGGACATTTACATCTTGATTCTGTCACTTCTTAGCTCCAGACTCATATAATCAAGAAATTGTTCTTTGCAGGAGACAACAGCCAATGTAAAGTTAAAAGGGGAATTTATTGTTCCATGTGTCTGAAAAGTCTAAAGGCAGCATTTTCTTCAGATATGGCTGGTTCCAGAGACTCAAACTATATAATAGAAAACAGTGCTTATACCCGGTCTTCATTATACTTGCATTTTCTGCTCAATTCGCAGGTTTAGTCTTTCTATAGAAAGCCTCTTTCTACAAAAAAGACTTATGGTTTACCATCTTAGCTACCCAAGTAGAAAGAACTTTCTCCCTCAATAATTTAAAAACAAACAAACAAACAAACAAAACCCCACAAAAATCTGAAAAATTGGCTCTAAAAGGACTGAGGTCTCATGCCAATCCCTGAACCAATCACTTGGGCCAGAGCATGAAGCACAGTGTTTGCAATGCCTCGGCCACAAGGACTGAGAATGGGGGTGGGATAATTTCCTAAAGAGAAAACAGAGTGGTGAAGGGAGAGAACAAGCGGGCAGAAACAACAGTATACCTACCAGAGTGGTCTGCACAATCTTCTCATCTGCAAGACAGAAATAACACATACTTTGGTTGTTTTGGGATGAGACGCCCAAAATACTTTGGCCAAGTAGGTGGACGTAAGCATAGGTGTTCTTCCCCGTCTTGCCTGTTGCTTTCATTTCCCTTTCCCCCAGATTCTGCCAAGGCGTCTCTCTCTTTGCAAAGCCACACATTGGAAGAGTGGTTGTAGGTCACCTTGATAACAACCACATTTACTTCAATTT
>NW_006922025.1:1033021-1033995 GCF_000298275.1 Orycteropus afer afer | reverse complement strand
TTTTTTTTTAACTTAGATTTTTTATTACTCTTGGAAATATGTTCTCCCATATGAACATGAACATCATTTTATATTTTATTACATTAAGTAATCAATGCATGCACATGATGTATTGTAACATGTAGCACACATGTTATATAGTTTCTGGCAGACTGCCCAACCCCCTCATGTATTAGTTTCTTGTGCATGCTGTGTACTTTATATACATGTTATTTTCAATGTGCACATTATTTGTGAAAATATGGTATCTTCCCACTTACTGACATTTTGATGTTCTACATCCAGTTTATAGGTTTCTTCAGATAATGTCCTATATCTTTTTAACTTAATGCATTTCTAAGTAATTTTTAGCTTTTATCATGCTTGTTGATATATTTTCACTTCTAGCTGTTGAATGGTTGAGTTAGAAAATGTATTGATTTTTGTATATTTATATTACATCCAGCTACTTTGTCAAATTGAAGTGCTTTTTAACTGAAGCCTCTTGGACTTTCTATATTTACAGTCATATCAGCAGAGAAAAAAATGTTACCTCTTTTCCAATATTTCAGAAATTAATTTATTTTCTTGGCTTATTTTAGTTTAGAAAATCTCCAGAAAATTTGCAAAATAATACTAGAGATACAGGTCATTCTTGTCATTCTCTTCTTGAATTAACTGAATTCAATATCATGAATGGAAAACTTGGGTCATGTACCTACTGGTGTGTATTATTTCTAAGACCCAAGATGGGCTCAGAGATGTGGGAATGCTTCCCTAAGGAGAATTGAATTGTTATTTCCTAGAGAATAGGATTAAGTAAAGCAATAGATTTCGCCAAGTACCTCCACGTTATACTAGTTTTCCTCTGAATACTCTCTCTCTTAAAAAAAAAAAAAGTCCTTTGGAAATTGAGCACTATAACAAGGTTTGGCCTGAACTGAGCACTGTAGAAGGGTACAGTACTTCTTCTTTTGAGATATTATACATCTCTT
>NW_006922025.1:1029001-1031992 GCF_000298275.1 Orycteropus afer afer | reverse complement strand
AGGAGTGGCTGGTGGGTTTGAACTGCCAGCCTTCTGGTTAGCAGTCAAGTGCCTTAGGCATTATGCTACCAGAGCTCCTTTATTCCATCTGGGAATAGTGAATTTGAATCTAATAATAAGGAAATATCAGACAAACTCCAAATGAGGAGAGTTCTATTTAACACAGAAAAAGCAGATTGCATTTCTGTGTTCTTCTGAATGTCAGTGTTCTAAAAGATAAAGGCTATGGAAGTTTTCCAGATTAAGGGAAACTAAAGAGACAACTAAATGCAATCTTTGATACTCAACCGGATCCTGTACTGGAAGGAGAAAAAAGCAGTACATTGTTGGGTCAGTAAAGTACATTACAGTATTGTAATGTGCATGGTAGATTAGCAGATTAGTACTAAGATTCTGCTCAGATTAGTATGCTGAGCAGAAAATGAAATACTTGAAGAAGAACACATCATCAGGATTGGAAGAAGACTCATTAATAACCTGTGATATGCAGAAGACACAACCTTGTTTACTGAAAGCAAAGAGGGCTTAAAGAATTTACTGATGAATATCAGAGACGACAACTTTCAGTAATGATTACACCTCATCTCCTTTCTCATAAAAGGAGAAAAGATTGAAGTTGTCAGTGATTGTATGTTACTTGGATCCACAATCAACATCCATGGAAGCTGCAGTCAAGAAATCAAGCAATGTATTGGATTGGGAAAATCTGCTGCAAAAGATCTCTTTAAAGTGTTAAAAAGCTACATGTTTCCAAATTTCTCATATGCGCAAAAAATACAGACAATGCATAAGTAAGACTGAGGAAAAATTGATGCATTTGAAATATGATGTTTGCAAAGAATAGTGAATATGCATGGACTTCCAGGAGAACAAACAAAGCTGACTTGGAAAAATTGCAGCCAGAATACACCTTAGAAGAAAGAATGATGGAATTTCTTCTCACAAACTTTGGACGTATTATCAGGAAGGACCAATCCCTGGAGAAGAACATCATGCTTGATGAAGTACAAAGCCAGCAAAAAAGAGAAAGACCCTAAATAAGATGGATCGACACAGTGGTTGCAACCATGGGCTCAAACATAGCAACAATTATGAAATTCCATAGTCATTGTTTTGTTTGAGCTCATCGTTGCAACCACTGTATAAATCTGTCTCATTGAGGGTCTTCCGTCTTCCTGTTTCTTGCTTATCCTCCACTTGACTATGCATGGTGTCCTTCTCCAGGGACTGGTCCTACCTGATAACATTTCCAAAGTGCATAAGATGAAGTATGGCCATCCTTGCTTCCAAGGAGCATTCTGGCTGTATTTCTTCCAAGTCAGCTTTGTTTGTTTTTCTAGCAATTCATGATATTTTCTATATTCCTTGCCAACATCATCGCAAATGCAACAATTCTTTGATCTTCCTCATTCATTTTCATTTTCAATAAGCTTCTGATATAAAATGTATGCTTTAAAATCTATTTTGAAAGACGCTGAAATTAATGTACACGCACCTCTGATTCAGAAGGTGATTAATTTTATCCCATTAGCAGACATGCCCCACCATTCTGTCATTGGTTGTCTGGGGGCAATTTAAAGGGAATTTTGGAAAGAATTTCCTCACCGCTGGCCACCTGCTTTGCCATTTTTTTCCAAGCCTCTGAAAAGTGGAGGACAGATTGGAAGGGAAATAACTTTGAGGGGGGAAGGATACTTAAGGGGTTATTGCAATAGTTAGAACAAGAAAAAATAAAGGAAAGAGAAGATAGGATGCATTTAGGGGTATTTTAAGTGAGAGTTGTCAGGTCTTGATAACTAATGAGCATGGGAACTGGAGGGAGGAAGGTGAGCAAGGCTAGTTCTTTGCTTTATTATTGTCGTTAGGTGCCATCTAATTGGTTCCAACTCAAAGCAACCCCATGTACAACAGAACAAAACACTTTCTGATGCTGCACCATCCTCACAATCGCTGATGAACTTCAGCCCTCTTTAACTTGTCATTCCCGGCATAGTAGGCCATAAGTTTGGCTGACTGAAAATGGCCATAGCAGTCCATTTCAGCTCACAGATGCCTAGGATATTGAGGTTTATGTGTTCTTTTGTATTTTTTTTACAACTTCCAATTTTCCCAGATTCATTATTTTTACATTCCACATTTTATTACTAATGGATGTTTGCAGCTGTTTGTTCTCATATTGAATCATGCCACACCAGCAAATGAAGGTCCCAAAGGCTTTACTCTATCTGCTCTGTTATGTTCAACTCTACTTTCAAAAGGCACTTCTTCCCCTTGCATATTTTGAGTGACTTCCAATCTGAGTGATTCATCTAGAACTATATCAGGTAGTGTTCTGCTGCTGTTCTTAAAATTTTCAGTGGCCAGTGTTTTTCAGAAGTGATTGTCAGGTCCTTCTTCCTGGCCAGTTCTGCCAGGAAGTTCTGCTGAAACCTGCCTACCATGCGTGACTTTGCTGGTATTTGAAATACCAGTGACATAGCTTCTAGTGACACGGCAATACACAAGCCACCACAGTACAACAAACTGATAGGCAAGTTCTTCGCTTTAGAAATGATAATACAGTTAACAGAAATGGAATGCAGGTAGAAGAGTAGGTGGATAGGGGTTCAGGAACAGGGAAGAGAATGAAATGTTTTGGTGCTGTTGGTTCTATGGCTTTCCAATTTCACATATTTAGTAGGAGATTGGAATTATAGATAGGATGTTAAGAAGAGTTAAAACTCCCTGTGACATGTTGGGATCATTATTGCATAAAATCAAAATAACAAAACCCACTGTCATCAAGTCACTTCTACTCATAGCAACCCTGTAGGACAGAGTAGAAATGTTCCATAGGGTTTGGAAGGCTATAATATTTACAGAAGTGTTATTGTTGTTTTTAGGTGCTGTCGACTAGGTGCTGACTCAGCAATCCTTTGTTCAACAGAATGAAACACTGTCTGGTCCTGTGCCTGACTCACAATCCTTGCTATACCTGAACCCATCGTTGAA
>NW_006922025.1:1026708-1027994 GCF_000298275.1 Orycteropus afer afer | reverse complement strand
TGGAAATTCTCTGTCAATATACTGCTGCAACCATTTTTGAATTACCTTCAGGAAGATTTTACTTGTGTGTGATATTAATGATATTGTTCTATAATTTCCACATTCTGTGAGATCACCTTTCTTTGAAATGGCTACAAATACAGATCTCATCCAGTCAGTTGGCCAGGTAGCTGTCTTCCAAATTTTGTGGCATATATGAGTGAGTGCCTCCAGTGCAGCATCCATTTGCTGAAACATCTCAGTGGAGTTAGTTCCTGGAGCTTTGTTTTTCGCCAATTCCTTCAGTGCAGCTTTGACTTCTTCCTTCAATAGCATTGGTTCTTGGTCACATGCCACCTCCTGAAATGGATAACATAGACCAATTCTTTTGGCACAGTGACTCTGTGTATCCCTTCCATCTTCTCTTGATGCTTCCTGCATCATTCAGTATTTTGCCCATAGACTCTCAGTTTTGCAACTCGAGGCTTGTATTTTTTCTTCAGTTCTTTCTGCTTGAGAAATACCCAGTGTGTTCTCCCCTTTTGGTTTTCCAATTCCAGGTCTTTGCACATTTCATTAATAATTGACTTTGTCTTCTTGAGCTGCTCTTTGAAATCGTCTGTTCATCTCTTTTATCTTGCCATTTCTTCCATTTGCTTTAGCTACTCTCTTTTCAAGAGCAAGTTTCAGAGTCTCTTCAAACTTCCATTTGGTCTTTTCTTCCTTTCCTGTCTTTCTTAATGACCTTTTGCTTTCTTCAAGGATAATGTTCTTGATGGTTTTACAGACAAAGAGTGTTTACATGCTTAGCAGAGTGCCATCAGTAAAATTGCTGGGTGGCAGGACAGTAGATTGGTTAAGTGTCTTTTGGCTAGAAGCAGCAAAAATTCAACTTAAATTGGCTTAAAGTACAAAAGGATTTTATTCTTTCACAGAACTAACAACCAGGGATTACATAATGTAATGTTTAAATTTACAGGCTCTGGAGTTAGACTTGTTAGTTAGAATCCTGCTAAGCTTGCCCAAGCAGTTTTCTCATTGGTAAAATAGAGCTAGTTATAGTACCTATGCCATAGGCAAGGAGCTCTGATGGCATAGTGGTTAAAACATTTGCCTGCTAATCAGAAGGCTGGTGGTTTGAACTCACCAGGCTCTCTGTAGGAGAAAGATGAGGCAGTCTCCTTCCATAAAGATTTACAGCCTTGAAAATCCTAGGGTTCTACTCTATCCAATAGGGTCATTATGAGTCATTCCAACTCAACTAGAGTGGAAGTGGGTAAACCCCATAGGGCTGTAGTGAGAGTAAA
>NW_006922025.1:1018700-1025222 GCF_000298275.1 Orycteropus afer afer | reverse complement strand
TAGAAGCATAAATTTCATGAGATAGTTAATGGCCAGTGTTTCTGTGCTGCACATATGCAGACATGTCCTCTACATGCCAGCACCCTGAGCCAGCTAGCATCTGAGGACAGGAAGGTCAGTAGGATAAAGTTTTCAGTGTGGTTCAGTTTCCAACTGGGAAGACTTAAACAAATGATTTGGGTAAAATCTAAAAGCTGCCATGTTGGTAAAATGTACGATGTGCTGTGTAGTACACAGCACCTTATGCAGAATAAATTAAAATACCCATTTGACATAATCGCCTGATTACGTGCTTCCAAACTCCTCAGTCAGTTGTTTACACCTGAACTGGGAAAACATTTCCGATTTTTGTCTCTATAAAACATTGAAGCAGTAACTATGGTTAATTTTCAACATTAACCCATTTTTGGATTTACTGTTGTCTTTTAATATCCCAATTCATCTTCCCGTTTAATATCCTTTCTCCCAAGCATAAAACTTCCTTGTGTATGCTGAAATAATATCTTAAAGACAAAGAACTCCCATCTAACAGTCTATGTTTAGAGTAGGGCTCAAAGCAAAGATCGTGTTAAAGTGAATGCGGAACTTGGCTTTCCAGATTGGTCTTGGAGCTGGTGAAGACCCCAATGGGAGGAGTTGCTCAGACAGGTTTGAGAAACCAGTGGGAAAGTAGAAAGATGAAATTTCTTCATAGTCCAGCATACCTTGCTAACTAAGGTGACTTTCTTTTACTCAATAATATAATGAGTTTTATTTTGAGTGATGCTGGATTTAATGGCTAAATCAATATGTGTATTTAGCACTGGGCTTTATTTCCACATTCAGTGACAGGAGATTAGCAGCCTTGGAGTGTGTTAATTGGTTTGTGTTTAGCATTTACGCTAATCAGCAGCAGCAGGGGTGCCCTGGGCCACGTCAGGCCTAGTGATGGGGTTTATCTAAACCAGGCTTTTGTTTACATTATTGACTGGCCATTGAATTGCTCCTGTTTCTTACACACTTGAATATTAAGCTGGATTTGAAAGTATAACTCAAGACCTCCAGCATTAGTAGGAATTAGCCCAGGTCTGGAACAAGGCAAACTTAATGAAAAGTAAGTAAATATTGTGCCATCCCAGTGTATGATGGCTATAAGGGGCTATGATTCTTGGAGAAGAATTAGTTGGGCAAAGAAACCTTTAAATCAGAGATCAGTCTTGAGGAACTACAGGTGAAACCAGGATTTTTCAATGTTGGTACTGTTGCCTTTTGGAGCAGGATAATTTCTCTCTTGTGGAGGCCTGTCTGGTGCACTCTAAGATGTTTAGAAGCGTTCTTAGCCTCTACCCACCAGATGACATTAGCACCCCCTGCTCCCAGTGGAGGCAGCTAATAATGTTTCCACACATTGCCACATATCTCTTGGGAGCATAGTAATATCTGTTTGAGAGCCGCTGGGTTAAATGAGGTCGAAAGACAATTGTGTCTGGTATGTACAGAGGTGTGTATGTGTGTTTAATTGGATCCTACCATTTTAACAGCCTGGAGATTTCACATGATCATCTGGACTTAGGGGTCTTCTTGAAATATGGGGAAATCTAGTAAACCTGGATCCTCATTGGCACAGAGCCATTATCAAAAGAGCCGATAAGTAGCGACACTGTTTCCAAAAGGCACATGGTCTGCAGGTCGCCATGGTTCTCACCCCTCTTTACTGTGCTTCTCCCAGTCTGTGCCCTTCCTTTACTCTGTGCATGCTCCAAAGGAGATATTTGCCTTTATAACTCCTGCTTTAAACTTTGTGCAATCAGAAACACGTTTCTTTGCACTAGGAATGCAAGAGAAGCTTTGGAGTTAAATAGGATTGGATTCAGCTCTTAGCTTTCCCGCTTGCCACCTTTATAATTCTCTGTGCCTCAGTTTCCTTATCTGCTGTCCTGTTTAGCCTCTGCAAGCACCTGCAACTGGGGATGCTAACATAGACATTTTAGAGAAGTTAGCAAATTAAAGGGAGGGTAGTTAATAGCGTCCTCACAATCTATAAATTTTGCTGCCCTGTTCCATTCTTTGCAAATTTCCTTGGGATTCTGTTCACATACCTGCTCACAAGGTGTGCAGATTCACAGCCTAGGCCATTTCCTCTCTCCTCTAATTTGCAATTTCAGGCAATGAAGACAGCTGCTTCTATCCATCAGATGACAGTGTCCTTCAGGGACATCACACTTTGTTTTCATGAACTATGTGTGGAAGTGGGCATTTATGAGGCAATATCAAGGGAAGCTGCTTCACCACACTGCTTTTCTCTTTTACCCCAAGGACATAAATGTATGGAACCCAAGGCAGTTAGATACATGACTCTTGTTGGAAAAAAAAAAAAAAAAAAAGTCAAGAATTTAATATATGCAGCTGCAGATTCAGACCCAACTGGCATCTGGTAAGCACCTACTAAGTTCTAGTCACCTTCAGGGTCCCCAGTAGTTTCACATGTATCATCCCACATAGACGCTCCCATGCATAGCATGCCAATGGTTCCATCGTGTGGGTGATCAGAGAAAGTAGGGAAATTTCAAGTTGGTCTTACTGTAGCTACATTGACTTTCATTTTGTTCCTTGAACCCATAGGGTCTTGTCATTGAGTCTTTGCACATACTGTTTGTTCCCTGTGCCTCAGATGTTCTCAGCATCCATCAACCTTTACCTCATTACTCTTTCTCCTTCTTGAGCTCTGCTCAATTTGCATTCATTGGGAACGTCTTCTCTGATCACATGATTGTATTAGTGTATTCCATGGCAGTATGTTCCACTTTACGAAGCATTTGTCGCTTTTGTAAATTTAAATGTGTATGTTTCTTTGATAAATATCTGTCTTCCCCAATAGATTGTGATCTCTATGAGGTCAAGGACCATATAAGCTTTTGCTCATCATTATATTCTTAGCTGCTGGAACATACTTGGTGCTCAATAAATATCCATAAGTGGGTAAACAAATGCATAAAAGGTTTTTGTATCATTAGTTAAGATAAGCTAAATTTTGCTTTAGTAACAGTCCAAATACTAGGGCCTTAATGCAGCAAAAGGCTCTCACTTAAGCTTCATGTCCATAGCAGTAGACTGGAGCCTGTGCTTCATATCATTCTCCTCAAATATGTAGGCTGATACAGTCTCTGCCATCGGGAGTGTGGTATGTGCAAGGTCTTAAGGGAAGGAGAATGGGAAAAGGTGCATTAGCTCCTAAGGCCTTCCACCAGGTATAACATAGCTCACTTCCACTCATATTTCAGTGGCTAAAGCAAGTCATATGTTCTCACCTAATATTAGTGGAGCTGGAAAGTGAAATTTTACTATGTTGTAGAAGAAACAAAAGTGTGGCTAAAAGCTAGTTCAACTGTCCAAGCCATAAGATGGACATGAAGTGTAACCACTGACCTTGTGGAATCAGCTCTGTAAAGTCAACTTTGCAGTTTACCCTAGCAACATGGGCCTCATCTACTTGTGTTCTCAGAGGGGCATAGTTATCATTCATTCATCCATTCATTCATTTAATTAACAGTTAACAATTACAGAGCCTGAATTCTGAGTCTGCTCTATGCTAAATAATAAAGATGCAAAGATAAGTAAGACAAGATCCCTGCCCTCAAGACTTTTATAGAGTAGCATGGCCAGGAGTTTTCAATTTGCCTGTAGTCAAAGTATCTTTACTGTTTGAAAATTTTATTTTATAACATTTATATATTTGGTATGATATATATTTTATAGATATGGTATGATATATAAAATATCATACAATATACATATATATGTGGTATGATATTTTTCACTGAGGCACATAGAAACCTGGAAATTTATGCATATATTCTTGGGTGTCTGCAATTATTGAGATTAAGAAGTACTGGTCTAGTAGGATATTTACATGGAATCAATAAATGCAATGAAGTCTGATCAGTTCACAAAGAGACACTGTGTATATGCTTAGGGAATACACAAGAGAGAATAACTGATTCTGCTTTTGGGAACTCAAAGAATGCTTCACAGAGGAGAGAATTGAGTATGGAAGAATAAGGCCAAATTACTCAGAAAATTTGTTGAATAGTTTTTGTTCTTTAAAAAAAAAAAAAAAAAAAGTGTGTTAGCTGTGTAACTGATAGCCTGACCCTCTAATCTAGGCTTATTAGCTATGTAGTACTGAGCAATTCTCACAATCTCTCTAAGCCTTGGTTTCCTGTTCTATAAGGTGAGGGTGACATAGTCCCTCTGTCATAGGGTTGTTGTGAGGCTTACACTGGCAAATGCATGTGAGAGCTTAGCCTGGTTCTCTGCTCACATGACATCCTCAGCTATTGTTACTAACTTGGGAAGACAAGGCCCAGGCACGGGTACCACATGCACAGTGGCATAAGGTAAGACACGTTGGGCATGGTTAGGAAGTTGGAAACTGTCCCTTTTAGTTCCCCATGGTTGCTGTAAGTAATCACCATGAACTTTGTGACTTAAACCAAGAGAAATTTTATTCTCTCACTGTTGTGGAAGCTAGAAGTCCACAATCAAGGTGTCGTAGGGCCCTGCTGCCTCCAGCCTCCAAGAGATCCCTCCTTGCCTCTTCTGCCTTCTGGTGGCTGCGTGGCATTCACTGGCTTCCTCAGTTTGTGGTCTCATCATTCCAGTCTCTGCCTTCATCTTCACATCACCTTCTCCTCTGTGTCTGTCTTCCTTTCTGTTTCTGAATTCTCCTTTACTCTTTTAGAAAAGTACATGAGATTGCATTGAAGGCCTGCTTATATATTCTTGGATAAATTCCTTTGAAGATCCTTCATTTAATCACATCCTTTGTGATATTAAATAATACTCACTACTTTTCCATGTAAGATAAAATTCACAGGTTCTATGGATTATGGTACTAACATATCTTTAGGGGGAAGGGGCATTATTCATCCCACTACAAGTTCCGTAAGGCTAGAGGTAAGCGTTGCAAGCTCAGGTTCCTCCAGGGGAAAGCAGGTGAGATAAATACATGGAACCAGAGGATAAGGGGAGGTATGGGATATGGCAAACTGGAGACCCCAGTATTACTTACAAACATTCAAATTTAATGGTTTAAATCACACCATATGGTTCAATAAAACATAACTTCAATGACTTCAGGCTGCGTTTGGCTGCTGGACTTCTAGGTACAACCATTTGTTAACAATATTTCTGTGATGTTGTGTACATGTGTGTGAACATATATGTATGTTCATGGTAAGAAATGGGGTTGAAATAGAGGCACTGTGGAAGTTACAATAGAAGTGGAAGCCAGGTATGTGTTTTACTCATCTCTTAAAAATATGATAAGGGATCTGAGGTTGAGATTTAAGTTATGGAAATGAAGATAAGAAATCTAGAGATTCTAGGCTTCTCTTCCCATGTATTACTCAGGCCAAGATTAATGAAAGCCAGGCCAGGGCCAAGCATCCATGCAGTTTCTGAAGAAATTGAGAGAGCTGTAAAGTTGGACAACAGAATGGATTATATACCTGAATAATCAATGAATTACTCTTTAATGATTTTGAAGAAGATATGTGCAAATTCCAAATCGATTTTAAGAATTAATCAACCAGGCAACAGGGCTTCCATCTCAGTAGATAAGCCAGCAGGGCGTGGTTTGTAGACAATACTGTTTTACTATAAAAAAAATAAGACCAAGATGCATGCTGTACCTCCTCTTAGGTGGCATATGGGAAAAGGACTCAGCATCTTCCTGTCAGAGTGTACAAGATTGAAGACCATGGAAGCTGAAATTATACACAACAATACCAAAAAAAGAGAGGGAAGGTTTGCTCCTATCCAATCAACCAAATACTTTAACAAAGGAGAAAGGTGGAGGAAGAAAAACTAGTATTTGAGCAGCTGAAGGATATCTGGTTCACAGTCTCTTCTAAGCAAAATGGAAGCTTTCCTGGTAATTTGTGATTCCACTACTGTCGTTTTTTGCTTCTCAGAGCCACTCATATTTTTTCCATTGTTTATGAAAATGTCTAGATACACTAGCAATAATTTTTATACATCACAGCCTCTGCTGACATGGCCCTGTTGGGGAGACAAGCTGAAGACACATGAGAGTGTCAAATGGGGTTTCAAGGTTTGAAATAGTGTATTATAATTTTGCACTTGTCTCTATTCCACACGTCAGTACGTGAAGAGGCTGGGTCACATTCTTTATATTCTCAGTACCTGTTCAAGGGCCAGGAACTTGGCAGGTATCTGATAAATGCTGATGGAATAAATAAGTTTATTAAATAAGAAATTCACAGGAAATGTCCCAGTGTGTTCTGTGAGTTCAGATAAAGAAAACAAGATCCTAGGACAGAGAAACTGTTGTTTTAAACACTGCAGCGTTGATGAGATTAATGAGTGGTTAGGGCAAGGTGCTTGAAAGCTGGACTGCTCTATTACCATTACTGTTTCTGCCAGTGATAAGTTGTGTGAATTTGTACAATTTACTTAATACCCTATAACTCAATTACTTCATTGATAAAAATAAGGAAGATTGCATTATCTACCTCAGGA
>NW_006922025.1:1011028-1017315 GCF_000298275.1 Orycteropus afer afer | reverse complement strand
TTCTTCACTTCCGACGCTGGGAGACCATAAGCTGCATCTTAGATGGCCGCTTGAAAGCTTTTAAGACCCCAGATGCTACTCACCATTGTAGGATGTGGAGCAATGCTCTTATGTATTTTGCTGTACCATTGAATCTGGTGTCCCCCAGTACTGTGGTCCTGACACATTAGATATATTGGATCTCTCTCCCACAGTGTCTGGCTGTCTGTGAGGGATTACTCTGCATCTGCCTTCTATTGTTTCTATAAGGACTGCAGGTATTTTGTATTCACTGTTGCCTGTGCAAGATTAGCCTCAGCTGAATCTATCCTTGGTCTAGCGTATACTTCTGTTCTCTGACCCCATCTGATCATCTCAGGTGTTTATGTGTTTATCTGTGTAGCCTAGTATTTGGTGTTAATGGCAATACAGTATTATGGACACATTGGTTGGTATTAGCATCTGTCGTTTATCCCTTATGTGTACAATCTAGTGTCCTCCCATTTCCTAATGTTATTATGGTGGTCATATATCCTTCCCATATATCTGTCCCCCTACCCATGTCTGTGTGTAAGCCCCAACTAGCCTTGTAACTATTGCATAATAAAATAATAAAACTTTATTGTATTTCACAACATAACTTAGCCTTCTTTCTGACAGGAATCGGTATCAGAAGTGGAGTGACGTCATAACAACAGCAACAGTATATATGGGAAATTATATGTGTGTGTGTGTGTGTGTGTGTATGGCATTTGTTTCACAGTCCAGGTGGTGTCAAGGAGATGGCAATTGGAAGCTAGTTTCACGCAATCCATATTATGCAGAGGCAACTATTTAGTAAAACCATCCCTTATGATATCTCAGGAGGTAGACTGTGTGTTTGATTAGCTTGTGGTTCTAGGGAAAGGGTCTGAAAAATAAGACATTAGTTGTGTATGTTGGCTGATACTGGCTGCGTGTGGTGATGTATTGCATGAAAGAAATGAGTTAGAAGAAAATTGGCTGGTTTGCAGTTATAAATGACAGAAAATAGAGAGATTCCAGAAATTGTTTGCATAGTGATAAAACAGGTGGAATGTAGGTCTGCAAAAATTGAAGAGTTTTGATGACAACTGCACTAGTGTAGCACTTCCTATCTAGGAGTTCCTGTTACGGGAAAATCCTCCGATGTCAGGAAGGCACTTCTCCAGTATGGGTTATTAACACCTTCCCAAGGTCCATCTGGAATCAGAATCACGGGATTTTCAAGTTGGAAGGCATTCTTATGGATATGGCTAGGATATAGGTCTAGGGTGTTTAGATATGAAGAACTGAAGGAGGAAAGATTCTAGAAAAAATAATTTGGAAGGAAAAGCAGACCCCGCAGATGGTACCAGGGGGAGATTTGAGACAGCCAGAGTTATGATGAGAAAGACTATCTGGAAAGAGCAGAGAGCAAGTTCTGACATGAATATTTACAAATCAGGTAGCAGCAACAGAATCTGTTTCCTAAGATGAGATTAGAGGTGAGTTAGACACGAGGTCAAAGGGATAAGTAAACACTTACACACTTCTCCATTGTAGAGCTTATCACATCCTATTCCATTTTCATGTACACTTAGTATTCGACCTCTCTGGTTTGGATGCTGCTTCAATGTGGGCAAATGCCTTTTTTTTTTTTTTTTTATCTCTGAGGGCCCAGTGCCCAGCACAGGACTATCCCAGCACATTGACACTACCTGTGTTTCAGAGAGGAATGAATGACTCATTGAACAAAAGTGGACAGAGTATAGACTGAGTGAGTGACAGAGCTAGTGTGAAATGCTGGGAGCAGTAGTAGCACAGTCAGAACTCATCCAGCTTGAGGAGGGATAATGTACATCAGTATCAACCGAAGGGTGATCCCTATGGAGGTTGGATATAACTCCACTCTCCTACCACTTTGCCGATTCTGACACCAGTCATCCCTCCCACGGCACTCTGTTGTTGTTGTTGTTGTTATGTGCCATCGAGTCAGACCTGACTCATAGCGACTCCTCCTTGGGTTTCCAAGGCCATATCACTACAGCAGTAGTTTGCCCAACCTTCCTTCCAAGGAGTGGCTGGTGGGTTTGAATTGTCAGCCTTCTGGTTAGCAGTCAGGTGCCTTAGGCACTACACTACCAGAGCTCCTATGGCACTCTCTACTTTCAATTATCCATTGCAGTGGCCACATGGAACTCACAGACCATACTTACAGGTAAGAAGTTTATTGAGAGAGCAAGGGGCTACAACTCAGGTCAGGAAGAGGAAGCATGCAGGTAGTCTTTCTTCTTCAGTGCAAGAGAGCTCTCCCAACTCCTCTCGGCCCCCTCAGGACAGGCTCCTTTGGTTTTCCTCAGCATAGCCTCCTCATGGCCTTGCCATCTGTTTCCACCTACTCAGCTGCAGGGCCTCCTCTAGGCCTGTTGCCACTGGCTCTGCCTCTGTCTCCACTGTTTAGCCCTTGACCCCATATTACAGCCCTTTCAGGAGGTTCCTTGCCTCCTTTCTCTCTCCTTCTCTCTTGCTTTCTGCTTCTTCCTGCTGCTCTCTACCTGCTTCTTGGTCTCAAAACCTCTGTGAGGTTGGCTATATGTATACACAACTCCTTATCAATTTCAAGATGCAGCCCCTCCCAGCAGAAGCCACAAACGGACCAGTCCCCTCTCAGTGGGCCACAAACACCTCATTTATATAGTAGGTTACAGTCACATCAGCTACTCCTCAAAAGGAAGACTGGGCAATCTACTTCCATAGAGATACCACCTTGGAAACCCAAGGAGGGATTGCTATGAGTCAGAGACGACTTGAAGGCACATGACAAAAACAACAATAACATTGACCAATTACTGCATTGTGCATGCCAGTCACAGGGCAGGCTTCAGTCCAGGACCAGAAAAAAAAAGTCTAAGTTATCTAGTGCTTCTATAACAGAAATACACAAGTAGAGAGCTGTCACAAACAAATTTGTTCTCTCACAGGTTAGGAGGCCTGAAGTCTGAACTCACGTTGCCAGCTACAGGAGCTGGCTTTCTATCTCTTTTGACTGTGGGGTAAGGTCGTTGGTCCTCAGTCTTCCCCTGGGTCTAGGATTTCTGAGAGGAGGGAGCCTGGGTCCAAAAGATGTCCCTTGCTCCCGGCTCTTCTTTCTTGGTGGTAGGAGTTCTCTGAAATGTCTGCTCACTTGTTTAGTGTCTTTTTCTATCTCAAAAGAGATTAACTGAAGACCCAACTTAATTCTGTAGTTTGTAGCTTGCCTTGTTAACACAACTGCCTCTAATCCTGCCTCATTAACATGATAGGATTTACAACACATAGGATAATTACATCAGATTGGGAAATAAAAGATAATTCCATAGAGCTGAGAATCATAGCCTAGCCTAGTTGATGCATATTTTGGAGAGAGACAATTCAATCCATAATAAAAAGTATCAAACCCCAAGTTGTTTACACTTGACCCAGGAAAGGTCAATCAAGCTGGACAAAAGTAACAAACCCTATAAGGTAAAAAAGTAGGGCAAAAGAACTCCACAGGGTTTGTTGTTGTTGTTATGTGCCGTTGAGTCAGACTCAACTCATAGCGACCCCTCCTTGGGTTTCTGAAGCAGTATCACTACAGAAGTAGATTGCCTCATCTTCCTTCCGAGGAGTGGCTGGTAGGTTTGAACCACCAGCCTTCTGGTTAGCAGTCAAGTGCCTTAGGCACTACGCTACGAAAGCTCCTCCACAGGTTTTTTGATGGAATATCTCAAGTTATTTTTCTAAAGAATGAAGGCAAAAGGGCGCATTTGACCACAGCTAGGAACCAGGGTTTCTATACTGGTCAGCAGCATGGGAGTTGTTGTTGTTATGTACTGTCGAGTCAGACCTGACTCACAGCGACCCCTCCTTGGGTTTCCGAGGCGGTATCTCTATGGAAGTAGAAGCATGGGTGTGAGAGGATAGAATTGGTCAGAAGTAGCAGTAAGAAACCAAGGTTCTGGGTATAGGAATTTAAAGAAGGACTAGTTAGTTGTTACATGGTAACTGTCTCATACTTTCATTTATTCAGTCATTCAACAAACATTTTCTGAACACCTACTATGTCCTGGGCATGTTACTGTTGTTCTCTGAGGATACCCTGGTAAGCAAAAGAGACAGAGTGGTTGTTCTTAAAGCATTTATAGCCCAGAAGACTTTTTTTTTTTTTCATGCAAGGAAACGAAAACTAAGTCTCTGACAGGCTGTGTAATTTATCTCAAGTAATACAGCCAGATACTGACAAAGTTAGGAAAGCACACAATATTCTGACCACTTACTTTTAAGTATGTGACACTACACCAAGTTCCACAAATATATGACCCAGGGGCCATATTTGAACCTCAGAACCTTATGTTTGGTCACATCATGTTTTAAACATTGGGAAATTCTAGAAGAATACCAAGGTTTCTATCCTTTCTTAAAAATGCAGAGATCTGGCAGCATTGGGCTCATGCTTCCTCAGGATAAGAATGAACTGCAGCTGACCAGCAAGCCGTTGTTGGGATTCATCGCAGTTCAGGTCATTCTCAGTTACCTGGCACCAGGTCCATTCCAGGGGTCCTTGGGTGTTGTAAATGGTGCTAACCGAAAGATTGGGGGTTTATCTCCACCCAGAGGCTCCTCAGAAGAAAGTCCTGGTGATCTGCTTCTAAAACTTCAGCTCTTGAAAATCCTGTGGAGCACAATTCTTCTGACTGTCCTTGGGTCATCATGAGGTGGTGCCGCACAGTGACAACTGGTGGGCCCAGTACATCTGTTTGTGTTACCTACCTGGCTGTTGTTGGAGTTACAGGCTTTTACAGCCCCTGTCTCTGTTCTGTTAGTTTTAACCTTCTCACCTTGATCCTAAGGATGCTTCCAGATCTTTAAGAAGGGGTAGAAAACATCCCTCTCCCATCCTACAAGGGCATGCTGCCAGATACTCAACTTTTCTTTCCAATCCATTCCCCTTCCATCCAGCCCTTCAGTCTCTACCTCCAACCAGGACATGACTGTCCAGGCAAGGTCTATGGTATTCCCATGTCCCTCCACCCCCAGACCCCAGAAGGACCATTGCCTTCTGAGAAAGGGCACTACCATTTAATATTTTTATATCCTAATCATTCTGATCTCTAAGTTCATTTATTATGTATGCAAAAATGATAATATGCTGGCATTTGAATGCAGTTAAGCATACAATATTCTTATTAATCCAAGTGCCTCTTTTCCATCCATAATTGAATGGTTTACTTTGTTGTTGCTTTATGGTAACGACTCTGCATTTCCATTTTTCTATAGGGTGCCTAATTTTAACAGGAGGGCAATCAGCATCAAGAGGGCTGGCCGTACTAATTGCCTTTGTTATAAGAGCAGCTAGCAGTCTGGCAACAGCGTGAGGTACATTCACAAGGACTGGAGCAGAGGCACAGGGGAGGGCCACTGGGTCCTTCTAGTTCCCAGGAATCCAGAATGCCAGTTCTCATCGAAACAGATCCCACTTGTACAAAATGTAACCTCTCCCCTCAGTGGTGACAGTTTGGACATTAACATGGATAGAAGGTCATTTATATCAGTTTGTACATTTAATCAGGTTTTTGTTGTTGTTGTTCTTGTTGTTTTTCTTTGCCATTTTCAGTGAGATGTGAACTCTATCCTGTCCAAGGCATTTGGTTCAAATCAGCTGAGACAGAGAATAATCAAGATTTATGATTTTCATTCTGACTCCTATCACACAGTCACCACAACTGCAACTCACCAGCTGCCTCTCCCCTTCCCAGCCTGACTGACACCCACTTCACTTTTGCTCCGGCGAGTGATTTAATGTCCATCTTGAAAGCTGTCAAAACACTTGTGGTGCTCCAGATAACAGCTGTGTGGTTTCTTTACTTCCCCTTAAACCCCCAACAACACCCAGCTTCCAAAGGCCTTGTGTGCCTAAGGCCCGCCCAGGACATGCGGAATTCCTGAGAAGCTGTGTCAGGCCCACAGAATACAATGGCAGTCACATTTGACAGTTGTGACTGAATCAAAATGTAACTTATTTTGAACAGGAATGATTTCCTCTCTTGACCTTGGCATGAGTAGAGAGTAACAGTACAGAAGGGAGAAGGTCTATGGCCACACACTTTGTTTCTATTCAAATAAGGGCTGCTCTTTACTGGGCACCAGGAATGATAGATACACTAGCAGGTCTGGTGGTGTAGTGAGTAAGCATTTGGCTGCTAACCAGAAGGTTGGTGGTTCAAACTCAGCAATGGCTCCACAGGAAGAAGATGAGGCAATCTACTTTTGTAAAGATTTACAGCCTT
>NW_006922025.1:1004088-1010833 GCF_000298275.1 Orycteropus afer afer | reverse complement strand
TGTTGTTGTTATGTGCCGTCGAGTCGGACCCAACTCATAGCGACCCCTCCTTGGGTTTCTGAGGCAGTATCACTACGGAAGTAGATTGCCTCATCTTCCTTCCAAGGAGTGGCTGGTGGGTTTGAACCACCAGCCTTCTGGTTAGCAGTCAATTGTCTTGGGCACTACGCACCAGAGCTCCCTTCCAACAAAGTAGGGAGAGTCATAAAGGGAAGGACAGCAGGAACCACAGACCTGAGGCTTTGCATTTCTAAGGTGCTTAAGCATGAATCAGGATCATCTGGAAGTCTTATTAGACATAGATCTCTGGGCACCAGCTGCAGAGTTTCTGATCCAGGAGGGCTAGGGTAGGACCTGAACCCTAGGGTAGCTCCCAGGTACTGCTCTGGGGATCACACTTACAGGATCTCTGGTTTAATGATTTAGAGCTTTGCCACTCCAGGTGTGGTTCATGGGCCAGCAGCATCAAAATCCCATGGGAGAGTGTGGGAAATGAAGACTCTGCACTTCTCAGCCAGAATCTGCATTTAAGCAGACCTTTGGGCGATTTGGGTGCACCTTACAGTGTGAGAAGCACTGATTAAGAACAGACTGTGAGACACACACTGCCCAGGTTCAAACCCAGCCTGTACACTTAGTAACTGTGTGACCTTTGATGAATTAATTCATTTGTCTGTTCCTCATTTTCCACATCTGTGAAATGGGGAAGGTGAAGATGTTGTTTGTTGCCTGATAAAGGAATGAATGTGTTATATGTAAAGCACTTGCAGCAGTGCCTGGCGCACAATGTAAACACTCATTAAATGTGAATGTTAATATTTATTTGAGCATCTGGACCTTTAGAATGTCAAACTTGACCTTGTGTAAGGACTTTGCTGGTAATCAGTCATAAGGTATACTCCCTAAGGCCATTACAAACTCTCATATTTGTGAAATTGCTTTTAAAAAGGTGGAATTATTTGCCGACTTTTAAGTATGGGGAGTTTACATAAATATCTGGATTTTCACTTTGGTAGAAAAGTTAGGCGATCTTGCCGTACCAGGCCTACATTCCTGACAGTGGAAACCAACTGGGATGGTAGTCGGCGCCATCACCGGGTAGGATGGGATGGACAATTTTTCCCGTTCATTTCTGTACCCAGTACTCCTTAGTCTTACACACTGCCCACTTTCACATTACCTGTCTAACTCCCATGAACCTTTGAGGTAGCAGTTCCCACACTTTGTACTGTAAGTTACCCTGACAGTGATCTAAAGTGGTCCTTCATGAAAGTTACACGTCCACAGCCGGGACTCAGTGAGCTGTAGGGCTGTGGAGGTGCAGGCCCTAGGCTTACTCACTGACCATGCGACACATTTCTCCTAAACAACTCACCAAACTCACTGCCATTGAGTAGATTCCAATTCACAGCGACCCCCATTGGGTTTCCAAGGCTATGAATCTTTACGGAAGCAGACTGCCTCATCATTCTTCCACAGAGCAGCTAGTGGGTTTGAACCACCAACCATTTGGTTAGCAACTAAATGCCTTAGCCATTACACCACCAGAGCTCCTTTTCCTCTAAACAGACCACTGCTAAGCACGTCCAATCCAGGTTCTCTTCTCAGTAGAATCAGGGGTGATTCTTGGTTGAAATGAAGAACACTAAATCTAAAAATTTTAGTGATAGATGGTCTCTACTGGCCTACTCTACTACTGTTGATAGTTGCTGTCAAGTTGGCTCCCACTCATGGCAACTTTATGTGTAGTTGTTGTTCTTATGTGCCATTGACTTGTCTCCAACTCATAGTGACCCCTCCTTGGGTTTCCGAGGCAGTATCACTATGGAAGTAGATTGCCCAACCTTCCTTCTGAGGAGTGGCTGGTGGGTTTGAACCACCAGCCTTCTGGTTAGCAGTCAAGTGCATAAGGCACTAAGCCACCGGAGCTCCTACTTTATGTGTAGCAGAATGAAATGTTACCTAGTCCTGTGCCATCTTTGTGACTGTTGGTATGTTTGAGTCTATTCTTGGAGCTATTGTGTCAGTCTGTCTCACTGAGGATTTACCTCATTTTTGTTTTTGTCTTTCTTCTGTGAGTTTCTCTCTCCCCTTCCACATGTTCATTCCCTACTGCTGCCCTAATAAAATGTCAGAAAGTGGGTGGTTTGAAAAACAGAAATTTTTTGTTTCACAGTTCTGCTTTACCAAAGGAGCTCTGGTGGCATTGGAGGTAAGGTGTTTGGCTGCTAACCTGAAGGTCTGTGACTCCAACTCACCAGCTGCTCTGCAGGAAGAAGATGAGGCAATCTACACCCATAGAGATTTACGGCAGCCTTGGAAACCCGGGGGGGGGGTGTCCTGTGAGTCAGAATCAACTCGATGGCAGTGGATTTTGTTTGGTTTTTGGCTACTTTACCAACTGCGATGTCTTTTTCTAGTAAATAGTCTTTCCTGATGACGTGTCCAAAGAAAATGAGCCAAAGTCTTTTCTCCCTTGCTTCTAAGAAGTATTCTGGCTGTATTTCTTCTAAGACTGATTTGTTTGTTGTTTTGGCAGTTCAGAGTATTTGCAGTATTTTTGCCAACACCACAGTTCAAATTCATCAATTCTTCTGTGGCTATAGTATTTATGCTGAAAATTGGGGGAGGGAACATGACTTCTCCAAGTCAGTGGTTCAGTTCGAAAACTTTCTTTGTCAAGTGCAAATTGTAAATGTTTTGGGCTTTGCAGGCCAAGAGACCACCTCCTCTACCACTGTAGCATGAAAACAGTCATCAACTATCTGGAAACAATTGAGCATGGTGATATTTGCAGGCTGTACAAAAGGGGAGGCAGGTCAGATCTGGTCTGTGGGCTTCAGTGTCCCAACTTATTGTTCAAAGTCATTAAGAAAGTCCATTTTCACAGTATGTTCTATCCTATGAAAATACTTTTTAAATAATTGTAGTTACTTCAGTGCACGTACTATTTTGTCTTTTTTCCTTAGTTCACTTTATTTCTCAAGCCCTTTCCCATGTTTTTAAAACATCTTAACGATACACATTGTTAAACTCTCACTGTCGTCAAGTTGGATCCGACTCATAGCTACCCCTCTTTGGGTTTCCAAGGCAGTATCACTATGGACATAGATTGCCCAACCTTCCTTCTGAGAAGTGGCTGGTGGGTTTGAACTGCCAGACTTTTGGTTAGCAGTCAAATGCCTTAGGCACTATGCCACCAGAGCTCCCAATATTCATTGTTAGTGGCTGCAGTTTATATCATTGCTAAAACGGCAAGGAGGCCACATCTTCTGACCTCCTCTAACCCTACAAGAGGGAGACAGGATTACCAGCAGTAACCCAAGGCCTATTACTGCAAGGCCAGACATGCTGCCTTCCTCCAGCCCTTTCACCAACTGTTCCTCCCAAAGCACCCACCACCTCTCTCCTGGGTTCGATAATTCACTGCAGTGGCCACACAGAACTCACAGATTATAGAGTTTATTAGGGAAACACCAGGCTACAATTCAAGCTCAGAAAAAATGCTCAGTCTCTCTCCCAGCCCACCGTCCCTCAGCCAAGAGTCTCTCACAGTCTCTTTTCCAGTAGTGCTGGTCCCTCGGTGTCTCACTCAGTGATGCGTGTCTCTTGCGGCTCTTTCCCAGCAGCACGTGTCTCTTTCCGGGGTGTGTGTCTCTTTCAGAAGCACGTCTTCCTCAACCAGCAGTCAGAGAGAGTCCTGCCTCTAGGAGGACTCCTTTTGAGCCCGGCAGGATGGTCAAACTAGCCAATTATAGCATCAGAACTCTAAGCACCTGAGAGAGAGTGGGCACCTCCCAGAACATTGTTTTGTGTCACTCCCAACAGAAATACTCCAGGTGGACACCTTCAGCAATCAGGAGCTCCTCAGTTGCTCATAGCAAATCCCACCTTGGAGTTTACAAAGACTTATGGGTAGAAAAGCCACACAAAGTAATTTACTACATTGCAATCATTGACATACTATTTGTGCTACTTACTTCCCCTTTAAAACTATTTATATTCATGGGCCATATGCACAGTACTATACACACACAACACAGGAGCCATTGTGGCATAGTGGTTAAAGTGTTCAGCTAACCAAGAGGTTGACTGTTCAAACCCACCAGGCACTCTGCAGGAGAAAGATGTAGTGGTCTGCCTCCATAAAGATTTAGAGCCTCAGAAATCCTATGGCGCCTTCTACCCTGTCCTATGGGGTCACTGTGAGTCATCATCAACTAGATGGCAGTGAGAAACACACACACACACACACACACACACACACACATATAGAAACAGCATCCTAGAACTATTGTATTTATTTGGTTTTGCTTTCATTTATTTATTTTTAATTTTTTGTTGTGTTTTGGGTGCAAATTTACAAAGCAGATTCCTTTTACTCTCAACAGTTCTTACACATTTAGTTTCATGGCACCAATTACTATCCCAACAGCAAACAACTCTCCTCCCATCCTCTCCTTGTGACTAACCCTTCTCTGTGTCCTTCTTATCTATACCCCCCTGTCTGTCTGGCTTTCCCCCTATGCAAATGCTACCCTTCTAATTTCTCATGATTCATCTTTTTAAGGGGTGTATCTCCCTGGGGTAGGAGTTCTACTTGTAGGCCTTCCTACTGTTTAGATGAGACCTAATCCATAGACCTGAGTCCAGTTCCAGACCTGAAAGGATAACCTGGGGCCATAGTCTGGTTGGTGGGTTTCATCAGTTTCTATCTGACTAGTATTTCTGGTCATTTTTGTGTTTTTGAATTTTGTCCCATGTTTTCCCTTCCACTCTATCCAGGATTTCCAATTTTGATCCTTTTGTGAGTAGTTGGCACTGGTAGCTGGGTACCATCTAGTTCTTCTGGTCTCAGGGTTTTGAAGGCTGAGATTCTTGTGGATACTTAGTCCATTGGAATAATTGTTTCCATATGGACTTTAATTTTCTTTACACTTCTTTGCTGCAGACAAGGGGAGACCAATAGTTGCATCTTAGATGACCACTCTAAAGCTTTTAAGACCCCAGTCAGTACTTACCAAAATAGGATATAGAACAATATTTTTATGTGCCAGTTGAGCTTGATGCCCACCCCCACCCCCCCTGAGACCATGGTCCTGAGCCTGCAGGCACAGTGATTCCCTCGCTTAAAGTGCTTGGTTGCCACTGAGAAGCTACTCCAACCTTTAAACAAGTCTTATTTCACATAATGCTTCAAGGTTTACAGAGCACTTCAATACCTCTTTAGTTAATCTTCACATAGTTCTCAGTCTTAGCCAAACTGACAAGCCATAACCTAGCATAGCCCATAAGTCAATTATAGCATCCTTCAGATGCCTTAGGCACTACGCCACCAGAGCTCATCTAGTTAGTTTTTGTCTTTAGCAGGTAAATTGAAGGCCAGATTATCTATGTGATGTGTTTGCAGTTGCATGGCCAGCTGTGAGCTTATTGTGGGATATGATTTGTCTTTCTTCTGTGAGTCCCTCTCTCCCATTCCACATATTCATTTCCTAGTGCTGCCCTACAAAATGTCAGAAAGTGGGTGCTTGGAAAAACAGAAATTTATTGTCTCACAGTTCTGGAGGCTGGAAGCCCTAATTTTGGGGGGAGAAAAACTTGTGTTGATTCCTTCTGAGGGCTTTGAGGAAGGATCTGTTCATGTCTCTCTCTCAGTTTCTGGTGGCCACCAGCCATCCTTGGCCTTCGTTTGCTTATACACCAACTATTCACTTATCAACCATCTCCTTATCCAACATTTTGCATTTACCATACTATAAAATCTACTATGCAACCATTTTGTGCTTTAATGATGTATGTCTGGCAGTAAAGAATGCCAAAGTGTTCCATGAGAGCAATGCTGACTGTGATGGTTATGTGTCAACTTGGCTAAGCCATGATTCTTAGTTGGTTGACAGTTATGTCATGATGCAATTTGGCAGTCATGTAATGATGTAGTCATCTTCCCTTTTGTGATCTGATATGGTCATCCTATATTTTTTTCATAATGCCAATTTCTGCATAATCACCTGGTCTTTGAAACCAAACCATGTCAATAAGTGAGGAGTGGGTATAGTTGTATCTTCACATGGTGACTGTCTTCCTCCTATGTGTGACTCCTTCTCTGTGTCTTTCTGGTTTCTGTCTTTCTGGTTTATCAAATACCACTTGGAAGGGATTAGGATTTGGACTGACCCTATTCAGTGTGATATATTTAATTTAACAGCTATCATGTATAAATAAGTCACTACTTCCTCAAACAAGACCTCATTTACCTGGGCAGTTGTTAGGCCTTCAACATATCTTTTCTTGTTATTGTTGTTTGGTACATAATTCAATCTATAACAGGCAAGATTCTAATTTCATTTTTGTTTTTACTTAATTCCATCCTACCCTCACCAGACCATGTGGATACATATTTCCTCTTATGTAGATTGTTGTTGTTGTTGTTATGTGCCGTTGAATTGTCTCTGACTCATTGAGACCCTGTGTATAACAAAATGAAACACTTCCCAGTCCTGTGCAGGCCTCATGATCCCTAGTATACCTGAGTCCATCGCTGTAGCCACTGTGTCAATCCATCTCAGTGAGGACCTTTCCCTGTTTTGTTGACCCTCTATTTTACCACGCATGACATCCCTCTTCAGAGAATGGTTCCTTCTGCCAACATGATCAAAGTAGATGAGATGAAGGCTGGCCATTCTCTCTTCCAAAGAGCATTCCAGCTGCACTTCTTCCAGAATAGACTTGTTAGTTCTTTTAG
>NW_006922025.1:979564-982544 GCF_000298275.1 Orycteropus afer afer | reverse complement strand
AGAGGATTCCACATGAGTCCTCCTTAACCATATGTCTTCTCATAGGTAAGGAGGCCACAGGCCAAGAGCATATACCCATCAGAACCTTAATCCTCTCTGATGGAACAATCTCTTGGTAGCAGAGCCTTTAATTTCCCAGCCAAGTGACCTTTCCTGGATCTGTCCTCCAGAGGAGATTGTGTGCCAAAGCCTGAAATGACAGACAAGAGGTGACTGTTTGTAGAGCTGTTATTGACCCATTTTACATGTATGAGTGGTGTGCTTCCACATATGCAAAAAGGGACTCAAATGAGCATCAGAGCTGGAGGTAGGAAGAGAAGTGGGAACAGGTTGAGGGCAATGAGCCAGCAGCCAGGAGTCAAGAACTTGCTCTCCTTGTGCTGCCATATCTTGGCAAGGAAATCTGAGACATCAGAGAATTCTGAATTTGAACTTGGCCTTCCTTGTCATTATGAAGGTAGGAGGATAGTACATAATTTATTTAACAGATTATTAGATTGATTTATAACTTGAAATACTTAGGCATGTGCTATATGGCCCTTCATTTGTGCTTTTACCCTTGAAAATGTTATAGACAGACCTGTCAAAGACAATTAGGTCCTGTGGCCTAAAAAAGGGGCACTAGAGATGATCACAGGGTGCTCAGGTTTTGTTTTCCTAGACCTGCATGTAACAGCTGACGCCCAACATACTCTGTCACTTACCTGAATCTAATGACTGACCCTCAACATACTCCATCACTTTTGACACTCAGCATATCTTGGGAATGCAGTTGCCTCCTAGCTGTTCTCCCTGCATCCACTCTTGCCTTTTAGCATCTTCTTAACACAGCAGCCCAAGTAATATTTTTGAAAATATGACAGATCAAGCCACTTCTCAGCTCAAGAGCCTCCGATGACTCCCCATCTTCTCTCAGAGAAAAGTCCAGTGTCTTTGTCATATTTTATAATGCCTAATATGATGTGTCAGCCCTCGTTCACTCTCTCACCTCTTCTCTTGCCACTTCACTCTTACTTACTCCACTCCAGCCACACTGTCCTGGTTGTCCCTCAAACCATCAAGAACAGTCCTACATCAGGTCTTGTGTACTTGCTGTCCTGTTCGTGCCCTGTTTGTCCCCAGGGCTGGTTCTCACAGTTCCTTAGTTCTCTGCTGTGGTACTTCAGAGGGCTTCCCTGATGGCCCTAGCCCTACCTCAGCCCTTCCCATCCCTCTTCCTTGCATTATTCTCTCCAGTAGCACTCATCATCACACTATGTAGTTTACTTGTTTATGAATACACTGTCTGTCTCAACAGACTAGGATGGAAGGACCACAAGGGCAGGGACAAAACAGATAATTCTGTTTCCTGCTGTCTCCTCAGCATCTACAGTAGGCCTGGACTCAGAGCCCATTCCATAAATGTTTGTGGAATGATTAATAGGAATAAACGACTGAATGAAAGCAGACTTCCCTGTGCCCCTGAGCCTCTGCTCCTGGTCCCTATTCTATCTGGAATGACATCATATGCTTCTCCAATGGTTTCCTCTTTCCAAGGCTAGCTCAGTGTCCTTTCTTCTCCATCGTATCCCAGCAGGATTATTCATTTGTTTTCTTTTTGGTATTGCCATAACAATCAACACATACTTTTATCATAATGCTTATCATATCATATTATTATTCTGCTTTGTTCTTTTAGAAAGGTATATAAGAACATGAATATATTCACATTATTCAATATTTAAACAGTGTAGGTAAAGTGGCAGGTTTCCTCTGTTCTACTCTAAATCTATTTTTCCTTTCCAGAAGTAATCTTGTCTGGGAATTTACATACATATATAGGCATTAAAATGTAAAATTTTGAGGGTGAATATGTGCTTTATTATATGTGTGTTCTTACGTTTTCTATGATTTGCAACTTCTCCACAAAATTATTTGGATAACTGTCCATTTTACACCTACGTATTCCTCATTTTTTTAAACCTTCAGCATGAAATTGAATAGATGGAGATAAGATGATTTTTATTTAGTAATTCCCATCTATGGATGGTTAGATGGTTTCCATTGTTGCAATAATGCCACAGTAACATTCTTTTATTGATTTCTAAGCATGTATATCCATCCCTTGTCTGTCAGTTTGTCATACTGTGTTGGCTTGCATGTTACTGTGAGGCTAGATGCTATGCCAGCCGCTATTTCGAATACCAGCAGGGTCATCCATGGTGGACAGATTTCAGTAGAGCTTCCAGACTAAGACAGATTGGGAAGGATGGGGCCAACTGCTTCTGAAAGAATTGGCCACTGAAAACCTTCCTGCAATATGCAGATGACACAACCTTGCTTACTTAAAGTGACGAGGACTTGACTCACTTGCTGATGAAGATGAAAGACTACAATCTGCAGTATGAATTACATCTCAGAATAAAGAAAACAAAAATCTTCAAAACTGGTCCAGTAAGCAACATCGTGATATATGGGGAAAAGATTGAAGTTGTTAGGGATTTCATTTTACTTGGATCCACAATCAACACATGGTAGCAGCAGTCAAGACATCAGAGGAGGTATTGCACTGGGCAAGTATGCTGCAAAAGATGTCTTTAAAGTGTTCAAAAGGAAAAATGTCACTTTGAAGACTAAGGTGCACCTGTCCCAAGCCATAGTATTTTCAGTCACCTCATATGCATGTGAGAGCTGGACAATGAATAAGGAAGACTAAAGAAGAATTGATGACTCTGGATTGTGGGGTTGGCAAAGAATGCTGAAAATTCCATGGACTGCCAGAAGAACAAACAAGTCTGTTCTGGAAGAGGTGCAGCCAGAATGCCCTTTGGAAGTGAGAATGGCCAGCGTTTGTCTCACCTACTTTGGTTATGTGGTCAGAGGGTAACAGTCCCTGGAGAAGGATGTCCTGCTTGATAAAGTTGAGGGTCAGACAGATGGATTGACAGAGTGGCTGCAACAGTGGGCTCGAGCAAAGCAAGGATTGTGAGGCTAGGACCCC
>NW_006922025.1:969302-978594 GCF_000298275.1 Orycteropus afer afer | reverse complement strand
ATGTTTTGGTGTATTTATTGGAGATTAGTTTCTTCAGTACTTCTTGTTTGATCTGTTTCTCTTTTCTATTGCTGTCAATATCTTTTTACATATTGTTTATCTTATCCAAAAATGAGCTCCTTCAGAGTAGTCATGATATCCTATTTATCTCTGTCCTCTTTTCCGGACCACACTTAATGAATGTATATTTTACCTGGATCAACTATCAACTCATGAAAGCAGTGCTCAAGAAATCAGATGTTGTATTAACACTGGGTAGATCTGCTACAAAAGACCTCTGTAAAATGTTGAAGAGCAAAGAAGTCACTTTGAAGACTGAAGTGCACCTAACCCAACCCAGTATATTTTCAGTCACCTCATATGCATGTGAGAGCTGGACAATGAATAAAGAAGACTAAAGAGGAATTGATGCCACTGAATTGTGGTGCTGGGAAAGAATGCTGAAAATTCCATGGATTGCCAGAAGAACAAACAAGTCCGTTCTGGAAGAGGTGCAGCCAGAATCCCTTTGGAAGTGAGAATGGCCAGCATTTGTCTCACCTACTTTAGTCATGTGGTCAGAAGGGACTGTTAAAGCCATAGGCATTGTCCTTCTCCTTAGTTGTCATTGTTACCATTACCATTGTTACCACCTTCTCCTCCTTCACCACCACCATTTGTTTAGACTTTTTGTATGCTAATCTCTATCCTGGGAGACTGACATACACTGTCTCCAGTCTTCACAACACCTGACCCAACAAGGTGATCGTTAGTATCTCTGTTTTGCAGGAAAAACAAATTCTTTTCAACGTAGTTCCAAAGTATGAGCAAAATTCTTTACAGCAGTGCGTTTAAACTGCTGTGTGTTAGAATCCCCTGAATGACTGATTAAAAGTTGTCTACAACCCTGTAGTACCTCAGGCCATTTCACTCAGAATCTCTGGGAATGAGGTTGACGATGTGGCTTTTACCAAAAGTTCACTAGGGAATTCTGTTTCACAGTAATGATTGAAAACTATTGGTCTACCTCAGTGGTTAACAGATTGTTTCTTCTGTGAAGGACAATTGGTAAATATTGTAGGCCTTGCCAGTCATATGGTCTCTGTGGCATCCACTCAGATTTGCTGTTGCCAGAAAAAAGCACCCACAGACAAAATGCATGAATGAGTCTGAGTTCCAATAAAACTTTATTTAGAAAAACAAGTGGCAGCCAAATTTGGCCTAGGGCTATAGTTTCCTGACCCTTGGTCTCTTTTGCAGTATTGCAAAAAACCTGCCATGTAAGACTGTCCCAGTCAAATGACAGTATTGACCATGTTTTCTCATGCAATCATTCTCAAGGGTTATAAAACTTCCCTGTTCCAGCTCAAGAGATTCTGCTTCTAGGTCTAGGATGACTGGCCATCTTAACAGGCAGTGCAAGGACTCTGGTGTAGGTAGACTTTAGCCACATGAGGGGAACACTGGTTACTGAAGCATGATGTTCTGATAAGTGGCAAAAGCTTGGCTGGAGAAGCAGAACTGGCTTTTATCCCAAAATTCTTTGAGATCACAGATAGACATTTTGTGTGTCCCTGGCTGCCATATGTTACAGCATTCTGCCTCCAAGGTTCTGGAAACTTGGATGCCCCAGCACCAGATCCTCCCAGACTAAGTGCTGGCAGAGAAGGAAGCTACCCCCTTCCTCTTTGACTCAGAAATTAGTCGAAGGACAATGTCTTTGTATATTTCAAAACATTGAAGAAGAAAGTGTCTGTAACCACCTACGTAATAAAACTGATGCTGGCCTTTGTCAGTCTGTGTGTGTGTGTGTGCATGCGTGTGGTGTGTGTTTTAATAGTTCAGTAGTTATAACAGACAGCCTCCATTCGCCTGTCATTCGCTTCCAAGCTTTGTGGTGGGGGAATGTCATCATTTCTGTTTCCCGACCTCTTTAACATCCATTATTTCTCTGTTGTCCGCATCTAATAGTTTCAATCCTTTTAGTTGTTGATGGCTTGGTGATTACTCCGGCTACAGCTTTAGGATTACATCCAAATGCATCTGAACAGTTGAATTTACTTACTGCTTCCCTCCTAAAAGCTTTTTAGCATGATCCAGCTGGGACAGTTTCATCTGGAGAACCGTTATTTGCAGCTCTCATTTTTTGGGGGGTAGAAATAAATTTCCCAAAAGATGAAAGTGAACTCTGTTCAGTATAGATCTGCAATATTACTTTTTCTTTCCTCTCTTTTTTACATTCCATTTTCACAATTTTCCTCAGGAATGACTCTTCTCCAGGGAAATAGGAATGTTCTAAATTGCACAATTGAGTCAAATCAATATTTAGAGTGGTTTGGACTTTTAAGCATTTTGCCGGATTTTTGGCAGTATCATTTTATACCATAAAATCCCCTTCTCCCAGGTAACCTATAATATTAATATTGAACATTATTCTGCTTTCTAACACCCCCCAATTTCACTTAGCTATCAGAAAAGCAAATAGTGCCCAAGAGTTAAAAATATGCTATTCTTCTTCTAAAGCACATACACTTTTGTGTTAAAAGGGTATTGCTGTGTGTTCCTAATCTCTATATACATATCTATTGAGCATGTAGTAGCTTTCAACACTGCAGTTAGACACAGAAACCACACCGTGCAAACATAATGCACACACACACACACACACAGATTTGTAGAGCAGCTTTGACAAATGCATAATATGGTAAAACACCTTTGCACTAGCTCGAGCAAACTCTAGAGTACACAAAGAGGATTTCAAATCAAAATTATGTAGAAGAATCCGAACTATTTCATGCCAGAAGATTGCACAGATGATAGTACTTGGAATGCCTCTTGGATACAGTGTATTTGAGAACTGTGTGTGATATTAGAAGCGGGGTAGCACTAGAAGTCAAATCCTCTTAGGCCAAATGCCAGCCTAGGCACTGTGTGACCTTGGTCAAGTTGCTTTCTCTCTCTGAGTCTCAGTTACTCTGTTGCATGTTGTTATTGTTAGTTGCTATGTATCTGCTCCCATTGGTGGCTCACTGGCGTCGAGTCGATTTAGACTCATAGCGACCCCTCCTGGGGTTTCCAAGGCAGTATATTGCTTAAGGCATTTGACTGCTAACTAAAAGGCTAGCGGTTCAAACCCATTAGCCACTCTTTGGAAGGAAGATTGGGCAATCTACTTCCATAATGATACTGCCTTGGATGGCAGTGAGTTGGTTTGGATGTCTACGGAAGTAGATTGTCCAGTCATCCTTCCGAGGAGTGACTGGTGGGTTTGAACCACCAGCCTTCTGGTTAGCAGTCAAATGCCTTAAGCACTATGCCACCAGAGCTCCTTGGAAGCTGTTTTTGTTTGTTTGTTTGTTTTCTGTTTTAAAATGTATCTGCTCCCACTGGTGGCAGCCATAAGTACAAGAGAAGGAAATGTTTCCTGGTCCTGCGGGATCCTCACAATCACCGGCATGTTTGCATTCACTATTGCAGCTACAGTGTCAGTGCATTCACTGAGGGCCCCATCACCCTTGCTGGACCTCTGCTCCATCAAACAGCATGTCCTCCTCTAGCGATTGATCCCTCCTGGTGATGGATCCAAGCAAATGAATCAGATGCTGTTCTTTTGTTATCCATAAGGTTTTCACTGGCTGATTTTAGGAAGCAGATCACCAGGCCTTCCTTGCTAGTCTGTCTTAGTCTGGAAATGCCACTGAAACCTGTCCCACGCAGGTGACCCTGCTGGTATTTGAAATACCAGTGGCATAGCATCATAGCAACACAAAAACCACTATAGTCTAACAAACAGATGGGTGGTGGTTTAGCTACATTACAAGGATAATAGTGGAACACGTACCTTGTGGGGCTGTTGTAAGGATAAATGAGGAAACAGCTGTCAAGCCCCAGATACAGTTTCCTCCTCTGATGATTGTAACCACTGTGTGGCTGTAAGAATGAGACAGTTGTCACACTAGCCTTCCTCTGGACCTCACTTCTCCCTGCCACACACAGTGGTTTACGAGTTTCCTTAATGAACTCTTGGGTAATGGCATCAATGTCTACTCAGATCTTTGAGCCAAAACGTGGGATCTTCACATGAAATATTTCTACTTTACCCCTCCCTACTTCCCTGTGCCTAGCTGCACAGTCCATTGGTCACCAAATTCTGCCACTCAGCCTCCCAACTTCCTGTCACATTCTGCCTCCTCATCTCCATCCTTCCTGCTGTTGCCTCAGTTCAGGCCTCGTTAGCAAGTGAAATGTGCCCCTCCAAAATATGTTCTAGAATCCTAACCTCTATACCTGTGGGTGTAACCCCATTTGGGAAAAGGATTTTTTTTTTTTTGGATATTAATGAGGGTGAGCTCTGGTGGCCTAGTGCCTAAGGCATCTGACTGCTAACCAGAACGCTGATGGTTCAAACCCACCAGCCACTCCTCAGAGGGAAGGTTGGGCAATCTACTTCCATAGAGATACCACCTCAGAAACCCAAAGAGGGGTCACTATGAGTTGGATCTGACTCCACAGAAGTGAGTTTGTTTTTTTTTTTTTTTTTAAATCATAACAAGGTATGTTTTAAACCTAACCAAATAAAAAAAAAAAAAAAAAAAACCTGACTGTGTACTTAGGAGCTCCATGTGAATGGCTAGTAGACATTTCACATTTAATGTGTTCAAAAAACTCTGGTTTCCACCTCACTCCCCACTTTCAAACCTACTCCTTTCCACTCTTAACCACCTTGGTTGGTGCTACTCTTCATCCCTGCAAATATAAAAATCTTTCTTGAGTGTTCTTTGTCCTCATACCCTGTGTTCAGTCTGTCAGCAAATTCTGTCAGTTCTGCCTTCCAAATACATTCATAATTGTGGCCTCTCTCATGACCTCCATCTCTACCATCCTAGCCCAAGCTCCTGTTATCTTACAACTAAACTGGCCTTTTTGTCGTCTCCAGGTTACTACTATACTTTTTTTTGAAATTTTCTTTTTTATTATTATTATTACTTTTTATTGTGGTTTGGGTGAAAGTTTACAGAGCAAGTCCATTTTCCATACAGGAATTCATACACATTCTGTTTCATGACATTGACAGCAATCCCTGTAATGTAACAGCTCTCTTCCCACTCCCTCCCTCTGGTTACCATTTCCCTGTGTCTCTCTTTCCTATGCATTCTTGTCCTCTGAGCCATCTCCCTGTGCAAATACCATCCTTCTGGTCTCCCATGGTTGATTGTTCAAAGGGGTGTACCTATCTGGTATAAATGTTCACCCTATATGCCTGTCTGTTGTTTGGCTGGAAACCCTAGGAGTGAGTTCAATTCCAGGCACCAGGGTCAGTAGGGGCTATAGTGTCAGGATTTCCCCTATCTCTATCAGACCAGTCAGCCTAGTCTTACTTATAATTTTGAATTTTGTTGCACATTTTTCTCCCACTTTATCCAGGATCTCTTATTTTGATCCCTTTCTGAGTGGTTGACAGTGGTAGCCAGGCATCATCTAGTTCTTCTGGTTTCAGGGTCATTGTAGGCTGAGATTTGCATGGTCCTCTAGTCCCTTGGACTAATTGTTTCCATGTGTTGTTGGTCTTCTTCATTTTTCCTTACTCTGCATGAGGAGAGACCAAGGGTTACATCTTAGGTGGCGGCTTGCAAGCTTTTAAGACCCCAGTTGCATTCACCAAAGTAGGATGTAGAACATTGTTTTTGTGTAGTATGTTATGCCAATTGAGCTTGATGTTTCCTGTGACTGTGGTCCCGAGCCCGTGAGCCCAATGACTCACCTAACCACTTTTGAGATATAAAAGGAGTTGGTTAGGCACAGAGAAGCAAGCACAAATAGGGGAAAGATAGATGCCACCTAAAGATCTCCAAGGAATGTTGAGAAGAACACTAGAGATGCTGAGACAAGAATTTTTCCCCAGAGCAGACAGAGAGAAACTTCCACTAGAGCCGGCACCCTGCATTTGGACCTCGAACCTCCTAAACTGTGAGGAGATAAATTACTGTTTGTTAAAGTCACCAACTTGTGGTATTTCTGTTACAGCAGCTCTAGAGAACTAAAACAGACCATCGTTAGTTTTTGTCTATATTGCCACAAGAAACTTCTAACTCATTCACTATGTTCAGCTTGGTGTTTCTATGATAAATTAGCCCTATTTTGTAGATTAAAAAATTGAAACAGAGAAAGGCTTAATAAACAGCCCAAAGTCACACAGCCGTTAAGTGACATTACTGAGATTCCAACTCAGGCACTCTGGCTCTTTGATCTCTGTTCTTTGTTACCTTGGCATACTGAGTGTTGTAAGTTATTTGGATGGGGAAGACCTATTTACACCTCACCTGGGTCCTGTTTTTCCCTCATCAGATGTTATGTTGGAGTTGCTCTGTTTATTAGTTACCCTTAACTCTGCAGGAATTCCAAAGAGCAGCCCCGTGGCTATCCCTCAGGAAGAGTGTGAGGGTAAGAGGAACAGCCCAATGGGTTCCTGGAGAGATTGTTTCCTTGTGGGCATGCTCTCTAGAAGCAGACCTGGGTCAGGTACAAAAGAGAGGCAGCTGGATTGGGATGGGCAAACTAGGAATTCAAATCAATTTGAACATACCGGGGTCTAACCCAGCAATTGGGAGTGTCCAGGAAAGAATGATGCTTAGATAGTGCTAGGTAGTGGAGGCTGCTCATCCCAGGTAGATGCAGTACTCTAGTACCATAGGAACAAGTCATCCAAGTCCCAGTGAAGGGGAAATTTGATGGAAGGACCCAGGACTCCCCAACCTTCTGTGGCCACCAGCACTTGACTGGTAGGAAAAGTAAACTGAAGGTACCTGATGTCTGTCAGGATTGGTTGCTGACAAGGCTTGGTTCTCAATATTCTCCTTTGAGGCTGACAGTGGTCTTCTCGCCATAATTTTGCAAAAGACACCGAGAGCCCATGTGGATGTGTAATTTGTGTATCAGCCTGATTGGAAGGCTGTGAGTGTAGTGCTGAGAGCTCCTCGGTGAGAGCCTGACATATGATCCTGGCATTTGCTTGCTCAGGGTCTTCCTTGGCATTTCTCAACCATGCCTGAGAGATGTCAGTAGCTGTTTCAAGAGATTGGAAGGAAAGGGGGAGTTGGCATCATGGTCAAAAGTATCAGAACAAAAATGACCTCTACCCTTTCTGAATTTAAAAATACAGCATAATATATCACTTTCTTCAACATTTATAATGAGTCTTAGCATCAGCATTCCATAGTAAAGAATTCTTTTTTAGTTCACTTTAACCTATTCTTGTCCAAACTGATCTGACCAGAGAAATATTTTTGCCAGAGCACCCAGTAACTTTGCAGGCACTGTCCTTCAGGATTCAGTTTGGGAAATACTGAGCTACCTTAACACAGCACAGGAACTGGTAGAACATGGGAAGAAGATAATTAGCAGAGTTACTGGTATAGACTGTCTTCCCAGGTGAATTTTACTTGATTCGCAGGAATTTTCCGTTTAGACTGGAGCTCTGTTAATGCAGGCATCATGTGTAAGTTGTTGACCATTGATTCTTCCTAGGCCTTTGATTGCTAAGTTCTCGCATTGTGACTTCTTCTTTTGAAACAACTGTTATGAATTTCGCAACTTCCCAACATTTTCACTGGAGCCCTGGTGGTACAGTGGCTAAAATGTTCAACTGATAACCAAAAGGTTGGCAGTTGGAACCCACCAGCCATTGCACAGAGAAAAATGTGGTGGTCTGCTTCTGTAAAGATAATAGCCTTGGAAATCCCACAAGGATAGTTCTGTTCTGTCTTCTACTCCTAGGGTCGCTATGAGTCATAACCGACTCAACAGCAACAAGTTTTGGTTTGTCGACATTTCATCCTTTATGCTGTTTCTCTGTACTTTCATAGCATTCCAATTTTCTTTTCACTTTAATTATTAGACATTTGTGCATTGAAGACTGCCACCATTTCCATTACCACATCTGCTGCCTCTTTTAATTATCTTATTTTTGATTTCTGTATCTAGCTTATCTCAGGATGCAGGTAAGGGGAGAGCGGAGAGGTTTTGAACTACTTAAGGAGACGAACTTGTCTGTCAGTTTGTCATACTGTGGTGGCTTGCACGTTGCTGTGAGGCTTGAGGCTGTGCCACCAGTGTTTCAACCACCAGCAGAGTTGCACATGGTGCACAGGTTTCAACGCAGCTTACAGACTGAGACAGACTAGGAAGAAGGAAGAGTCCATCCACTTCTCAAAGAACTGGCCAGGAAAAACCTTATGAATATCAGAGAAACACTATCTGATACATTACTGTGCAACTTTATGAATAGCCCAGAAACATTGTCCAATACAGTGCAGGAGAGCAAGGATCATGGAGCTGGCACGGGACCAGGCGGTGTTTCACTCTGCTGTGCATAGTCATTATGAGTCGGAGATAACTCAACAGCACCTAACAACAACAACAACAAGCTTATCTCAAACTGGGAGCTCTGGTGGCGTAGTGCCTAAGGCACTTGACTGCTAACCAGAAGGCTGGCTGTTCAAAACCACCAGCCACTCCTCAGAAGGAAGGTTGGGCAATTTACTTCCGTAGTGATACTGCCTCGGAAATCCAAGGAGAGGTTGCTATGAGTCAGGTCCAACACCACGACAGTGAGTTTGTTTGTTTGTTTTTATGTCAAACAACTCTCTTTTCATTGTAGCCCATTGTCTTCTCATTTCAGCTTATTTCTTATTTCAGTAAGTGTGTGTTTTTAAATCTTTGTAGAGACCAGGAGACATATGCTTTCGAAATGTGCTTTGGTTTCTTATAGTGTATCTTCTCCATAGGCGTATCCTCCCGAGCTTCCTGAGTGCTGTATTCTTTCACTGGGAAACTGGTAGAAAGTGAATCCAGTGCAAGTTTTGGCCATACTTATATTTCCTCATAGAAAGGCAAGAAGCATTCTTCTTTAAGCCTGATATTTGCTTATGCTAGGCTCTGTGGATTCATCTTTATTTCCCACCTGGCACTCCTGGTTGCTGCTAGAACTACTCTTTTATACCAGTGATATTCACTATCTAAGCCAGATTTCTAGCATCTTCAGTCATTTAGCCAGTGTGCTTCTTTAAGACAAGACCGGAAATTTTCTACCTCTTTTTCATGCAGAAGAATTTGTGTATGTGTTTGTGTCTGTGTGTATGAGTCACTAGACAGCACAAATGGCTAAGCACTCAGCTAAGAATCAAAAGGTTCGTGGTTCAAATCCACCCAGAGGCACCTCAGGAAAACCTGAAAATTGACTTGAGAAAAATATCAGCCATTGAAAACCCCTTGAAGAACAGTTTTGCTCTGAAACACATGAGGTCACCATGAGTCC
>NW_006922025.1:964924-968297 GCF_000298275.1 Orycteropus afer afer | reverse complement strand
TGAAGATGCCTTTGTTCAGCTCCTATTTAATGAGCAAGACCCAGGTTTTAACCTCAGGAAGCTTATGAAAGGAAGAGAAAAATAGAAAATAGTGGTGTTATGGATTGAATTGTGTCCTCAAAAAATATGTATTGAGAACGTGGTGCCTCTTGTCTACTAACCATAAGGTCAGTGGTGAGAACCCACCAGACACTCTGATGGAGAAAGATGAGGCAGTCTGCTTCCATAAAGATTTACAGCCTTGGAAACTCTTTGGGGCAGTTCTGTCCTGTCGTATAGGGTTGCTGTGAGCCAGAACCCACGACCCTGATTCCTTTTGGAAATAGAGTTTTTCTTTTATTGTGTTAATGAGGCCATACCAGTGTAGTGTAGATCCTAAACCTAACCACTTCTGAGTTACAGACAGATCAGAATACACACAGTGACACACACGGGGGAGAGGAAGACAGAAAACAGAGGTAGATGCACCTACAAAGATTGCTGACAGCTGGGAGCTCTGGTAGCATAGTGGCTAAGGCACTTGACTGCTAACCAGAAGGCTGGCGGTTCAAACCCATTAGCCACTCCTTGGAAGGAAGATGGGGCAATCTACTTCCATAGTAATACTGCCTCGAATACCCAAGGAGGGGTCACTATGAGTCTGGGCCGACTCGATGGCACATAACAACAAGGAGCTCTGGTGGCATAGTGAATAAGGCATTTGGCTGCTAATCAGAAGGTCAGTGATTCAAACCCACTAGATGCTCTGTGGAAGGAAGATGGAATATTCTACTTCCATAAATATTTACAACCTTGGAAACCCAATGGGGGATGCTATGAGTCACAATCCATTTGATGACAGTGAGATTAGAGAGAGGCCCAACATTTGCTATGTGTTTTGTTTGTTTAGAATCTCTCATGGTGTAGTGGTTAAAGTATTGGGCTGCTAAGCAGGGCTGCTAAGCAAAAGGTTGGCAGTTCAAACCCACCAGGTGCTCCACAGGAGAAAGATGAGACAATCTACTTCCATAAAGATTTACAGCCTTGGAACCTTATGGGCTCACTATGAGTCATAATCGACAATAGCAGCAGGTTTGATTTTTGGTTTAGGGCTTCTCGTTGTTGTTGTTATGTGCCGTCGAGTCGGACCCGACTCATAGCAACCCCTCCTTGGGTTTGCAAGGCAGTATCACTGTGGAAGTAGATTGCCCAGCCTTCCTTCCAAGAAGTAGCTGGTAAGTTGGAACCGCCAGCCTTCTGGTTAGCAGTCAAGTGCCTTAGGCACTATGCTACCAGAGCTCCTTGGTTTAGGGCACAGCATTAAAAAACATTGAATCCCACAGCAAAGACATTATTTCCTTTTCAGTTCCCTTTAAATTTTTTACACAAGGAGAAAATTTCTGTTGATCTTAATATGCCTTTTATACCTCTCCTATATTTGCTAATAAGTAGCTCTTGTGGCGTAGTGCCTTAGGCTTTGCCTGCTAATGGGGCAATCTACTTCCATAAAGGTTTACCGCCTTGGAAACCCAAAGGGGGTTGCTATGAGTCAGAATAGACTCCGAGGCAGTGAGTTTGGTTTTGGTTTAGATATTAGCTAATATCCCCCACTGAGCAAAGACAAAGACTAGGGGCTTTAGAAGAGAATAATATCAAGTTAGAATTTGATGATACTCTTTTATTTCATCTTAATTTTTAAGGTTGCCCTTTATTCATGGCAAGTAATTCTGGTCTTGCGTTTGTAATAATGGTAGAAAATGTTTCCCCCTCCTTTTTTTTTTTTACCTAAATGTAGCTAGATTGCTATTGTTTTCTTCTTTTTTAATGGTGAATTAATTTAAAGAAAATCCTGGAAAAAAAAAAAAAACAGCATTTGCTGTATGTTTTGTTTGTTTGAGAGCTCTGGTGGTATAGTGGTTATAACCAAGTCTTACAACCCATGTGAAAAATTGTAAATGTGAAAATGTAAAAGCCTGAATCCTGGGAAGTACTCAAGGACTACCACAAGGCAACAGAGAGAGAAAAATGGAGGCAAGTAGTGGGAAGATCAACAATGTGATTGTGAAAAAGCATGTATGTGTGTGTGTGTGTTTTCACACACTTGCCTATGCATGTACGTGGGGAGGGGCCCGTGTGCCTGTGTGAGTATATGTGTAGATGGGTATAAGGAGTGTGTTCTCATTCCCTGGCATTATTCCAACATCCAAGATGAATCAGGAAGATTGGTTATGTCTTTGTTTTCTCTATATCTACACACTCTGAAATACAAACTGGTATGAATCCTGCTTGTTTGTTAAGAAGAAAATTGTTACCGAAAAAGTAAGCACTTACCACGTGCCAGGCATTGTGCAAGGTGCAGTGAGCCTTACGTTCAGGGTTTTAAAAATGCCGTTCAGAGAATGCTTGCTGCCGTGGCCGTCAGAAGCTTGAAAAGCTACAGCAGCTACTAGGAAGCCATAGTTGTGTAACTTGGCAATTTAGATGGCAGTGTTTAAAACTCTCCCAGCAGGATGAGGAGCTGGGTTTGGGACCATGCAGTCAGGAGGTCAGGGTCCTCTTTTGGGAACATTGAGTTTTAAGGAGACAGGCATGTGGTGTTTTCATCTAGAGAGGAACTGTGGATTGATGTAGTGCAGCCACTGGGTTTTAATAACGAGCCCAACAAATGCGCAGGGCTCCATGGGGGATAATTGAAAGGGAACTATCTAAATCAGACCTGTTCATCCAAACACATTTACAGGCTTTCTTCCAGTGGGGTGGGGATGGGGAGAGAGAAGACTTCAGGTTAACAAGTTAATGACACCTGCCTACTGTGCCTTTAATTACCCTGTACACCACAAGCAGAGACTGACAGGTCTCTGAGTCATAAGCAGATTTCCTGGGCCACTCCACAGAGAGAACACAGCTGCCTTCATACCAGCTTGCCTGACTAGGACCAACAGTGCTGTTCCCGGAAGCCCACACTTACAGGGCAGCTGAGCCAAATGGTATTTTCCTCATAGGGTATCTCTTTTAATCATCACAACAAACCCTGCAAGGTCAAGATTTTTGTGTTTGTTTACCCAGGAGGAAACTTAGGCTTCTAGATGTTAAATGATTCCCAGGATCACACAAGTAGGAAGATGAGATGCGGGTGGAACTCAAGTCCGTTTGAACACAAAACTAGAATGGCACGCAAATCATCCAACTCAGTGCCCCTCTGCAGTGTAGTAAATTACTTTGTGTGGCTTTTCTACCCATAAGTCTTTGTAAACTCCAAGGTGGGATTTTCTATGAGCAACTGAGGAGCTCCTGATTGCTGAAGGTGTCCACCTGGAGTATTTCTGTTGGGAGTGGCACAAAACAATGTTCTGGGATGTGCCCACTCTCTCTCAGGTGCTTAGAGTTCTGATGC
>NW_006922025.1:962530-964439 GCF_000298275.1 Orycteropus afer afer | reverse complement strand
GTGGGATTAGAGGAGGTCAGAACATGTGGCCTCCTTGTCGTTTTAGCACCCTCCCTCCTCCCTTCTTGTTCTCTTTCTCTAGCCTGGTTTTTGTTTTGGTTTTTGGTCTCTCTTTTCTGTTCCCTCTTCTTCTCTCCATTTCTTCTCATCCATCCTTTGTTCTTTATTTCTTTTCTTCTTTTTTCAACAAATGTTAATTAGATACCTGTCTATGCTAGGCTAAGCAATGCAGATACAGAAGTAAAAAAGGTGTGTCAAATTTCTGCTTTTGTGAGTTATACTTGGAGAAGACATATGAAAAATAAACAAAAATAATATCAAGTAAATAAACATGCAATATAAGTTGAGAAATGGGTGATGTGATGGAAGCAAAGACCAGTTACCAGATGCTTCCTAGTCAGCTCTGAGTCATGGTGACCCCATGTGTGTCTGAGTCGAACCATGCTCCATAGGTTTTCAATGACCGATTAGATCACCAGGCCTTTCTTTCAAGGTGAACGTGGGTAGACTCGAATCTCTAGCCTTTTGGTTAGCAGCTAAGCACACTGACCGTTTGCACCACCCAGCCATTCCAAGGAGTGAAAACAAGCAAGCTCCTTTAAAGTGGTGGGCCATAGAAGGCCCACCTGCAAAGGTGACATTTGGTCTGAGATCTGAATGGGGTAATGGGTGAAGCTACATTGATAACTGAGGGTAGGAGGAAATGCAGGGATGTTGATGTGGGAATGAACTTCTGCTTGAGGAACAGCAAGATCTGTGTGACTGGACCCACAGGAGCAACGGGGAGACTGGAAGGAGATACATTATAGAGCAGGTCACTTACAACCGTGTAGGCCAAGGCAGAGGGAACTTGCATGTGGTAAGATCTGTTGGCAGATGAGACTGGGCACTCGGAAACCCTGCTGTCTGCATTTCACCCTTTGCTTTGCTGTGAACCAGCCCAACCAGGCTTCTGCTTTCCAGATGTTACAGATGTTTTGTTTGGCTTACATCATGGTGTTTGGTCTTTGTTTTTGCTATTGCCAACATTTAATAGTCTGGAGACTTTAATATATATATATGAAATCCACATTTCTGATGTCTTCTGAAAAAGTCAAATGATCTGGCAATGCTGAGGCTATGTTTCTCCATGGAGACAGTCAGTTAGAGCATGGAGCTGCAGACCATTTCAAATGAGACACTTTTTGGCATAGTCCTCATCACTCCCCAACGTTTCTCAGACCCTGGGGCCAGAATTCAGCTCTGTGTTCTTCTTTGCTCTTTGTGTGGCTTTGCCTCCATGTGGGGACCTTGATCTCTGCAGAGCATTTCTGGTTTGGGATGGGAACTTCCCATTTCCTAAAAATATGCTTTGTCTAGCTTCTTTAACATTTTTCATCTTAAGTATCATGTTATTAGCTACCTTCAGATAGTTCTATGAAGTAGGAAGGAGAAGGAAAACTGGACTGCAAGACAGGACACCTTGGCTCAAGACCTAGGCCAATAGCTTGTTGTGTAAGTTTGGGCAAGGCCATTCCCCTCTCTGAGGCTCAGTTTCCCCATCTGTAATGGAAGGGGGTGCTCCCCAGGAACCATCCAACTCTACCATCTACGTATTTATCCTGACAACACAGGGCACCTCTCTCAAAAATCCACATGCCCACATAAACTGTTGACTACATTTTGCTATTTTATAATGGTCTGTGAGAGAAGGCAGAAGTTAGGTCTCTAATTTACAAAAATAAAATGAGGTAAGTTACTTTAAATACTTAGTGCCATGAAGAGAACAACTGACTAATGTCAGTACTTGTTGGTACTATTATCTGGTATGAACCTCTATAGTCAAAGAAATATCATATAAAGACATTTTTGTCTCTTTGTTTCAAGAAGAGTCCATCAACAGATCTTACGATGATATAGGGAATGTTCT
>NW_006922025.1:947916-961995 GCF_000298275.1 Orycteropus afer afer | reverse complement strand
AATTCAACACATGATGACCCCATGTGTTACAGAGTAGACTGCTCCATTGGTTCATCTTGGCTGTAATCTGTATGGAATGGAGCCCTGGTCGCCCAGTGCTTAAGTGCTCAGCTGCTAACCAAAAGATCTGCAGTTCAAACCCACCAGCTGCACCATTGGAGAAACATGAAGCAGTCTGCTTCTGAAAAGATTTACAGCCTTGGAAACCCTATGGGGCAATTCTATGCCATCCTATTGGATCGCTATGAGTCAGAATTCAACTTTTCGGCAGTGGAGTTGGTTTGGTTTTTGATAACCCATGCTGAGCAGAACACCAGGCCTTTCTTCTGTGTCACTGCTGGGTGAGTTCAAATGGCCAACCTTTGTTTGGTAGTCAAGCACAAACCACTTGCATCACTTAGGGACCTTCACACTCAGTATGGGTTAAGTAATGTTGCAGTAACAGCTATGACAGAAATCTCAATTTAAAATATCATTTATTTTTCATGAAAACACACCTGTTATGCATCAGCAGGGTGCACTATTCAGCATAGACATTCTGAGATCTTGACTTACATAAACAACCTTATAACACAAGTGTCTTCTAGCATAAAGACAATGCAAGGAAGGCAAGGGAGAAAATTCAGAACTCTTCAATGATACACATCACTTCTGCCCACATTTCATTAGTCAAAGCAAGTCATGCGGCCATCCCTGAGTTTGAATAAGCTGGAGATATGGGATCCTACCATATGCCCAGGGCAAGAGAGCACATATTTGTGAAGGGCCCTAACTTTGACTACAGCAAGGTGTTTTCTCCTCACTGCACCACAAAATGGAGCATTGGTTGTACAGTGGTTAAAGCTCTTGGCTGCTAACCAAAGGTTAGCAGTTCAAACCCACTAGCCTCTCCATGGAAGAAAGATGTAGCAGTCTACTGTAAAGAGTACAACCTTGGAAACCCTATGGAGTAGTTCTACTATGTATGGTTGCTATATGTTGAAATTAACAAAATGGAAGTGGGTTTGGTTTGGGTTTCACCACTAAATTTTGTCTTTGTGTTACCTCCTAGCTGGCCCTTAAAGTCACAAGCATTTTCAAACCCTGGACTAGATGTTCTCTGAGGACCTGACAAAGATTCAATCTGATTGTTCTATTTTTCCCTACATGATTGGATTCAGTTACTCACCCTTGTCAGGTCACCATTTTCCTTTCTTACATTTGAAGAGTTGATATTTTTTGGTCATCCAAAATTGGTCTTTAATGTGAATCACTAATGAGAGTGATAGGGCTTCCCATAGGGAATGGAGGCAGACTACTGAGGTAAAAGAGAAAGGCACAGAATATAAAGTTGAACTAGCCGGCCAAAAAATCTCAGCTCTGACATTAGGAAGATTTCTGGCTTTGGCTAAGAAATTTGGTCTCTCTGAGGCTCAATTCTCAATTATAAAGACCAACTCTCCCCAAACCAAAAAAAAACAACTCACTGCTGTAGAGTTGGATCCGACTCATAGTAACCCCCTCCTTGGGTTTCCGAGGCAGTATCACTATGGTAGTAGATTGCCCAACCTTCCTTCTGAGGAGTGGCTGGTGGGTTTGAACTGCCAGCCTTCTGGTCAGCAGTCAAATGCCTTAAGCACTACACTACCAGAGCTCCTAACCCTCCCCCCGCCAAAAAAAAATATATCCAAACAGACTGCCATCAAGTTGATTCAGACTCATAGTGACCTCCTTTGGGTTTCTAAGGCTATAAATCTTTAAGAAAGCAGATTGCCTCACATTCCTCCAATTGAACAGGTAGTGGGTTTGAACCATAGACCTTCTGATTAGCAGCCAAATGCCTGACCACTACACCACCAGAGCTCCTTCTAAAGACCAAAGAAGATGATATTTGTCAAGCATTGTACTTGGCCTAGCTCATAACAGACACTCAAGCAATGGTGATGATAATTAGGGAGCTTGGGTGCTAGGGAAGTTGGAATGAAAGCTCATACATACTATCTGGGTTGTCATGGCCAAGGGACACAATGATTTGGTGGGCATAGAATCTATCCAAGAAGGCCTCAGCTACAACTGCTACTAGACTATGGCAGTAAGTTTAGTTGTAGAAGTTACCGTTGGAACTGAGGGTGATAATACATGGCATTGTTTACAGTTTTCAAGAAAATTTCCTACATTACAAATCACCAAACTGCTTACGTTAAAATCGTCAAACCCTCTGAACTTAGTCATTGTCCCTTTACTGTCTTCTACTCTGTAGCCCACTGTATAAGGGTGCATATGGAAAATCTGTTTCTTTCCTCTCAGAAGCTCTGGGGATAAATAATATAAAAACATATTGTAATTCACAATGACTGAATACACGTTGACCAGAAACAAGTGACATGCTGACCATCTAATTGATTGGATTCATGTAGACAGTGAAGCTTTACAGTTTGGGCCAAGAGTTCTAAATTATCTGACTTGTCTGTCTGCATATTTCAGGCTCACTGGACATTTGATAAAGATCCCCTCAGAGTATAAATATGACCTAATACCTGACAGGCTGGATTTCACATCTTAATGTATCCTCGGCTTGGGGGTGGGAGGCGAGAAAAAGAGACAGAAAGAGAATATATAAAGTTCTGTTATTTTTCAGAAGGATGCTAAATCTTGTCTACTCGAAGTAACTTTCCCTTCTTAAGTGACTAAGTTTACCTACCAGTGCAAGAGCTAAACATCTCCCTCTCATGAATCCTTGTCACTTTCTATCAAAGAGTAAGGGGAGAAGGTAGCTGAATACCAGAACCAATGGTCAATGAGCCAAAGTGAAGATTTTTGAGATTTAATAGTTAGAAAAGAGCCATGTGAGAAAAATGACTCTCCTTACAAAAAAGAAATTGAAAGTGGGAACTAGGAGTGACAGTGGATCAACTGTTATTAGCTCCCTTTGGCTCCCAAGTCATGGTGACATGATATACAATGGGAGCAGACAGCTGTGAACCACAGGATTATCTTTGGCTGATTTTTTTGGAAGTAGATTTCCAATCCTTTCTTCCTAGTTGATGTTAGTCTGGAAACTTCTTCAGTATCATAAAAAAAAAAAAAAAAAAAAACCCTTACTGCTGTCGAATCAATTCAACTCACAGGGATCCCTCCTTGGGTTTCCGAGGTGGTATCTTAGTGGAAGCAGATTGCCCAGTCTTCCTTCCTAGGACTGGCTGGTGGGATCATAGCAATACATAAACCTCCACTGACAAGTGGGTGTTAACTATGCATGAGGTGTATTGACATCACTATCAGGCCTTTACTCTAGTGGGATTGAACCCTATTAAAATCCAAAGATCCAAGAGTGTCCCTGACCTGATGTCTGGGAATGTGGTCATGGGTTCCACGATGTATAGTGAGGAGCAGAGGCATAAAGATGCTGTGGGACCCACCTTGAAGGAGCAAAATAAGAGTGCTCAGGCAGGGTTCTCTAGGATGAGGTGGATGTCTCTCCTTGCACTTTGTCCATCACTCAGTCTCTTCTCTTCTTCTTCACTAGATAGAGCTTCCGCTACTGCCCCTCACCCACCTCCTACAACAGTCATAAAGAACATCATTGCATTTTCCCCAGTAATGAAATTCCCATAATGAAATGCAATTTCCCCAAGCATTTATTTATTTATTGCTTTTTCTTGATTTTTGTGGTAATGAAGATCAACCTATACTTGGCATTCATGACACGTATATATCCTAGAGCTTACAAGTAAAATGTTGTTGTTGTTGTTGTTGTTGTTATATGCTGTCGAGTGGATCCGACTCATAGCGACCCCTCCTTGGGTTTCTGAGGCAGTATCACTACAGAAGTAGATTGCCCCATCTTCCTTCCGAGGAGTGGTTGGTGGGTTTGAACCGCCAGCCTTCTGATTAGCAGTCAAGTGCCTTAGCCACTATGCTACCAGAGCTCCCCAAGTTCAACATACATATCTTTATTATTATTATTATAAAATATGACTGCTAACCAGAAGGCTGGCAGTTCAAACCCACCAACCACTCCCTAGAAGGAAGGTTGGGCAATCTACTTCTGTAGTGACACCTCCGAAACCCAAGGAAAGTCGGACCCGATTCAACGGCAGTGAGTTTGAAGTACATTTACTGAGTAGTTTACATTATAATGTCATATTTAATCCTTACAAAGACCTTGTTAAATTGGTATTATCCCCATTTGATTGTTGGGAAAATCAAGGCTCAAGTAGATTGAATAATTTATCCAGTGTCTTAGAGGCAGAACAATTTGCATCTGTATCTGTCTGTGTGAAAAGAAGAGACACAGAAGCCTGGAACCAAGAGAGACTTCCACTTCCCTGGGAAGTGTATTAGAGGAGTTAGAGAGGGACACTTTGCTCGAGGTCCAGGGTGGAAAGCACAGTCCTGCACAGAAAGTCTGTAAGAGCATTTTAATAGCGTAGTGCCTAAAGGCACTTGACTGCTAACCAGAAGGCTGGCGGTTCAAACCCACCAGCCACTCCTCGGAAGGAAGATGGGGCAAGCTACTTCCGTAGTGATACTGCCTCGGAAACCCAAGGAGGGGTCGCTATGAGTCGGGTCTGACTCCACGACATATAACAACAACAACAACAACAACATGGCAATATGAGAAGTCCTCCCTGTAAAAGAGAAGTAGATCCTGAAAAATGAGTTGAAGAAGAAATTGAAGTTGTCAGTAAATTCAGTCTACTTGGTTCAACAATCAACACCCGTAGAAGCAAGTTAAAAAATCAAATGGTGTATTGTGTTGGGCAAATTTATTACCAAAGACTTCTTCAAAGTTTTATAAAGCAAATATGTCACTTTGATGACTAAGGTGCAACTAATCCAATCATGTAGATATATTTTAAATCACCTCATATGCATGTAAAAACTGGACAATGAATCAGGAAGACAGGAGAATTGATGCCTTTGAGCCGTAGCTTAGCAAAGAATCTTGATACACCAAAAAACAAACAAACAAATTGGTCTTAGAAGAAATACAACCAGAATGCTCCTTTGAAGTGAGGATGGCAAAACTTTGACTCACTTGCTTTGGGGACATCATGGAAAAGCCCAGTCACTGGAGAAGGACATCATGTTTGGTGAAGTAGAGGGTCAGCGGAAATGAGGGAAACTCTCAGTAAGATGGATTGACAGAGTAGCCTGAAGAATGGACTCAGACATCAACAGTCACGAAGGTGGTGCAAGGGCAGGACACGTTTCATTTGTTACATATATAAGGTCATCACGAGTCACAGCCAACTCAACAGTAACTAAAAACAATGATGCGCGGAGTAACAGAAATGGTCAAGAGTTCTCACAAGCAGTGCAGGAGAAGCCAGGTAATTACAAGAGAAGTCATACATGCCCATCATGAGATTTGCTTTTTCTGACCCTGTATTTCAGAAAGAGTTTGTCAGAGATGAGGGTTGGGGGGAAGGTATTCTCTCTGCAAGAAACATTGAACATCTTAGTGGATATTCAACTGAGAGCAAGGTTATCATTACTGCATCATTTTTGCATAATTTGCTTATTTGAAACAAATAAAACTTTCTATATCAGAAATGAAAAAAGTTGGAAATGTTTCATCTCTTCCTGTCTCCCTGCCTCCTTTTCTCATTCTTTCTCTCCATCCATTCCTTCCTCCCTTCCACTCATCCACTGAGCATTAGCTAAAAACCTGGATGGCTCTCAACAGGAACCTGACCCTGAGGTATATGGAAATCTAACTGATAGGAGAGTCACCATCAGCAGCTACAATTTTGAGATGTGTGAGAGGTTAATTACAGAAAGAGAATATGCACTGACAAAAAGGCAGTTAGGACGAAGAGCCGTATTCTTCTTACCTAATTGACATTGCAAAATTCCAAATGATTTCTTGTTTCTCATTTTAGAGTGAAGATCTCACTCTAGAGGATTTCTGTGACCAAAGGAAGAGGATTTCTTTAAAAATTTAGGGATATCTCATCTTTAGACTTGAGGTCTATGTATGGACTTAATTCCTGTGGGATTGTGTAGGCATCAGCAGATTTTATGTAGTTGATAGTCAGTGGCAAGGTCTGTACTAAGGACCTGGGGTGCAGACATGGGTTAAGACCTGAGGAAGGAAGCTATGGAGTTGGATTGGGTAGGAAGGCCCTTGAAACTACATGAATCTGAGAGAGAGAACTAAGCAGCATTTCAGAGTGCAGTGGTTGTCCTGAAGGGTGACTTGCCCATCATAATTTCTACTAACAAGTCTTCCAAGCCACCCACATGAAATCTAAATGAAAATCATGTGCTTCCTATGTGCTTTCCAGACAAAGTCCCTCACTCTGTCTGAACCAGATTTCTGCCTTTGAGCACCTCCTAGAAAGAACTTAGCATTGACTGGCTGCTCCAACCCCTATTTAACCTAATAGTTCTGAACACTGAAGCATAAGAGTCGTCTACTCTTCCTCTTTCCAATAGTTCATGCCTCAGGGGAGTTGAATGAAGACTTTTAGAGTCTGAGATATCTGAGTTCAACTTCTCTCTGCACTCATTGACTTTGTGACCCTAAACATGCTTTTTGACCTCATTGATTCTCAGTTGACTCTTCCATAAAATGGGCAGATGATACTCTTTTCCCAGGGTTAATGTGACAATTAAACTCAGGAAAAATTTCTGCTGGCAGAAATTTTCAGGAAGTTCAGTTTTCCTCACTTCTCCTAAAAGACACCATCCAGAGCAGACCCAGCCTGTCCTTCACTTGCAAATATTCTCACTGTGGATACCTTGAGTGTACATACATTGTCTATCTTGTTTCCTAACCTCCAACATGTATGCCTAATGTGAAGTTTCCTCCTCATCATCGTAATAACATTTATTGAGCATTTACTAGGGCAGATGCTGTTCTAATCGGTCAACATTGATTAACCCCATGATGAAGGCTGACTCCATGGCAACTAATGACAACAGCATGAGGAAGGCACCGCACTATCCATCAAAACTAAGATGATTTCAATTGTATGACTTAAAGCTCTTTATTTGTGAATGTCACATGGCATCAATTGTATGGTACACCCTAACTTCAGATATATTAAAAAGTATTTGTTAGGATTAAAAAAAAAGTAATATTTTACCTTCTTTTTGTAAATGAGCATATTGAGGTTTGTAGAGGTCAGTGGCTTACCCATTCAAATAACTAGTTGGAGTTTGAGAGAAAATTTGAAACTAGGCAATCTGACTTCAAAACTTGCTCTTTTAATCACTTAACTCAACGGCCAGCATAAGCTGATGAACATTGCAGGCAATCTCATCTCCAACTTCAATTATATTCTCTTTGGGGCTCAAGTGGGCACTTGACTCTATTCAGTTTTGAAGGAAGTGAATGGAATTAAAGAACAAGTATAAAGTCCTAAAACTACATTGTCAAAAAGCATGTCTGGCACATGAACTACAGTTTGGCATTTTATGATATTTTTTGCTCTCTGGAGGCTCTTTTGGCATTTAGATACATTGTTTGATATTTACACATTCAACATTTGTATATTATTCCAATGGAATCTTATGTACGAAACATGACATCTTGGTGTACTGTTTTCAGAACTGACCCCAGCTCTTCATTCTTCTCTATGTCCACTCCCTTTACAATGGGATTTGTAGCCTCTCCCACCAAGTAATGGAATATATTTTCCTTGGACCTTGTTTTAGCCAGTATAACGTGGTGGAAGTGATGGTATGTCTGTTTGAGCCCATGCTTCTAGAGATCTTGTAAGATTTGGCTCTTTCTTTTGGAATCCTGCTGCACCGTGAGAGCAAATCCAGGTTAGCCTGCTGGAGGATGAACAAGTACATGAAACAAAGCTAAATCCTAGACTAGTCAACCCCAAGCTGACCTGCCAGTTGACTGCAGACCCCCAAACAAGTCCAGCTGAAATCGGTTGAGCATGGCTCAGATAATCTAGCCTAGGGCCAGATCTGCAGAAATCCCCAGTAAACCACTGGCCCGTGAGAAATGATACATGGCTATTGTTTAAGTTTGCAAGGTTCCAGAAAATTTGTTATGCAGCCATAACTAACTGATACAGCTTCTGTCTTAGAGCTTGGGCCCCCAAAGAGATTGATGGAATAACTCTTGACTAATGTAAAAATGTCCTGGGTGATCATTTATCCAAGAAGGATGCTTTACATTTCCTTTTACACTGAAAACTTGCCTATTGAAACAACTCTATTTTCTATATATCCAGTTGCTATAGCAACCTGAGACTTTTGTTCTTTGCTGTGGTCTTCCTGATCATATCACTTTGTAGTTAGTCAACATGATGTTGGAACTTTGGTTGTTATGGTAACCTGGGACCATTTTTAAAAAAATGTATTCCATTGACATTGTTTTTGAGGAGACCTGCGATTTAGTCTTGTACTCATCTGGAGAAACTTGTGGTACAGAGCAAAACGCATTTCAGGAAATGCTTCTCTGGGGAGAAATTCTTCATTAAAGCCTCTTTCCAGAAACCTCCAACATTCTGTGCTTTTATGGATTTTTCCTATTTAAATGCCTCTCAGAATTGTGGTGAATTGCAAACTATGTTTTAAAAGTCCTAAAAGAGTCTGAATTGCTAATAGAAAACATGTGTAGCTGAATTGTCATTAATTATGCATGAAGCCCATAGGCATCCCTACACAGAACTCCACAAACCCTAGAGACTAAATGCTTTGTGATCTGAGGAGGAGGCACATGAAAAAGAGCCCTCTATGACTATATTGGTGGGAGTAGGTATGGGGCACAGGAGAAAGGGATCAGCTGGAGAGGCCATGGGGAGATGGCTGTGGGAGAGAGAAATGGAGGGGGTTTGAAGCCAGAGTTGCTGATTTGGAAGGGAAGAGTGAGAGAAGGAAGCAAGGGGTGAAGGAATCTATGTCCAAAGTAGACCCCAGAGTGAAAAGAAAGTATTTCTGTGCTTAGAGATGTCTCCATTAGAGAAGCCCAGGGCACTGGCATTTTTGGAGAATTGTGCTATATTAAAAAATGATGAAATGCTAAAACAGGGTTTTGAAATGGTGGTATATCATATGTTTACATGCAATGCTTTTATTCATAAAAATGTGATGCAGTATAATCACACTCTTCACAAGATAATTATAGGTTTAGCTAAAGAATATATTCATTAGTAGCACCACTTATCTGTCACTTTGTTGTACTGTGGTGGGTTGCTTGTTACTGTGATGCTAGAAGCTGTGTCACCAGTATATCAAACACCAGCAAGGTTACCCATGGTGGACAAGTTCCAACAGAGCTTCCAGGCTATGATAGACATGGAAGAAAGGCCTGGTGACCTACTTCTGAAAAGTAGCCAATGAAAACCTTATGGATCATGACAAAACATTGCCCAACTCACTTGCTTTGGACATGTCATCAGGAGGGCTCAATAGCTGGAGGAGGACATCAGGTTTGGTGAAGCAGCAGGCCAGCGAGAGTAAAGGAGACCCTCAGTGAGATGGACTGGCATAGTAGCTACAATGATGGACTAGAACATGGTGGCAATTGTTAGGATGATGCAGCCCCAAGCAGCATTTTATTCTGTTTACATTAAGGTGACAAAGATGTCAGATACACCAGGACTAGGTCTAGAGTGAGGCAAAGGAGGTGTCTTGTATTGATAATTTAATAAGGTGCTCACTCTCAGAATGGAGTCTCCTTAAATTTAGGTACCTCACTGGCCTCACCCTAGTTCCTTCCCTGGAGTGCACCCTTTCTTCTTTTTTCATGTTAGCATGCTATCATTATTGAATGCATAAACCCAAATGAAACATTGACCAGAAGTCTAAAATTGAGGCCAATTGAAAATGTATGTCTTGAGCCTCCTACCTTCCATTCCAGTGAGCCCCACCTTTGCTATCTTTCAGGTTTGATGTAGCTGAAGGAAGGACTGTCATGTGGAGGAGAGGATTGCTTGGAGAAGTCAGCAGAATGATGTAGAAACCTTAGCACCAGACAGCTTGGGTTCTAGTTCCAGCTGTGCCATTCACTTATTGTGGGACCTTGAACAGGTACCTTTTCTCCATGGGCCTTCATGTCCCAGCTCTCAGACAAGACTGGGATGAACTATTTTGTAGGGCCGTTCTGATTTAGATTACCTAGAATCCTAGCTGAGCGATTGTTAGCTTGGAAAAGACTAAGGCAATCTAGGAAGAAATACATCCCACCTTCTCCCTTCCCCTTGGAATCCACACTAGCTGATGAGCTGATGATAAATGTGGTATGAGAGATGGGGCATCAGAATTGACGCCCAGCATCAGATTATTGGTGTCTGTGATTGGTAGGAATATCTGTGTGATAGCAGATTCGGTCTTAGAGATTTAAGATGGCACCCTAGTGACAATAACTTTCCTTTCTTGTGTATAGTATGCTGATTAAAACACATTTATGAAACGAGGCAAAATATTACCATTTTCTCAAAGGCTTAAATGAGATAATGTATGTAAAGGAATTACAACAGTTTCTGGCACATAGTGAACAGTATTTAAGTGCTTATTCTTTTATCCATTTATTTATTCAACAGACATTGTGGCACACCTCTTCTATGCCAGACACTGTGCTGAGCACTTGGCATGCGCTAATTTATTTCATCATCACAGCAGACTTTGTAAAGAATGCAGTCCCATTTTACAGGGAGGATAGGTTCTAATACTGATGTGGAGAGTAACATTTGTGTACAGGCAAAATAATATTTGAAAATGCTTTAGGATTATGCAAATTTGGAGACCTACATTCTTTTTTACTCTAAAACCTATACTTTTAATATCCAAATACTCCTAAAGCATCATATGCTGTTGTTGTTGTTGTTGTTAGGTGCCATCGAGTCACGTCCGACTCACAGGGACCCTGTGCACAGCAGAACGAAACACCGCCTGCTCCCATGCCAGCTCCGTGATCCTTGCTATACTTGAGACCCTCGTCACGGCCACTATGTCAGTCCATCTCATTGAGGGCCTTCCCCTCCCTCATCGACCCACCACCTTACCAAGCATGACAGCCTTCTCCAGGGAATGGTCCCTTCTGACAACATGATCAAAGTAGGTGAGACGAAGTCTGGCCATTCTCGCTTCCAAGGAGCATTTCAGCTGCACTTCCTCCAGGACAGATCTGTTTGTTCTTTAGCAGTCCATGATACTTCCAGTATTCTTTGCCAGCACCACAACTCAAAAACATCATTCCTTATTGATATGTGCAAAGCATCATTTATTTCCTACCAAAGAGATTGTGTGGTGTTGGAGATGTGGTATCAAGTCCTAGGTTTGAATTGACTTTTGCCACTTATTAGGTGTGTCACCCATAGGTGGATATTTTATTGCTTCCACACTGATTCCTTAGTTTTCTCTACATCTCTAAGACTAAAGCTCCATCACACAGTTGTTGTTTCTATTCACAACAGAGGCTATAAAGACCACAGGTGTGATGCCATGTTCCAATTCTGATACAGATGCCATGTACCAAAGCTGGGGTTGTCATATTGTGGTGGTTATTGATACTTGCCATTGAATTCATTCCAACTCATGGTGACACCTTGTGCACAGAGAAGAACTGTACCATAGTATTTTTAGGGCTGTGACCTTTCAGAAGCAGATTGTCAGGCCTTTCTGAGGCACCTCTGGGTGGGTTCGAATCACCAAACTTTCAGCTTGGATTGAACAAAATAAAACATATTTTTAGTTGTAAACTTGAAAGTCCTGTTGTTCGTTGCCATCAAGTCAGCTTCAACTCCTGGTGACCTAAAGTATAATGGAACACAACACTGCCTAGTTCTGTGCCATCTTGATTGCCTTTGCTTCATCTTCGGTCTGTTTGAGTGCGTTGTTGAGACCATTGTGTCAGCCCATCTTTGGAGGATGTCCCTTCTTTTCCCTGACCCTCTACTTTACCAAACAAGATGTCCTTTTCTACTTACTGGTCTTTCCTGATAACATATCCAAAGTAAGCCAGTTGAAGTCTTCTTTCGAGTGTTCTGTTTGTATTTCTTCTAAGACCTTATTTAGTCGTTCTTCTGGCAGTCCCCCGTATATTCAGTATTCTTTACCAACACCACAGTTTGAATGCATCAATTCTTTCCTTTTCATTGTTCAGCTTTCGCATCCATCTGAGGCAATTGAAAAGGCTGTGGCTTGTGTTAGGCACACCTTAGTGATCAAAGTAACATCTTTACTTTTTATCTAAAGTATTACATGGATAAAAATCACACAAATTGGTAGAGAAGCCTATGTTTTTGCCATCAATTCCCTGCATTATTTTTCAGTTTTGATTATTTTTACTGAATATTTCAGTAAACCCCTGTCAGCTTTCCAGTTGCCAAACTAAAAAATCTTTACTTTCCTGAATGAGCATTTCCATACTTCTCGCTTCCACTCCCACATCATGTCTCAGAACCTTTAAGGACAGGAAAATTGGAGCTTCCCCACTGCTTCAAGAAATGCTTTATTTTTTTCCAAACAAAAATTCTGCTTAAAATCTTGTACCAGACCCAGTTGTTTGAACCACTCCCAAACAGCTCTATTTCTACTTTTGTGGCTGAAAAAATTCATACCTTTCCAGCCTTCTTTGCAACTAGGTAGAGGCCATGTGCTATGTTCTAGAGAATATGATGGTTATCAGAGCTGTTGGGGGCAGTTCTGGGAATTGATTTCTCAATTTGACTGCTAACCAGAAGGCTGGTGGTTCAAACCCACCAGTCACTCCTCAGAAGGAAGCTGGGGAATCTACTTCTGTGGATATACTGCCTCAGAAACCCAAGGTGGGTTCGCTATGAGTCTGATCCGATCCCACTCTATGGCAACAAGTTTGGATTTTTTTTGTTGTTGTTGTTTAAGACACTTAATAAGGGATGGTGGGATGGTGTCACCTCTTTCCCACCTTCTTCCTGTTGTGTGTGATGTGATGTCTAGAACTAGCCATCTTGCAATGATAGGTAACAAAGATAAAAGGTAACATGCTCGCTATAGAGAAAGGGAAAATAGAAAGAGGCTAATCCCTAAAATGCATTGTTTAGCAGCTGAATACCCACCCATTCTTAATATAAAATTCTTAATCTTTGACATCAGAATAAAGTCTTAATTCTTAGGTTTAGCACTCAATGTGATTTGTAATCTGGCCATACTTGCTTTCTGATTTTATCTTCTGCCTACTGTCCTTGAACTGTCACGTTCTTACTAGTTTTATGCTGGTGTCCTAACTCTAAGCCCATAAGCTAGCTGCTCACTTTTGGGGAATGCCTATCCGTACTTTTTTGTCTGACCAATTCCTTGTTTACTATTCAAATCAAGTGTCATTGAATCCAGGAAACATTTCCAGACCACCTTGTGTCATTGCTCTCTTGCTCATGATATGTGTTAGCATCCCTCTATGTGACTGCCTAGCACCTGTTGGTATCAGTGACAGTACTGAGAACACTCTATTATAATCATTAACATGCTTGTCTCTCCTGTTATTAGATAGTAATTCCCTGAGGGCAGAGGCAGTGAAATTCTTATACTCAGCACAGGGCCTGATCAATAATAGATGTTCAACAGAGGCTTCCCAAAAAGAATAAGTATCTGAATATTTTCCACTGGAACCTATTTCCACTTAACATATCTGACTGGAGAACTGTACTCATTATCCTGAGATGTGGTCTTATGCAGTTTTAGACAAATACTCTGTTGACTTTTGAGAACATGGCTGTATACTGGACTGAAGTGCTCAGAAAATAATATACCATAAACTCTAGATCCTTTCTTCACTGGCTGGGATAGAAATGTAGTTGGAATCATTTTTCCTTAAATACATTGCCTAATAGATTCCAAAGTGCATCCTCATGCTATCACACACACACCAATTATTCATCCATGCCAGCTTGGTTTTTCAATATTAAAAGGAATGATCTCACAGAGTGTGGAAATTGTTGAACAATATCATTAATATCACATGTAAGTAAAAACTTACTGAAGATAATTCAAAATGGTTGCAGCAGTATATTGACAGAGAACTTCCAGAAATGCAAGCTGGGTTCAGAAGAACAATGAGGGATATCATTGCTGATGTCAGATGGATCTTGGCTGAAAGCAAAGAATACCAGAAAGATGTTCCCTTGTATTTTATTGACTATCCAGAAG
>NW_006922025.1:930373-947156 GCF_000298275.1 Orycteropus afer afer | reverse complement strand
TCCTATCAGCTATTCCCTTTGTCAGTCCCAGGCTGATTTTTATGAATATACTTTATAGTACCTTCTTAGAAATATCAGTTAAATTGGAGGCTGCAGCTTGAGCCTACAATCTTTGTTAAAGGACCAAAGCATTTCCAGGTACAAACGCAGGGCAGGAACCAGAGTGAAGCATAATTTGTTTATAGCTGTGCAGATTTGGTGGAATGGGAGACGCGTATCCTGATTATCCAGAAGGAACACAATGTTAGTGTTTACATGGTTAAAACAGTGACTCTGATTGCATCAATCCATCCAACTGGTTGAGTTGGACTTGCTACATCTGAAATAAAAACCCATTGCCCTCGAGTCGGACCCGACTCATAGTGACCCCTCCATGGGTTTCCGAAGCAGTATCACTACGGAAGTAGATTGCCCAACCTTCCTTCCGAGCAGTGGCTGGTGGGTTTGAACCGCCAGCCTTCTGGTTAGCAGTAAAATGCCTTAGGCACTATGCCACCAGAGCTCCCAACATCTGAAATATTACATTGAAATAGTTAAATGGGTTGGTATTGATTGAAGGGTTGGGCTGACAAGGAATGTCTTAGGCCCATCAGTATTGTGAGAATTCCTTCAATGAAGGCAGTGAGGTTGGAGGAAAATACCCCAGTGTTTGAACATAGAAGGGAATTAAGAGTTAAACACCAGGCAAACATAGTGATTAGTTTTCATGGGCTTTGAAGTTATAACCACCTCGATTTTTGGTTCTGCCACAAACTAGCTCATTGATCTTGAGCACCCAAGTTCTCCTCTCCACGGAAAAGCTCCTATCTCTAAACTGGGAATAATGCTATATTTTACATAATACTACTTTGAAGATTAAATGAGGTGACCAAAAAGTACCTAGATCAACAACAGTTACTGTTATTAGAATATTGGGTAGTAGGACACAGAGGTAGCCACTGCTCTTAGCTTTTATAGGTTCACAAAGTAGAAACTTTGAATTTCTTAGAAATTATTCAGAATGATTAAGAATTCTTGCATAGCCCATGCTAGCTACATTGGGCATTTTGTGGTTCTCTGATCTGTGTCCCTCAGCCCCCACTTGCCAAGTACAGTTTGCATCAAGACCTTTGCATTACTGTTCTCTCCTCTGAGAATGTTCTTTAATGTTGCAGTTAGCTATTGCTGCATAACAGACCATCCTAAAACTTAATGCCTTGCAACAAACCTGATTTCTTATTTCTCACATTTCTGTGGGATGGCACTTAAATGGCTCTTCTGTTCCTCTTCTCTTGGGTCATTCATGCATCTGTAGTCTTCTGATGGTTCATGTGTGATGGGAGGTTCCACCATGGCCTGACTTCTTTTCCCGTTGTGCTTACTTTTTGCCAGGAGTCTCTCAACTTCCAATAGGCTTCTTCACATCATGGTGGCCTCAAGTTTCCAAGACGATAGAGACTGAAGCTTCTAGGTCTCTTAAGGCCTGGGCTTAGAGATTTGCAAGACATCATGCCCCTACATTCTGCTGGTTAAAGCAAATCATAAGGCCAACCCAGATTCAAGGGAGTAGTGAAATAGACTCCACCTCTTGATGGAGGAGCAGCAACAGGCAGAGGCACATAAAGGTGTGATTTATCGAGCACCGTAATTATAATGGGAGACCTTTGGTGGCATCAGTGGTAATTGCACTCAGCTGCTAACTGAAAAGTTGGAGGTTTGGTCCACCCAGAGGCATCTTAGAAGAAATCCCTGGTGATCTACTTCTGAAAAATTCATCATTGAACACCCTACAGAGTACAGTTCTATTCTGACACACATAGGGTCACCATGAGTTGTACCCAACTCAAAGACAACTAGTAGTATGAATAGAACAATTATCAACAACTGTATATCTGCATGGGTCTTAACCTCAATCCATTCAGCTCCTTGAGGAGGCCTTCCAAGACCACTTTTATAGATTGGGCTGCATTACTGCCATGCCCCAGCCCACTTCACTTCACACTATCCCGGTACTGTGCTGAACTTACTTTTAGAGCACTTATCACCACCTGATGTGTTAGCCATTTATTTGCAGTTGTTTGTTTGCCTCCCCCATTGTAATGTCACCTTCAAGAGAGCAGGGATTTTGTCGAATTTGTTGACTGCTGTGTGCCCAGGACCTAAAACAGTGCCGAGCACTTACCTGGGACTCAGTGGATACTGTTTGCATGCACGATGTGAATTCATTCAAGTGACATTTGTGTGGATGCGATTGAAGGAATGTGTTAGCCCAAGCACTTTCACTAACCCTAAAAATGAATCTATTTGCACTGGACAAATCTGTTGCAAAAGACCTCTATATAAAGTGCTGAAGAGCAAAGATGTCTCTTTGAAAACTAAGATACACCTAATCCAAGCCATGGTATTTTCAGTCACCTCATATACATGTGAAAGCTAAACAATGCATAAGGAAGACCAAAGAAGGGCTGATACTTCTGAGCTGTGGTGCTGGCAAAGAATACTAAAAGTACCATAGACTGCCAGAAAAACCAACAAGTCTTCCTGGGAGAAGTGCAGCCAGAATGCTCTTGGAAGCAAGAATGACCGGACTTCATGTCACCTACTTTGGTCATGTTGTCAGAGGGGACCATTCCCTGGAGAAGGATATTGGAAATTGTTTGTCAACTTGTCTGGGCCTGGTTTTGAGTGGCTGGGAAGCTGGATGGAGTTATTCCCCATGATGAAACTGGTCATCAACTCCATAGTGGAATCTACTGGAGCAGCTGAGTAGCTGCCGTAGGGATGTGGGCTGCTTCTAGGACATAAAGAGAAGCCTTGGCAAAGGTCCCTGGAGCTTTTTGCATGGTTGGCCCCTGCATGTAACTGAGTCATCATTCAGCAGGCTGCCATGGTTGCCTATCAATCTTGGGACTGTTTCTGAACTGGAACTAGTGTCATGCTGTGTTGTTTGATAATCTTGGGACTGTGCCAATGTACTTGTCAGCCTTGAGCTTGTTAGCCTCAGCAGCCAGCAGCTGCCTGAATTAAGAGAAGCCTCCAGCTTGAGTGGGCTGAGAGAAAGAGGCAGAGCTGAAGCCCAAAGTCAAGGGGCCTTCTAGAAGACCCTAGAGCTGGCAGTTTGAACTCAGACTTGTAGCCTCCAAAACTGTAAGAGAATAAATCCCTGTTTGTCAGAACCACCCACCTATGGTATTTTCTGTAAGAGTGGTACTAGAGGTAATCAAAACAGATATCATACTTGGTGAAGTAGAGAGGATCGGCAATAAAAAGGGAAGGCCCTCAACAAGGTGGATTGACATGTTGGCTGCAACAATGGGCTCAGGTATAGCAAGGATTGTGAGGGTGGCACAGAACTGGGCAAGTGTTTCGTTCTGTTGTACATAAGGTTGCTATGTGTCAGAGCTGACTCCTTGGTACCTAACAACAACAACAAAAATGAATAAAGTGCATTTTGTGGGGGGAGCACAGGAGTAGCAGGTCGGAGGCACAGGAATAAGAAGTGACCAAATCTTTTCCCTCACAAAAGTTGTGTTTTTTTACATTTTTTTTAAGCTGACCTATGCACATGACACAAATCCTAGAAATGTGTATTTATTAGTTGGCAACAGCAGGTTTTGTTGTCTTATTGGAAAGGAATGGCTGCTCTGGCTTAGTAATGTGCAAAGGGATTGGACTTTAGAGGGATTAGAATTATTTTCAGCATTAAGCATAGTATATCTGAGCTGATGCATCTGTCTCAAATATAGATTCCCAGAGAAGAACAATTATAAGACATTAAATCTATGTAAATTCAGCTATTAATTTGTTTGAACAAATTCAACAAGAGATTAGACTTGGGGGTTTACAGACAAATAGATTTGATTGGGAAAAATGCATACTGCGATCTTAAACTACGATGCTGTATTCCCCTTGAAAATTCCATGGCTGAGTGAATTTCAAACAGGTCACAGTTGAAAGCCCAGACAATTATGGCAGAATGTGTTAATAATAAAACAGGGAAATGACTGTGATTGTCTTGCGTAAGGATGAAAGCAGCTGTTGGTACCAATTTGGAAAAATGATAGCAAGGCAGCCAGTGCTCCTTGTTTGTGGGCCCAGCAAGATGAAGAGATGGGGTTCTCCTCGGGGACTTCTTAGCCCCAACATATTCTCAGACCCCGCTGCTGGTACTAGGACCATGGGAGCCACTGTCAACATCTCACTCAGCGGTGGAGGCAGGCAGATATAGTTTACAAAGGCTGCCCCGAGCTGGCGCCTGGCAAGCCGGAGACATAATAAACGAGCTGCCTCCACACGATAAACGACAGCTGTGACTGAAGGAATAAACAGAATAATCTGGATTTACAGAAACCACAGGGGGCCTTTGGCAGCATGCAAATTCACAAACTTATCAAATGTATCCTTTGAAAACGAAGAGCTAGTCAAGCCTGTATTCCTGGAGCAAATGTTGGTAATACTGAAAGCCCAATAGCTTCATAGGTCTAGGATGTAATAATAACAGCAATCAAAGCAATGCCAACCGCAAACATTTCCTGGGCTCTCTTATTATTTATCAGGCACTTTATATGCATGATGCCATTTAAACGTCACCACCTGATTATTAAGAGGTGGACATCATTATTATCCCCATTATGTAGATGAGACAACAGAGACTGAGAGAGATTAATTGCTCAAAGTCACTAATACTGCTATTGGACTGGGGTTTGAACACAGGCATGGCTGATTCTCGAATGCCCCCTGGAATAGGCACAGTGATCCATGGTCGTGTTGTGGAGGAAAGGAAAGTGTCCTCTTGGCGTCTGTGTATCTCGCCGGATTACCCCTCTCTGTTCTGGACTCCATTTCAGAATAGTCATCAAGGCATTTGCACAGGAGCACTTTATTGGAGAACAAGGACAGAAATAGGAACTCTTACTTTCTGATCACTGTATCTCAGCATGTTTTAGGAAGGTGGCATTCATTATCTCATTTGATCTTCATATTAACTATACACAAAACATACATCCTACTGATATTCTCATTTTAAAGATGAAACCAAGAGACAGAGAATTGTAGGAACTTGTTTGTTGTTGTTGTTATGTGCCGTCGAGTCAGGCCGACTCATAGCGACCCCTCCTTGGGTTTCCAAGGTGGTATTACTACGGAAGTAGATTGCCCAAACTTCCTTCCGAGGAGTGGCTGGTGGGTTTGAACCGCCACCCTTCTGGTTAGCAGTCAAGTGCCTTAGGCGCTACACCACGAGAGCTCTCGTAGGAATTTGTAAGTGACTGGAAAAAAGAAATTGGAAATTCTCTGCCTGACAGCCCTAACTACTATGTACTCGGCCTCTCTGGAAGTGCTCCTCATCCATGGCCTCAGCCTACTACCTGCAGAGCTCGACTCTACGTGGCCTAGGCCGGATTCAAGAAGTTGGAGAAGAATAGCCTCTTCCTTCCTGTCTTCCTTCCTTCTTTCCTTCTTTCCTTTTTTATCAGCCAACATTTTCTAGAGAAATGGTTTTGCCTCTTTTTCTGCCAGGAGCTGGGCACACAAAAAAGAAAAAAAAAAAAAATTAGGCCCTACTCTCAAGTATTGCTTGATCTGTCCCCACATGCCTACCTGTGGAATGACTGAATGAATACCTAATGGAAACTCAAGAACAGACAAGCAGATAACAAAAGTTTGAGAGAGCTTACATAGGTCTCCTTTCCCTGAAAGTGGAGCCTGAAACAATGATGTAATTTGAAGTTATTTATTTATATACTGATCCCAGGAAGGATCAGTAGAGGAATGGGCATGAGACAGAGAAAAGAAGAAAGAAAATAGATGCACTGTCAAACAGGTGACCAGTGTGGGCAATGGAGGCATGTTCCCTCTGTGAAACTCTGGGAGACACTGTATGGCATGTGTCAGTTATTCCAGCCAAGAGATAAGGGATCTGGGAAATTTATTGATCAGCACTAACCAGCCATTGGTTGATAACTGCTCCTGGGATATGTTAACTCTAAAGCAATTCCAGGAGCTCTGGGAGCATAGTGCCTAAAGCACTTGACTGCTAACCAGAAGGCTGGCAGTTCAAACCCACCAGCCACTCCTTGGAAGGAAGATGAGGCAATCTACTTCCATAGTGATACTGCCTCAGAAACCCAAGGAGGGGTCGCTATGAGTTGGGTCCAACTTGATCGCACATAACAACAACAATATATAATTTCAGTACTTGTTTTAGGTTCTGAGTATACAGTGCTGATCAAGAATAGGGGTGGCAGATTTTTTTTTTTTTAATTGTGCTTTGGGTGCAAATTTACAGAGCCAAATTTGTTTTACATTCAGCAGTTCATGTACATTTGATTTCATGCCCCAATTACTATCCTCTCCTCCCCTCCCATCCCTGTAACCACCCCTTCCATGTGCCCTTCTTAACTATGCACTCCTGTCTGTCCAGCTTTCCCTCTATGTGAATGCTGCCCTGCTAATGCCCCATGGCCAATTGCTCTAAGAGGTATATCTCCCTAGAATAGGAGGGTCCTCATGTTAGGTAGGTGTTCTGCATGTAGGTCTTTCTACTCTTGGGCTGAGAGCCAGTCCTTGGGAGTGAGTCCAGTTCTAGGCCCAAAGGGTAACCCGGAGCCATAGTCTTGGGGGTTGCACCAGGCTTCATCGGGGTGATAGATGTTTCTGTGAATGGCCAGGTAGTAAATATTTTAGGCTTTCAGATCATAAGGTCTTTGTCTCAACTACCAAAGTTTGAATATGTAGAGTGAAAGCAGTGACCATAGACAGTAAGTAAATGAATAGTTGTTTCTGTGTCCCAATAAAACTTTATTTGTGAACATAGGTGATGGCCAATAATATTTGACCTGTGGCAAGTAGTTTGCCAATCCCTGGTCTTATCCCTAAGAACTTCCTAGTCTAGGAATAAACAAGAATTAAATAAGTACAATAATTTTATGTGTGATAAATGCCCTGAATAAGACAAAGCAGAATAATTGGACAATTGGTTGTTGTTGTTGTTGTTGTTAAGTGCCGTCGAGTTGTTTCTGACTCATAGCAACCCCATGCACAGCAGAACGAAACACTGCCCGATCCCGCACAGCCCCACAATCCCTGCTATACTTGAGCTCATCATTGCAGCCACCGTATCAATCCATCTCGTTGAAGGCCTTCCCCTCTTTCGTCGACCCTCCACCCTACCAAGCATGACATCCTTCTCCAGGGAATGGTCCCTTCTTACAACATGACCAAAATAGGTGAGATGAAGTCTGGCCATTCTTGCTTCCAAGGAGCATTCTGGCTGCACTTCCTCCAGGACAGATCTGTTAGTTCTTTTAGCAGTCCATGGTACTTTCAGCATTCTTTGCCAGCACCACAACTCAAAAGCATCAACTCTTCTTCGGTCTTCCTTATTCATTGTCCAGCTCTCACATGCATACAAGGTGATTGGAAATATCATGGCTTGTGTCGGGCGCACCTTAGTCCTCAAGGAGACATCCTTGCTCCTCAGCACTTGAAACAGTTCCTTCGCAGTTGACTTTCCCAATGCTACACGTCATCTAATGTCCTGACTGCTGCTTCCATTGGCATCGATTGTAGAACCAAGCAACGTGAATTCCTTGACAACCTCAATCTTCTCTCCATTTATTGTGATGCTGCTCATTGGTCCAGTTGTGAGGATTTTTGTTTTCTTTATGCTGAGATGTAATCCATACTGCAGACTGTCTTCTTCAACCTTCATCAGTAGGTGCCTTAAGTCATCCTCACTTTCAGCAAGCAAAGTAGTATCATCTGCATATCTCAGGTTGTTAATGATTCTTCCTCCAATCCTGATACCACGTTTTTCTTCATACAGTCCAGCTTCTTGGATTATTTGCTCAGCATATAGATTGAATAAGTGTGGAGAAAGAATACAACCCTGACTCACTCCCTTCTTGATTTTAAACCATGCAGTGTCCCCTTGCTCCATTTGAACAACAGCCTCCTGGTCAAGGTACAGGTTCCTCATCAGTACAATCAAGTGCTCGGGAATTCCCATTCTTCTCAATGTTATCCATAATTTGTCATGATCCACACAATCAAATGCCTTTGCATAGTCAAGAAAACACAAGTAGACATCTTTCTGGTATTCTTTGCCTTGAGCCAAGATCCATCTGACAACAGCTATGATATCCCTTGTTCCACGTCCTCTTCTGAATCCGGCTTGAACCTCTGGAAGTTCTCTATCAATATACTGCTGCAAACGTTTCTGAATTATCTTCAGTAAGATCTTACTTGCATGCGATAATAATGATATGGAGAATTTATAGGGCTTATGTGGACTGTGAAGTCAGTGATGGCCTCTCTGGGGGAGATAAACATGTGAAATAAGCCTAAAGTCAAACCCTAACCAGCCTTGTGTTATCTGGGAAGAAGAGGATTATAGGTGTAGAAGAGAAACAAGTGGAATACCCTGAGATGAGAATGGCTATGTCATTTTGAGCAACCAAAAGAGGGCAAGCTCCTGTGATGATTTTCCTGACAAATTTGGTCTTGCCTCTGATGGCCCTTTGTTTCTAGTAATTTTCAGAGGCTAGCCTCTATATTAGGGGCTCTGGTGGCATAGTAGTTAAATCATCCATCTGCTAAGCAGAAGGTCACAGTTCAAACCAACCTCTATGATTCCTGGCCCTCCAGAATATCTCTTTCCTCTAGTTGTTGGTGAGTGGTTCTTACACTGCCTCTTCAAAACCAAAACCACTGTTTTCAAGTCAATTCTTACTCATAGTGACCCCATAGGACAAATTAGAGCCGCTCCTTGGGTTTCCAAGTCTGTAAATCTTTAAGGAGTCAGACTGCCACAACTTTCTTCCACAGAACAGCTTGTGGGTTCAAACCATTGACCACTCATCAGCTGAACACTTAACCACTGTGCCACTAGGGTTCCTTCACACCTCCCCTTAGGCTCTGCTTATTCAAACTAAACAGATGTGATTTGTTTAATGCATCGCTGATGCCTCCTGCCATGTGCTTTCTATGGAGACATCAGGGGCTTTCTTTTTCTCAGTGCCAACAGGGCCCTTCAGAAATAGCCTGCCCACTGAGACTCCCTCTCCCAAGCCTTTCTTCCTTTTGTTTTCTCTTTGAAGCCAAGTCTCAAAGCCCACACCCCAGCCAATCTCCTTTGTCTTTTTCTGCAAAACTGTAGGGACTGAGGAATTAAATACATCCCATTTAGAACAGTGATCATGCCTCCAACACAGCCTTTGTCTTCCCAAACCCTTATTCTCCCAACCACAGGCTTAGAGGTTTTTTATTTATTTATTTATTTTCAAATAATTTCCTTTGTTCTTTATAAATCCCTTGATTTCCCAAGTGCTAATGGCTATGTAATGCTTCCTGAAGACCCTGCCTCTGAACATTCTTCTCATCCATCCAATGGTTCCCACAGTGAGACACAGCACATGGACCTCCCAGATAGGACTCTTTTTGGAAAGCTGTATCCCTGTTGGCTCTTCTCTGATCCAGCATGCTGGCAACTTTCTGGAGAGAGTTCAGAATGGTAAAATGAGGGTGAGGTTTGGATCCAGAAAAATTAGACTCAAATCCTGACTTCTCAATAACAACTCCATGATTTTGAGTAAGTTTGTTTATGCCTTTCTAGAAACCTCCATTATTTAATCTCTAACATGAGGAACTGAAGATTTTTACCAATTTCTACAGTCTGAAATTGACCAAACATGCAGCAAATGTACTGATAATTACTGGTGATTGGAATGCAAAAATTGGCAACAAAGAAGACGCATTGGTAGTTGGAAAACATGACCTGGGTGGTAGAAATGATGCTGAAGATCACATGATAGAATGTTGTTGCATGGTAAATGACTTATTCATTACAAATGTCTTTTTTCAAACAACATTAAAGGGAACTATACATATGGAGCTCACCAGATGGAATATAGGATTCCGATTGACTACGTCTGTGGAAAGAGATAATGGAGAAACTCAAGATCATAAGTCAGAACAAGGCCAGAACTGACTGTGGAAAAGACCACCAATTGCTCCTACACAAGTTTAAGTTGAAACTGAAAAAAATTAAAACAAGTCCATGAGAGCCAAAATACCACCTTGAGTATATCCCACCTGAATTTAGAGACCATCTGAAGAATAGTTCGGATGCATTGAAGACCAGTGGCCAAAGACCAGAGGAGTTGTGGGATGACATCAAAGACATCATACATGAAGAAAGCAAAAGGTAATTTAAAGGACAGTAAAAGAAGACAAAAACAAATGTCAAAAGAGACTCTGAAACTTGCTCATGAACGGAGAGTAGCTAAAGTGAATGGAAGAAATGATAAAATAAAAAAGCTGAACAGAAGATTTCAAAAGATGGATCAAGAGGACAGATGAAATATTATAATGAAATGTGCAAAGACCTGGAGTTAGAAAACCAAAAGGAAAGAACATACTAAGCATTTCTCAAGAAGAAAGAACTGAAGAAAAAATTCAAGGCTCGAGTTGCAATATGGAAGGATTCTAAGGACAAAATGGGACAGAATTAATATATATAATTTTCCTTTGTTCTTTATAAATCCCTTGAGTTCCCAGGTGCTGATGGCTGTATAATGCTCCCTGCAGACCCTGCCTCTGAACATTCTTCTCATCCATTCAGTGCCCAACACAGTGAGACACAGCAAGTGGCCCTCCCAGATAGGACTCTCTATTGGAAAGCTGTTACCCTGTTGGTTTTTCTCTCATCCAGCATGCTGGCAACTTTCTGGAGAGAGTTCAGAATGGTGAAATGAGGCTGAGCTTTGGATCTGGAAAAATTAGACTCAAATCCTGACTCTTCCACAGCAACTATGTGATTTTGAGTAAGTAGATAACACTGTAGAAATGAGAAGAATGGGAATTCCAGAACACTTAATTGTGCTCATGCTGAACCTGAACATAGACCGGGAGGCTGTCATTCAAACAGAACAAAGGGATACTGCATGGTTTAAGATCAGGAAGGGAGTGTGTCAGGGTTGTATTCTTTCACCATACTTGTTCAATCTGTATGCTGAGCAAATAATCTGAGAAGCTGGACTCTTTGAAGAAGAACGTGGCATCAGGATTAGAGGAAGACTCATTAACAACGTGTGATATGCAGATGACATAAACTTTGCTTGCTGAAAGTGAACCACTTACTGATGAAGACTAAAAACTACAACCTGCAGTATGGAGTACACCTCAACATAAAGAAAACAAAAATCTTCACAACTGGACCAATAAGCAGCATCACAATAAATGGGGAAATATTGAAGTTGTCAAAGACTTCATAATTACTTGGGTCCACAATCAACACCCATGGAATCAGCAGTGGAGAAATCAGATGGCATATTGCACTGGGCAAATCTGCTGCAAAAGACCTCTTTCAAGTGCTGAAGAGCAAAGATGTCTCTTTGAAGAATAAGGTGCACCTAACCCAAGCCATAGGAGCTCTGGTAGCATAGTGCCTAAGGCACTGGACTGCTAACCAGAAGGCTGGCGGTTCAAACCCACCAGCCACTCCTCGGAAGGAATGTTGGGCATTCCTACTTCCGTAGTGATACTGTCTTGGAAACCCAAGGAGGGGTCGCTATGAGTCGGGGCTGACTCGATGACAAATAACAACAACAACAACAACCCAAGTCATGGTATTTTCAATTGCCTCATATGGATGTGAAAGCTAGACAATGAGTAAGGAAGACTGAAGAAGAGTTGATGCTTTTGAGTTGTGGTGTTGGTGAAGAATATTGAAAGTGCTATGGACTCCCAGAAAAACTAACAAATCTATCCTGGAAGAAGTGCAGCCAGAATGCTCCTTGGAATTGAGAATGACAAGACTATGTCTCACCTACTTTGGTCATGCTGTCAGAAGGGACCATTCTTTGGAGAAGGATATCATTGGTAAAGTGGAGGGTCAATGAAAAGGGAGAAGGCCCTCAATGAGATGGATTGACACAGTGGCTGCAATGATGCACTCAGGTAGAGCAAGGATTGTGAGACTGGCCCAGGATTGGGCAATGTTCTGTTCTGTTGTACGTGGGGTCACTGTGAGTCAGAGCAGACTTGATGGCACCACCAACAACAACATGGGCAAAATATTGAATGATGTAGGAAGTATCAAAAGAAAATGGAAGGAATACACGGAGTCACTACCAAAAAAAAAAAAAAAAGAAGAAGAAGAAGAATTACTTGATATTCAACTCTTTCAGGAGGTAGCATATGATCAAGAAATGATAGTACTAAAGGACAAATCCAAGCTTCATTGAACGAATTGGCAAAAAATAAGGCTCCAGGAATTGACAAAATACTAATTGAGATGTTTCAACAAATGGATGCAGTGCTGAAATTGCTCACTTGTTTATGCTGAGGAATTTGCAAGCAGTTACCTGGCCAACCATATTTGTGCTCATTGCACCAGAATGTGGAAATAACCAAACAATATCATGAGTATCACATGCAAGTAAAATTTTACTGAAGATGATTCAAAAATGGTTGCAGCCATGTATGGACAGGGAACTGCAAGAAATTCAAGCTGGATTAAGAAGAAGACATGAACATGGGACATCATTGTTGATGTCAGGTGGATTTTGACTGAGACAAAGAATACCAGAAAGATATTAACCCATGTTCTATTGACCATGCAAAGTCATTTGACTATTGGATCATAACAAATTATGGATAACATTGCAAACAGTAGGAATTCCAGAACACTTAATAGTGCTCATGAAGAACCTGTACATAGACCAAGAGGCAGCAATTCTAACAGAACAAGGGGATACTGAATGGTTTAAAATCAAGAAAGGTGTGTATCAAGGTTGTATCCTTTCACCATACTTACTCAATCTGTATACTGAGCAAATAATTTGAGAAACTGGAATATATGAAGAAGAATGTGGCATCAGGATTGGAGGAAGACTCATCAACAACCTGTGAAATGCAAATGACACAACCTTGCTTGCTGAAAGTGAAGAAGACTTGAAGCACTTAACTGATGAAGATCAAAGACTACAGCCTTCAGTATACATTACATCTCAACATAAAACAAAAATCCTCACAACTGGAACAATAGGCAACATCGTGATAAATGCAGAAAAGATTGAAGTTGTCAAGGATTTTATTTTACTTGGATCCATGATCAATGCCTGTGTAAGCATCAGTCAAGAAACCAAATGATGTATTGCATTGGGCAAATCTGCTGCAAAAGATCTCTTTAAAGTGTTTAAGTGCAAATATATTACTTTGAAGACTAAGGTGCACATGACCCTTGTGATGGTATTTTCAGTAGCCTCATATGCGTGTGAGAGTTTGATAATGAATAAGAAAGACCACAGCAGAATTAATGCCTTTGAATTGTGATGTTGGCACAGGGTATTGAATGTACCATGGGTGGTAGAAGAACAAACAAATCTGTCTTGTGGGAAGTATAACTTGAATGTTCCTTGGAAGTGAGAATGGCCAGAGTTCATCTCTCATACTTTGGTCATGTTGTCAGAAGTAGAGGGTGAGCAAAAAAGGGGAAGACCCTCAATGAGATGGATTGACACAGTTGCTGCAATGGTGGGCTCAACCATGGCAATGGTTATGAGGATGGTCCAAGCTTTGTTTCATTCTGTTGTACATAGGGTCTTTATGAGTCGAAATCTTCTGGACAGTACCTAACAACAACAATGTAGGGAACCGTATAACAATACACATGTTACACGATCACGTGAGGAATACTTATGACTGGCCTGTGAAGTGAGTTCATTCATTTATTCATTCAGTAAATGTTTACAGAGTATCTATTACATGCTAGGACCTATGTTGGTGTTCAAAGGCAACTCTGGGTGGTGCAGATGGTTAAGCTCTTGACTAACTGTGAAAAGGTGGCCAGTCCAAAGCCACCCAGAGGCCTCTCAGAAGAAAGGCCCAGCAATCTGCTTTCTCAAAGGTCCCAGCCTTAAAAGTCCTATGGGGTCACTGTGAGTCTGAATCAAGTAGACAGTAACTGGATTGATGTATTAGTATCCAGATGTCCAGGAGTATCATAGATTATCGGTGAACAATATCGGTACAGTCACTGCTTTTATGAGGCCCGCTTCCATGGAAGAAGGAATAATAATATCCTGCCATATCTTGAATGTTGTTTAAGTCACATATTATGCTAGTGCATAGATCATTTCAATGAATCCTTAAGCAATCTTATGAAAAATTTATACATTAGCCTTAGTATATATATCAGAAAATTGATGTTAGAGTACTGTATTTTTACCCATATAATGCAAGGTTTCTATGTATGTCTCCCTCCCCTCCCCAGGTATTTTTGTAAGTGTGCTATGTGAATTTGTTTTTTATAGCAACATGTAAATAAAAAAAAAAAAAATAGAGTGCTTACAACCATGCAGCAGGAGGGCATGGTTGGCCAGCAAATGTGGATGGTAGTCTCATGATATTTGTGTAAAAATACAGTATAGAACTTGGGCATATTCAACATAATAAGGAGCAGAAGGAGGATTTGTGTCTAGTTCGACCTTTCTGCCTCCAAAACCAGTGCCTTTAAGCAATAAGGTATGCTGCTTAGTTAGACTTGAAAATGTGGTAGAACTTCTACTTACTATATCTTAAGTTAGGAGGATAGTTCATTCTAGTTAAACCCTAGGAAAACATAGGCTTTGAGTATCTGACACCATGTTTCTCTTTTATTTGGTCTTTCTTTTTGGGGTGTAGATAGTCTCCTCTTAAGTGATTTTTATGACTATTTAGAGTCTTGGATTCATGCCCCAGTTCGTTCCATTTTCAGAAATTCATATCTACCAGGCATAAGAGGATCTTACAGCATCTTAGATCATATACAATATAGGAACCTTACAGGCATTTTTTAAAACTCCATAGGTTGTTACAGGGGCTTCCAAAGCCACGTAGAAATGCTTGATCTCACTCTCTGAAAGCACACTTTATGCATCCGTTTAAAGAAAATTAAACATCTTAATAGTGATTAATAAAACTAAAACAAGAGATGATGAACCACCCCTGAAACTACTGCCCTGAGATCATCTTTGATCCTGAAACCATAAACCAAAAATGAAAATAAAATAAAGCCATCTTTAAACCAAACAACAATCTTGCTTAATTAGTAAATTGTCTGCTGTGAGCTTTTCGCTCTTTTTTAAAAACCTACTGTATGGGATCACATTGGTAACAGCAACTCGAAAGGTGAGGTAGGAAGTTTAGGGGGAAATGAGTTTGTGTCAGGAGAGGAGGAACTAATTGGAAAGGTGAGAATGGCTGCACAGTGTGAAGAATTTAGTCGACCTCATGTGGACACAGAAATGGTAGAGTCATTTAATTGTGCTCCACTCTATTGCTCTTTGCAAATACTGCACTTTTCACAAACTGAAGGTTTGTGGCAATCCCGCATCAGGGCAGTCTATTGGCAACATTTCTCCAAAACCATGTGCTCACTTCCTGTCTCTGAGTCACATTTTGGTAATTCTCACAATATATCAAACTTCTTCATAATGCTATTGCACACTTAATAGACTACCAAACCAAACCAAATCCACTGCCGTAAAGCCAATTCCAATTCACAATAACCTTATGAGACAGAAAAGAACTGCCCCAGAGGGTTGCCATGGCTATAAATCTCTACGGAAGCAGACTGCTTCATCTTTCTCCTGTGAGCAGCTGTTGGGTTCAAGCCACCATTTTGGTCAGCAGCCAAATGCCTTAGCCACTATACCACCAGAGCTCCTGATAATACAACTACGGTATAGTATAAAATAAATTTTATATGCACTGGAAAACCAAATCATTTGTATGCTTTGCTTTATTGTAATGTTTGCTTTATTGCAGTGGTCTGGAACCAAACCCACAAAATCTCTGAGGTATGTCTGTATTGGTTTATTTTATGCTGTGTATATTTTCAACAATAATGTAAGAGAAAAGAAAAGGAGAGACCAATTCTATTTTGGAGAGATCCTGAAATTCTTATACAGAGAGTAATATTTGGCTTGGGCTTCAATGCACAAGTAGAAGTTTTCTGGTTGTAGCAATAGCTATAGTTCAATTAACAGCTTCCATTGCTGTTGATTGTGGAACCAAGTGATATGAAGCACCCATTAAACCATAGCTGTGAGTTTACAGCTGTGATCTCCTTTATGTTCTTTCTTTGTATTCTTTAGGTTTCTAATCCTAAAGAGTAGATACATTTTACAGTGGAGAGGATTGCCTCTCACAGAAGTTTACAGGTGAAGAAAACTACGAGCCCTTCTTTCCCTCCTCAGTAGCCTGTATTTTGCCCATCTTCATTCTCCTCTATTTTTCCCTTAGTTAAAACCAGTTTTAAGTAGTTTTTAGTAGGTTTAAGAGTAGTTACTGAAAGATTGGTCTGACCATGTTTAGTTATTTGAAAAACTAAACTCCCACACCGACTGATGTAAATCTAAATGAAATTTAATGAGAGCCAGGACACGAATAGGTATATGCACACCCATGTTCATCGTAGCACTATTCACAACAGCAAAGAGATGGAAACAACCTAAGTGGCATCAACAGAGGAATGGATAACCAAAGTATGGTACGTACACACAATGGAATACTGTGCAACAGTAAAGCATAATGTCGAATCCACAAAACACCATGATGTGGATGAACTTGGAGGACACTGTGCTGAGTGAAATAAGTCAATCACAGAAGTACAAGTATTGTGTTTGTCCACAACTGTAAAAGTCAAGGAAAAATTTAGAGGAGGCAGGGCAAGATGGCGGACTAGGCAGAAGGATTGCACAGACCCTCTTCAACAAAGAAAAGGGAAACCAGTTAACACAGACACAGAAGATAATCTTGG
>NW_006922025.1:915325-921101 GCF_000298275.1 Orycteropus afer afer | reverse complement strand
AAGGGGAGGGAATGCTGTTAGATAGATAGAGATAAATATTGATTTGGGTGAAGAGAAGGGCAAAAAAAAAAAAAAAGTCAAGGAAAAATTTATATGTGGGAGGAAACTTTCTTTGTGGTTATCAGGGATGGGAAGGGAGGGGAGGGAAAATTGCTAGATAGGTAAGCGACAAGTATTGATTTGGGTGAAGAGAAAGGCAAAGTAAAAGCAAGTGACCAACACAATAACACTAAGGAAAAGGAAGACACAGAGACAAAGAGAGGTGCACAAGAGATACAGACAACAAAGATAAACACTTTACAGATACAATACTGCATTATCTGTAATGACAAATAATAATCTTTGTGTAAATACATGCATAGACATGCTGAATGATCAGGTATGTCTAGGCAAAAAGGAATATACCCATAACCATATATAAGATTGGCAGATGATATTTCTACAGACATATTTGTACGTGCTGTAAGAATCTCCATATAAATAGAACTAACAGGAGGCAAAATTATGATAACTACTTAGCTACAGCCAACCACACCAAGGGTGCAAGTTGTTGGACCTATGGGCTCAGGATCATGGTTGCAGGGCACAACAAGCTCAATTGTTGTAAAATACTACACAGAAACATTTGTTCTACATCCTACTTTGGTGAGTAGCAACTTGGATCTTAAAAGCTTGCAAATGGCCATCTAGATGCAACAATACCCTCATCCAGAGGAAAGAAGAATGAAAAAACCAAAGACACATGGAAACAATTAAGGGACTGGTGGACCATGTGATCCTCAACCTATATGACAGTGAGACCAGAAGAACAAGATAGTGCCTGGGTACCACTCTCAACCACTTGGAAAGGCATCAGAGAAGATCCTGGATAGAGTGGGGAAAAAATATGGAACAAAACTCAAAACTATTGAAAAAGACCAAGCTAACTATTTTGGTTACCTAATGGCACTCTGCCAAGAATATACCACAAATGGAATACCTTGAACAAACAGGAGTTTATTCTCTTACAGTATGGAGGCTTTAAGTCTGAGTTCAAGGTGCCAGGATCTAGGGGCTGGGTGTAAGCCCCTCAACCTTGGGCTTCAGCTCTGCCTCCTGCTCCCGGCCCTCTGAAGCTGGAGGCTTTTCTTCACTCAGACAGCTGCTGGCTGTTGAGGCTGACAAGCCCAAGGTTGACAAGTAAAAACGCACAGTCCCGATATTTCCAAACCACACAGCAGGCCATTAATTCAAGTCCATTAAAAGTCCCAACATTGGCAGAGCATGGCAGGCTGCTGAACAAGGACTCAGCTACATGCAGGGTTCAAATGTGCCTGTAAGCTAGACACCATTCCTAAAGCTGTTTCTTATATACGGGAAGCAGACCACATACCCAAAGCAGCTACTCAGCTACTCCAGTCTATTCTACCATGGAGTTAATTACCAGTCTCTCCATGGGGAATAACTATATTCAGCTACCCAGCCACTCAACCAGACCCAGCCATGTTGACACACAAACAACCACCACACTAACTGATGTTATAGAGCCTGGTGAAACCCCTGAGACTATGACCCCTAGCTACCCTTCAGGCCTGGAATTGAACTGAGTCCTGTTAAACAATAGACAGGCATGTTGTTGTTGTTGTTATGTGCCGTCAAGTCGTACCCGACTCATAGCGACCCCTCCTTGGGTTTCCGAGGCAGTATCACTACGGAAGTAGATTGCCCCATCTTCCTTCTGAGGAGTGGCTGGTGGGTTTGAACCACCAGCCTTCTGGTTAATAGATAGGCATATAGGATGAATATTTATGCCAGGTAGATAGACTCTTTAGATCAGTCATGGGAGATCAGAAGGGCAGTATTTGCACAGGGAGAGAGCTCAGAGGGCAGAAATGCATAGGAAAAAAGGACACAGGGAAGAGAAAACAAAAGGAAATGGGAAGAGAGCGAACTGATAAACTGTGGGGATTGCAGTCAATGTCATGAAACAAAATATGCACGAACTGCTGTATGGAAAATAAATTTGCTCTGTAAATTTTCAAAAAATAAATGAAACTTAAGCAGACAGCTAGTTTGGTATAGCTGAAAGGGTAATTGATTTCAAGTCAGGCCAGCCTCAGCTTTGCCAGTTATGTTATCTAACCATGGACATATCCCCTCATTCTGTGTGCCCTTAAAGTTCTCATCTGTAAAATGGGGTTAATAAAACCTACTTCTTGTTAGCATTAGGTGGGATTTACCAGGAACATGCCTAGAATGCTTTCCCCACTTATTCCCAAGACCCATTGTCTCATTTCACTTGGGACCTCTGCTCAAATATTACCTCCCCATTGTTGTCTAAGGTAACATTTGAGCCTTGCATTAAGTGAGAATGGGCCTGTGCAAGAAAGCACTGATGAATGAATGATGTGGAGAAAGCCAGTTTACTCTTAATAAATAACCCTATCTTCCTTCACATCTTTTCCCTCCCCAATCAGTCTACAATTGCTTCTCTCATAACTGCACTTCTAAGTCCTTTCTCGGCATTATCTGATAAACTGACTCTGATTTAGTTGGATCTTGAGCATTGACATTTATTAACCGAGATGTAAAGTAGGCATCGTCTGGGCTGCTGCCTTCTTTCCTTCCTGCTCCACTTTCCTGCTGTCATTGTTAACTAAAATATTTCCTCCTTGTTTTTTGGTTTTGTTTAGTTAGCCTTTAATGTGGAATGTGCAGATTAATTGTTCTTTAAACACTTTTGGGTTCCATTTCCCACATCTGTTTTTTATTGTGACACCTGGAAGAGCATAGTAATTAAAGAGTCTGCTGGCATTTCTTTCCCAAGACTCTGATGGGGTTCAGGCTTATATAATTTGACCGTTCCAGTCAGCTGCAATCGCATTGGCTGGCCACACAGAGCGGGCCCCTGTATGCAGCCCTGATCTATTTACTTGCAATAAATAGGATTTCAATCACCTTGACTTGGTTAGAGCAAGCCCCAAGCTGCTCTAGTAGGAAAACAATCAGACATCTGCTCACCAGGAGCCTTTTCTCCCCCCATTAAAGGACAAGCTGGCACTGGAATTGGAATTCAACCACTCCGAGGCTTCCTAGCAGGAACACCTGTGACTCTGTTGAGCCACCTTGAAGCCCAAGATCTGCTTCCTCACCTCTGGCTCCCTCACCACAGCCAGACCATCAATAGCTCTTCTGATTTAAGGCCTTAAATCTTTCTCAAATTTCCCCACTTCTCTTTATCTTCACCAGCCTAGGCCGAGCTGAAGACACCTCTTTCTTGGATTATTGCAAGAGCTTTGGGCCTTCCCAACCCTTCAATCCATTCTACCCTGTAACCGCTGCTGCCCAGTCCATTCTCCCCAAAGCAGCTAGACTGATGAATAAATGCATAAAGTATTTGAATTATATCTCTTCCATCTTACATCCCCTGTTGCTTAAAAGGCTATGATACTTTCTCATTTCTTTCTAGATAAAAATATTCTTCCTGTTTCAGGTACCAGCGAATCAGTTCTGACTCAAAGCAGCAACCCCATGTGCAACTGAACATAATGCTGCCTGGTCCTGCACCATCCTCCCAGCTGTTGCTATGTTTGAGCCCATTGTTGGAGCTATCCATCTCATTGAGGGTCTTCCTTTTGTTTGCTGACCCTCTACTTCACCCAGCATGATGTCCTCCTCCAGGGACTGGTCCCTCCTGATGACGTGTCAAGTATGTCAGATGAAGTCTTGCAACCTTGCTTCTAAGGAGTATTCTTGTTGTATTTCCTTCAAGACAGATTTGTTCCTTATTCTTGCAGTCCATAGTATAATCAATGTTCTTTGCCAACACTGTAATTCCTATGCATCAGTCCCTCTTTGGTCTTCCTTACTCATTATCTAGCTTTCACGTGCATAGGAGGTGATTGAAAATATCATGGCTTGTTGGGTCAGGTGTACCTTGCTCTTCAGGGTGACATCTTGATAAAGATAAAATTCCTTAATGAGGATGTCTTCCTTTGAGGTCCTACAAGACTCAGCCCCTGCCTCCACATTGCTTTCTTGATTGCAGCCACACTGGACATTGCTTGGCTGTGCCCATTCACCCTGGCCCTGTTCTCTTTGGCCACACAATTTCTGCGTGTACTGTTTCCTTCTCCAGGACATGTCTTCCTTTTCCTCTAGTCAACACCATTCATCTTCAGATCCTAGCTCAACTGCAGTTCTTCTTCATAAAAGGTTTCACTTTCTTCTCTGGCCAGGTCAAATCCCTAAATTATAGGCTTTCACAGCTCACTGCACTTCACTTTGTAGCACTTGTAACCATTGTGATTTTATATTTTTTTAATCATTTGGATTTTATGTGTCTCCTATACCGTACTTTAAGCTCCATGAGGTCAGGGACCATTCCAACTGTGTTTATATTTTATCTATAATGACTACTGTCAAGGAAGAACCTGAAATTTTTGGAGGACAGCAAGGAGTAAACTGGACTCCTTTCCAGAAGTGCTAAACATAGATGAACAGTGAGACTTAATGGATCAAAGAAAGTTATTTATTATTCCCAGCTTAGTGAACAGCAGGAGTGTCAGCAAAGTTACACCAGTTCCTCTTGCCCCTAGGTCTCATGGGCAATGTAATGAGGCCACATAGATGCTGCACATGTTGTCCCATAACTGAGAAGTCCAAGGTCAAAGACCAAGCACTTTTGGAAGGAAGCAGTCAAGAAGGCCATTGCTGGGGAATGAGCAGTTATGTGGTAGTCACACTATAGTTATCTTGACTTACTTAGTTGCCTGGGTGACTTGCTGAAGAAACTGCTCATTATACAGGCAGTATCAGGTAAGTCTTGCAGTGTGGCACAGTCTGTGAGAACACTCAGGGTAGCTCAGGACCCATGATAGGCTGCCTCACTCGGAACCTACCACAATGTCAGCACTACCATAGTGAGAGAGTCTCCACCAACTGAACAGGTATTCCTTGAGGTGGCAGGGCCCAAGAGCACCTTCAAACTCCAGAGACAAAATGACACAGTACACAGTACCTGAAACTCAAGAGACAAGGTCCAAATTCTAGCTCATAGGCTCATAGCCTTTGTGACTTTGAACAAGTCATTTGACTTTGCTAATACATAGTTACAGGTATATTTTTGAATAGCTAAAATTGTGTTATGAATACCTATTTCATTGTTAAAATAGGTGCTCATACAGTGTTTATTGGCTGAGAGTATGACTGAAAGCCACTGTTCAGGGAATTTTTCCGAGAGTGCCCAAGATCTTGGGCTTCAGGAAACATGATAAAGCCCTTACAGTTATGAAGTTAGCCTTGTGGGGAAGGTATCATTAGAAGCACTTCATGGATGAGAAGACTGTCTCAGAGACATCAAGACAGCTAGTGTGTAACATAGCCAGCATGAAGAATTCAAGTCCGTGTTTGACTCTGATGCTGTGGCCAACAAGACACTTCTGGGACCACTTTCCTATGAATCCTCAGGTACTGAGTGTTTCTGGAGTTATGCTGAGCTTAATGTTCCCCCCTGGATTTGGGCCTTTCCTATCATCTACCCTTCCAGAACGAGATCCAGTTCCTCAGCTCCAAGCTCACATCTTCAAATGTTTTCTCTTCCTCCACATTTGTGGCTCTACTAGGCTGTGATAACAAGAAGTGGCATATGATCTAGAACCAATGGTAATGAAGGAAGAAGTAAAAGCTGCAATGAAAGAACTGGTGAAGAACAAGGCTCCGGGAATTGATGGCATACCGATTGAGATATTTCAACAAACAGATGCCCCATTGGAGGCACTCACTCAGTTATGCCAAG